>NC_037290.2:2405000-3005000 GCF_000002775.5 Populus trichocarpa
TAGTACAAGGCATGTCAATCTCCTACATAGATTTCATATGATTGTCTTCTGTAATGATATTTGGCAGTACAAGGCATGTCTTTATCTACTTTTCTTCAATGTATGTGTAGAACTGAAGTTCCATTATTGAGCATTTTGTCTTTAATGTACACTGATTTTAAAGAAAGCAAGAGAAGGAAAAGATTTTGAAGTTATTGTAGACTGGTTGTGTTAGATGCGTTCCCAGAATTTGCTGTTAATTAAGGAGTATTAAATTGCAGTGAAAGAGACTGAATATATAGGAATAGGACAGTAGAGAACAAGAGTTCCTGCAAGAGAACTTAAGGTTTTGTTTGTTTGGAGTTGTTTTTTTTTTCTTAAATAGCACATTCATACCAAAAACTATATTTAGCAAACTAAAAACTAAAAAAAATATTTGAGAAATAACACATTTCAATAAGCTGTGTTGTTCCCATGATAGAAACGCATAACTCTATTGAAATCTAAATATATATATATATATATATTTTTTTTTTTTAAAGTTGGACCGATAGCGTAAAAGCAGCCTTCAAAATTTCTTTCTTTTTGCGAATCTTTATAATTTTTACGATTTTTAAAGCTGTTTGTCTTGATTATCATCAACCTGAAGTGTAATCTTTCATTATTTATTTATTTATTTTTTTTATATCAAGTAGAAGTTCCATTAAGTTTTACTTCCAAACTGATAAATATTTTTTTTTTTAGTTTCAAGTGTGAATAGAACTCAATTACTTTCAAACAGCATTAATTAGGTATGCTAATTAATTAACTTCAACAATGTTGAAGATGATCTTGCTAGTTACTTCTATCGCAAATGGCCTAAATTTTGTCCCCACTATGTGATAAATAATATTTAGCATCAATTAAATATTTTGATCACAATTTTTTCAGTTATAAATGTATATATACAAAAAGAAAAGTCTATAAGTGGACTTACAATACCTTTTCTATTGCATGAACATGTATTACATCATCTCAATTAGATTTATAAAACTCGATCAACTTGGTGATCATCCAATTCAAAACCTAATCCAAGTTTGATTTTACTTCAAATCAATCTTTTTTCTTTGAAATAATGTTGTTATTTACTATTATAAAATTAACAAATACAAACAGAAACATTGATGAAATATTTCCGTCGGTAAATTACAGTGAATTTTACCGACAAAAATATTTCATCGGTATATATTGAGGGAATTACAGTGAAAAAAATTTAAAATAAAGCTAAAAAGTACAATGACGTGTTATTTATACCGATGAAATTACCGTTGATATTAATATCGTTGGTAAACTGTTAACTTCTCCCTGACACTGTTCATCATGTCAATTACAAAAGGTATCACTAACAGATTAATTCCGTTAGTATTTTCCAGATATCTTTGAAACTGTTCACTTCTTAATTGCACTGTTAATTACTGTTTTTTATAGACAAAATCACCGATGAATTAAAAATGTGATATTTGAGGGGTTTCTGAATTTTTTTTATTAAATTGAAAATTTAAATTAAATATTACACAGAGAATCATTGACGGATTGAAAAGTCGTCGGTGATATTTAAGGGTTTTTTTTGAAAATTTTCAATTAAACTGAAAATTTAAATTAAATTTTACAGATGAAATCATTGACGGAATAATTAAAAATATTAAAATTTTATTATCCATCAGTAAAATGTCTTAATAAAAAGACTAGAATCCCTCATTTCACAACAGATGTCTCTTCTTCTTTTTCTTCTTCTCTCTTCTTTTTATATATGTAAAAAACATCAACATCCATTTTTTTCTTTCTCTTTTCTTCTCTCCTTAACTCCTCTTATCCTCCACGCTCAAACATGTCTTCTTCTCTTTTCTTCTCTCTTTTAAATTTTTTTAATTAACATATTTTATAATTTTGATTTTTATTTTCTCTTCCCAGCTTTACTCGCAACTATATTAAGGTAATATTTTTTTTTGTGTTTTTTTTTTAAATTTTTATGTTCTTAATAATTGTATGAATGTTGTTGTAGGATTTTTTTCATATGAGATCAATTTTGTTAGATTTTGTTTTTCAATTTTGTTGTTTAATTTCAATTAAATTCTTTTATTTGTTGCTAGATTATGGGTTATGAAATAGGTTTTCTAGGTTAGGTGAAATTTTTTTATAGTTGATTTATTTATTTGTTTGAGTTGATTTTCTTCTTATTTTTTCCAAGCAACTCAGTTCCAGAGTATTATGGAGTGTTGATTTATATTAATTTAATTATTTTCTAGTTCTATTAAATATATTTTTTTCTTAAAATATTTTTAAATAATCACTGAAGAAATTGCATACAATATTTCTGTCGGTTATATGACAAGTTTCCCGAGGGAAATACTGACGGAATGAAACAAGTAATTTTTTTTCGGCGTGCTTATCCACATTAAATCTATCAATAATAAATATTTTTTTTATTACCAACGGACTCACTGACAGATAAAAAAATTACCGACGAGATTTTTATCGATGGAGCATTCACATTCGTGATCCTGTTGGTAAATTCATTACCGACGGAATGATAGTATAAATACCGATGTAAAATTTCATCGGTAAATATAAGAATTCTGGTAGTGATTTATTTATTTTTTAAATAAACAAGTCTTCTTAATGATTGTTTTAAGGAGAATCTTAGGCTGAGTCGACTCCAAAGTTAGTTCTTATAATCATCCTCTGTATTTTAATATTGTCTTGTAAGGTTTAGTCCTTTGATAAGTAAAGCAAACAAAAGGAATCAATGGTTTTGTGATATCGTTCATATTGGACTTGTGACAATTGACCCTACTTAGATCTTGAACGAGCCACAGAAATGACACTTCCTAAGCAAAATGAGAGGGTCAAAGATCACAAAACCGATTGGAGCCCACATGAAATGGAGACAAAGCATCGCATATCATGTATATATAGTTTCTCTTTGATTATACCACAACTAAAGGGAGATCTGCCGATGAAGTTGTCAATTCTTATTGGTGTGAATGTTAACCTAGCCGCAACAAGGAGGGTTCTTCTGGGATTTGAAAATCTGTTGGGGTTTGAAGTTCTGATTAATGGAAAAAATGTTGTCTTTATATGATTCAAGTCGTTGCTTTTTTCTCAAAAAAGTATCTACTTTAATTTTTGTCGCATGGTTACAAAATTTCTATCAAGCATTCCTTGAAATTTATGCTTTTATGTTCTCGATTACGCACACATAATAATACCCCTTTAAGCTTTTAGAGAGACAAGAAAAATTGCCTTTAAGATTTTTCTTACCAAGTACAATCCAAAACACATTCATGTTAGATGTGTATTAGACTGTAATAAAATCTAATTCATATCGCTTAGAACATATACACTTACAAATTAATTAGAATACAGGGTATTAATTATATCTCGTTTTTCATAATCAGATTTTCACCTCACCTTCTCTAGTACAATAATTTTATATTGTATATTTATTCATTGAACACACCCAATAATAACATCAATTTGTCTAACTCCGACGACCACCGGAAAAATGTCACTAGGTAAATGAATCTACGTTTTAGCTAATTCACTTCGATACTCAAATATGCAATAGAGACTTAATCTTAAGCTTTGCCATTTAATTCTTCAGTATTGAAGAACTTAGCCAATTGTAACATATAATTAACAACAAAGTTATTAAATCCTAGTTGGATTTCATGTTGAGTATGTTAATTGGGTCACTCTAAAAAGGATATTGTTTTAAAAAATTAAATCAAGTTTTGATCAAATATTAGATTAATTTTAATTTTTTTTTGAAAACTTAATATGGGCTCAAATCCTAAAGCCGGGTTTGATTTAGTAATTATCAATAAGAGAACCATGTGGTTATTAATCATCATCATCAACATCCAACCTCGTCATAATTTGACCAATTGTTTAAAGTGTGTGCAGTTTCATCCACTTTATAGGCATACAGCATCTGCAAATTTTGGAGATAGAATAGAGAGAAGCGTGCAAAAAGGAGTGCCAGCAAAAAGAGTTCAATCATGGACAAAGAAAAAAGAGGTTTAGCCTTTGAATTCAACGTGCTTGATCGTGCGTGGGTAGGGGACTCATTTTCCTTTTCTTCATCCCTCTTTCTTTATTTTTCCACGAGGAGACAAATGCATCGTGTAGGAGTTGGCTTTGTCGGGGACGTGCCATTCTCTCTCGCACATTTTTCTGTCACTGCCGCCCTAGCGTGCTGCCTTTTGCTTGCTCTTGCTCTCGCTGTTTACTTTTTTGTTTCATTGTTTTGTTCTCTCTTCAAGCAATCATTACACTCATTCCCTTTTCTCCTTCTTGGAGCTCGGGCTAATTCTTGATTTGTTTAGGAATGGGCCATTTAAGTGTACCTCTGTTTTTTTGTCTTTTTATTCTCTTGATGCTGGGTTTTTGGCACTTGTTGTAATCTTGGACAAATTTTATTCATTCATTCTTGCGATTGCCTGGCTTCGTGAGGACTAGGTATCATAGACTCATAGTTGTGAGGCCTGGCAAAGGCCCCAGGTTGAGGTCTACAGTAGTAATAAACTAGACGAAGGATCCATCTCACCCCATTGGCCGTGTTACTGTTATAGAATATTTTTAACCTGTAAATATAAATAACTAAATAAATTTTTTATAATCATGGCTCAAATTTGAAAAACTAAATGAGGTATAAACAATAATGTTATATATATATATCTGCCGATGAAGTTGTCAATTCCTATTGGTGTGAATGTTAACCTAGCCGCAACAAGGAGGGTTCGTCTGGGATTTGAAAATCTGTAGGGGTTTGAAGTTCTGATTAATCGAAAAAATGTTGTCTTTATATGATTCAAGTCGTTGCTTTTTTCTCAAAAAAGTATCTACTTTAATTTTTGTCGCATGGTTACAAAATTTCTATCAAGCATTCCTTGAAATTTATGCTTTTATGTTCTCGATTATGCACACATAATAAAACCCCTTCAAGCTTTTAGAGAGACAAGAAAATTGCCTTTAAGATTTTTCTTACCAAGTACAATCCAAAACACATTCATGTTAGATGTGTATTAGACTGTAATAAAATCTAATTCATATCGCTTAGAACATATACACTTACAAATTAATTAGAATACAAGATATTAATTATATCTTGTTTGTCATAGTCAGATTTTCGCCTCACCTTCTCTAGTAGAACAATTTTATATAGTATATTTATTCATTAAACGCACCCAATAATAACATCAATTTGTCTAACTCTGACGACCACCGGAAAAATGCACTAGGTCAATGAATCTAAGTTTTAGCCAATTCACTTTGATACTCAAATATGCAACAAAGACTTAATTTTAACTTCTATGTTATTCTTAACATGTATTATTATCAAACTCATATATTTTAAAAAATATTTCAATATTATTATTTTTTACTTGAGTTTATATTGATTGTTGAAACTAATAATATTATAATAACTTTAGTTATGAAATAAGGACTAACTTGATGGGTTGACTCAGGCCTGGACTTGTTCGAGTTAAAGAAAAAAATAAAGAAATGATTGACTCGACCTGACTCGGTAAAAAACCCAGGTCAATCGGAATAAAACTAGAGTAAAAAACCCGTTGACTTTTTTAAAAAGTTTTTTTGGTCAAAACAAGATTGTTTTGATTATTTTTTAAAAAAATTTGGTTAGCCAGGTTGACCCTCCAGACCCGTGACCTAAACCTTATCTCGGGTCGACTCTTGAGTCGGGGTTTAAAACTATGATAATAACCACATTTATTCATGCATTGACTCGGGTCATCCCGTGCTGAACCTTTTGACCCATGACCTGGGCCATGCCCCGGTCAACCTCTAAATTGGGTTTTAAAACCATGATAATAACTTTTATCCTAACATTGACATGGGTCAACCTATATTGACCCGTTTGATTTGTGAATCGGACTTTGCCCATGGCTAACCCCCAAATCAAGTTTTACAACTATGATAATAACTACTTTTATTTTATATTGACCCAGGTTGACCTTTCTGACATGTGATTCGAGCTTTACCCTGGTTCAACCTCCGAGTCGGGTTTTAAAACTATGATAATAATCACTTTTGTCCTTACATTGACTCGAATCAATGATCAAACCTATTCATGACTCGGGCCTTGTCCGGTGTCGACCTCCAAATTAGGTTTTAAAACTATGATAATAACCACTTTTATTTTTACACTGACTTAGGTCAACTTGACTAGTGACTCGGGCCTCGACCAATAACCCGTGCTTTGTCCTGAATCGAACCTCAAGTTGAGTTTTAAAATTATGATAATAACTATTTTTATCCCTACATGTCTTAGTTGGATAATTTTAAAATTCAGATATTTTTACAAGAATATTTTAAGAATAAAAAATAATAAATATTGTCTCTGTGTACCTTATGTTTTGAAAGTGCAGAAATTCATTCCAAAATTATCTCAAAGACTAATTTATTTTTATGTTTTTGTCTCTATCTCTTCAACTAAACACATTTTTATCTCTGTTGTTTTTGTTTTTTTTTTTTTTTTCTGTCCTAGAACAATAAATAAATGTTACCTAAGAATTGATTGAATATAAAAAAATGGATTTAAGTTGTGAAAATTTATACATAATTATATTAGGTAAAATTTAAAATTTAAAAAGTTATTAATTTGAACTAGAAAAATATATTACTTAGAACACTAAAAAAATTAAGGAGGAAATCACTTGCTTACATTGTTCATATAAACAGTGAAATAAACATCTCTGTTTTTTTTTTGTTTTTTTATTTCATCATTTAATAATTAACTGATTTTGATTTTTTTTTCATAATTTATTTTAGTTTGCTTTTTATAAGATTATCGCAATCTCAAACAAATATCCTGATATGTAGTTGATGCTTAATTTTATAAATGTTTGATTTTATTATTATATAATTAGGTAACAAAGTTAAAAAAACAGAGTTATTAAACCCAATGGAAACCATGAAATGAGTCGCGGGTTTGGTGGGTTAAGTCATAGAGCTCTGATTAAATCCAATATGTGGTCGTCTTAATATATAAAAAAAATATAATCTTTAATTTATTTTAAAGTAATATCAAGTTTTTATTGGGTATCCGAGTAGCATTTGGATCCATCATGTTATCTGGATCATGTCAGGGCAAAAAAATAGTTTTTTTTTAAGTTATTAAACCCAAAACATTTCATGACCTGAGTTGCGGATTTGACTGGTTAAACCTCGAAGTCTACATCGATCAAATATATCTCTTTTTCATTATAAAAATAAGAGATACCATCTTATTTTTTTTCTTCAAACAAATCATATTTTTACAGGTTATTTGATTTACTTTGGACTTACCAAGTTGACTATGTTATATTAGAGCAGTTTTTATATAATTTAACTTAAAACTCGAATTAAGTAAAAATCAGGTTGTGATATTTTAAGATTAATTTACTAAGCAGAATTTAATAAGAACACAAAAAAGTTTCTTATAAACTAAATATTGTTTTTATCTAACATATAATATATCACAACCCAATAAACTAATATTATTCACACCACTTGCAAAAAGTACTAGCTGTTAGTGTAGGAAGCGATGTTGCAAAAATACTTTCAAGTTTTTTCCATAGTTATTAAATATGGTATAATAAATGGGTTGATTTAGAACTTGAACAACACTTTGTAAAACAAAAAAACAAATACAAATAAAACTTCATTATTTTTATAAAAATAATTAACCTGGATTAACTTATTTACCCTAACCCAATACTCGTATATGTTTCTCAAATCGATCTCTATGTTATTTGGAGGAATTGGAATGTTTTCAATTCACACGCTATAAATTAACTACTTCAGCAGCCATTAGAAGCAAGTGATTCTATCAATGTTAACAGAGGAAATGTTAACAGCAGCCATTAGAAGCAAGTGCTGCACCTGCGTTGTCCAAATCATCACCGAAATCCCCAGATTTTGTTGACAACTAGTCCAAGATACAATTCCCCTGAAAACTGCTTTAGTGTTTTATCATTAAGTGGTCTCCTTGTCAATCGATTTTCCTTTCTTCATTGAAAGAAACAAAAACATTCGAATATCTGTTCAACATTTTTCTAAAAAAAAAAAAGTTTACCTTGGAAATTTAAGCCCATATATAGAGAACGAACTTCAGACACTATCACAAGGCCCCCCCAAACGTTGCATTATTATTTTTAGATCGTCATTGAAAAAAAAAAAAAAACATTCTTCTGTCCGGTGTGGTGTGTGGTCAGTACCCATTTCTAACAAAAATATATTAAAAATCCCACTTTCGTTAAGAGGAGATATCAATAAATTAAATCTTTTATGGCATTGAATTTTTTATTTTTGCCATTTTCGAAGATAAATGCTAGTGCCTAGTGGTCTATCTTTTATTGTTTCCCCCTTCTAGTGCATGGTGTTGCTGGCCAAAGTATATTAATGCTTCTGGGCTCGTCGAGATTACAAACAGTCATTGTTTCACATTTTAAACTAAATTGCATATATATATATATAATCATGACACAAAGAAAACTACAAATTTGAGTTATACAGTCAAAATTATAAAAGTACGTACGTAGTTTTATTAAGCAAAAATCTTATAAAATATAAAAAGATAAATTTAAATACCCTAAATATTTATAAATAATTAAGAAACAATCAATCAGGAAAAATAATAAAGCTAAAATCCAAAATTAACAAGGAAAAAAAATCTAAATTATGGTTCAAAATTAACTTCAAAGGCAATTTTGAGAGCTTTCAAAATAAATTGACAAATCCGAGTAGAGAGCAAACTTGAGGCGTACACAGAAGCTTATTAAACCATCCATTTCTTTTTGTAAGTCTCATCCAGAAAATCCTACGCTAATTTTTCCGCATCAAATTAGAATATTATGGAGCACTTGAATTTATAGAGACGATGATTCCCTCTTTACAGATAAAGACACAAGCTTCGCCCTCATGGCCTCACTATCCAATGTGTAAGTTCCTTCCATGACCTGTAAAATTAATCCACAAAGTAAAAAATTAGACTCTAAACTTTACGAAAGACAGAAACAGAAGGGCATACAAAAAAACACAAGCAAATGTTATAGCACCTGAAGATGTAAATTATAGAAGACCCTGTCCCCAAATGACTCAAAGGAAGAAGAGTTTTTTAGAACAAGTCCATCTTCCTCTAAGGTGAGCAAGATTTCTGATAATGGACTTTTATGGTTCTTGTAAGTGGAAATATGAACGACAACTTCTTTATCACTAAGCTGGCTTGCCGATACCGATGATAAAGAGCTATACACGGTGTCATTTCTTTGATTTTCTTGATGAATATTTATACCACCTTGCTTTGATAACTTTGATAAAAGCTCCTCCTTTCTTTGAACCAGTCTCTCGACTTGCTGTTGAAGCTCTGGTAGGTACTTAAGCGCACGAGAAACAGTGGCCGGTACGCTTAATTTCTTCAAAAACGATATCATCACAACCATCAAACTCAAGACCTACCTATGTTTAAATTAAAAGCTTCTCTTGATTATAACGACTTGCCTCTTAGGGTTCAATAAGAAACGTACCATTTGATCTGCTGCTGGGAGAAGTGAACGAAGTGAAGAATACAAACTTTTAATCTTCTTGCGACGGTCACGTTCATTAGCGTTGTGGCTAAGTTTCTTGACCATGATAGGATCAACACTTCCACTATATGCCGTGAATGATGGGGAGCGATCAAGCTTTACTATTTGTGGCTGAGATGGAGGGAATTGAGTAATTAATGACTCTTGGGTTTCACTATCTCTAAAACTTAGGTAGTTCCGCTCATGGCTTGTGGGTTCCTCTACGGGCCATCCAAATGTTGAAAACAAAGTAGCAGGAGATAATTCTAACATTTTGGATTAGGTTTTAGGCTTTTGAAACTTAATTAGTTTGCCAAGCAAGTGAGAGATATGATTATGACTTTATATCATGAAGCTCTCATCATATTTGCCTCATCATTTGATCATGTATGCCTCATCATTTGATTTTTTTATAATATCATTTGTTATTAAATGGTGAGAAAATCATTAAAAAAATTTGATGCCCGAAATGTAGTTATTTTTATAATATAAGGGACTAATGAAAATGAATTAATCTACCTAGCTAGCTTCTCGATCTTTTGCAAGAATATTCTTGATGCCGTGGTACTGTAGTGATACAACTTATGTATATGAATAGGCAGTCAAAATAGTGATGTGCATATGAAACTATATGCTTCTAAACAAAAGGTCTCGCTATAAAAATATGAAACTGGGGAGAAATGCTATCAAAATATTACACCATACAAGAAGGACGAATCTTGGTCGAATTCCATTCCCAGTGTTGTAACCCAATTTTGGATCTACCAAGATTTTCTCAAATGTTATTTTATTTCTATTATTATTTATAAAAATCCAAAAAAATTAAGAAAAAGGAAAATTCAAAAATATATTTTTCTCGAGTCAACCGCATCTTTCCATAAGAACCGATTCCACTGGGTCAATACAGGTCAAACCATGTCGGCCAAGTAAAAAATGAGTTTTCGGGCCAATCACCGCCGCACGATCTTTCCATCAGAAATCCAACGGATCACAGGCCTCAGCTGCACCGGTGTACCGTGTTTGCGTTCTCACCATAGCATAACCCAGAGCATCTCTCTCCTCTCGCCGACGACTCCCTCTCTCTCCTCCGATCTCCCATATCCGGCCATAGAAAGCTTCCAAACCACCACAGAAAGGTCGCTATCCTCATATAAAGCCAATCCCCGGTCGGTTTCATCGTTGTAGCCGCCCCGTTTGGCCGGAAAAGGGCCGCGATCGTCGGCTGCCACAGAAGCTTCAAACCGACGATTCTCCCTCGTCAGCTATCAACGGCCGTCAAGACCACCACCATCAGAACCCTTGACATCATATCTACCAGGATCGACCATCGGTTGGCCAGAAATCCCGCCGGAAAATTTCGCCGCCTCCAACAGTAGCCGCGCGTGTGCCACACGCGCCGCCAGTGGCATTTTCGTGATTTTCAGAGAAATTCGAGGGTATTTCAGTATTTTACCTATACAGTGGCACTCAGGTAATTTTTCGGGGTTTCTACTGGTATTTTTGATATTTTTTATATATAAATGCTTGTAAATTTTCTTGCATGTTGTAAAAAAATACAAAAACCAAAGTCGACACGTCTCTTTTTTCAAAAGGACCGATGTCAAAAATGTAAATACCAAATATGGATTATGTCCATTATTTTTTGGTAACCCGGACGTAATTCTCCTTTTTAGGGTTAAAACGTCAGTTTTTAGACGAGTCTCCTAATTTTTAGGGACTGATGTTATTTTTAACGTGTCTCCTATTTTTAGGGACCGACGTTAACCATTTGAAAAAAAACAAATTACCAATAAACCCAAAATATAATGGATTATATCCATTATTTCTTTTGATAACCCAGACGTAATTCTCCTTTTTAGGGTTGAAACGTCATATTTTAGACGAGTCTCCTAATTTTTAGGGACTGATGTCATTTTTAACGTGTCTCCTATTTTTAGGGACCGACGTTAATCATTTAAAAAAGAATTACAAATAAGCCCAAAATATAATCGCATTTGAATCAAATAAAAACACACAAGTAAGGGTAACCTTTCTTTTGAAAGGATGTTTTAAGGGTGGTGTCTACCTTCCCTTAATCATAACTAACCCCGTACCCGAATCTCTGGGACCAGTGTCTAATTTGGGATTTCTAGTTCCCTCAAATTACTAGATGGCGACTCCAATAAAATCTTTGTTTCCCCCAATCGAGAAAAAACCCTTTTTGTTAAATAAACAAAAAAAAGCGGGAGCCGTCGCCCGACGTCGTGTATCGACAGAATGGCGACTCCACTGGGGACTTAGGGTTGAGCCAACTGCTTGTGTTTGCTTTTCATTTGCTCTTTCTTATCGCTATTTATTTTTGGGCACTTATTTTATTTGCATTATTTATTTTATGCAATATCTACTGTGATTCTTTTCAATTTTTCATTTCATAACATACATACATATTATTTATTTGTGTATTCACACACTTCACTGTGAACCCATAAAAGCTCTGGACCCGAGCTCGTCCTTTTTAAGATTAGAAAAGAGAGATTCAAGTGGCAAGTGTGACTTATGTCCACTGATGCTCATTTGGACTTTTGCTTGGATTGTAACTCACCCTATGCAACTAGTACTGTGGAGTCTTTCTCCCCTACTCATGTTGTATAAGGTTAAGAGGCCGATTACTTCACGAGTAATTCGGGCAATCTAAGAACCGGAGAATATCTTTAAGGATAGACTAAACTGAGCCAAACCTTATGAGCTAGATCCTATCAAGTAGGATATACCCATTAGGACACGAACAAATGTCAATGCATGAACATGCATGTTCATATACATTTCATGTGCTCATTAAGTCTCCACCGATCCTTACAGGAAGTGTGAGATGGAAAAACCCATTACTATTGAGGAATTTTTGACCAGATCAGAATTGAGCCAACATGATGAAGGGGATTGTTTGCCATCAGAATTTGAGTCTCAGTTGCCAGAGCATGTTAAATTAGATGACAGACCACTTGGTACAGGACAACTGCTAGACTGCTGGGAAAAGTTATCCTCTCATGATCAAATCACTTTTCAGAAACAATATGGGGATCTATCACATTTACTGAAAATTAGGGTCCAACATGCTTGTTTTCAGGCCATGATAGGGTTTTGGGATCCAGAATATCGGTGCTTCACATTTGATATTGTGGATATGACTCCTACTAAATTGTCCCAAGTCAGAAAAGGTGTACTTTTACACACCTATAGAGCATGCACTTTCTAACTTTGCTTGGATTACCCAGATAGACTGTCAACTAGCAAAATCACATGCAACTAAACGAGGAAATAGCCAGGGTTGGTTTTGGAATGAACTAGAAGCCATATTCAAGAAGAGATTACATGATGAAAGCAATGAAATTCGATTGAGAATTTTGGCCTTAGGCATATATGGTTTGGTTCTTTTCCCATCTGCTGAGGGAATGATCGATTTTGAGGCTGTTAATGTATTCAAAAATGTGGTGACCCTTAAAATTAACCCTGCTACAGCAATATTGGCAGAAACTTTCTCATCCTTGAATTATTGTAGAAAAGCTAGAAGGGGTCGTTTAAGATGTTGCTTACAGTTATTGTTTGTCTGGACTGTGAGTCATATGATTGAGGGGAAGATTTCAGGTTTGGTTGGCACCCCATGGCATCTTTATTCTCAGCTGGAGAATTTTGCTGAAAAACACTTGCATGAAGTAGGAAGAACCACATGGGAATCAATGTTCCAAAGTCTAAGTAAATCTCAATTTCATTGGAGAAGTCGATATGCTTATTTCAAATCTTATCTGGCGTATTGTGGTGAGTACTCATGGGTCCCGTTGATAGGAGCCCGCTGCTGTATTAGTTACTGTCCTAACCTGGTTTTACGACAGTTTGGATTTGAGCAGTTTATTCCAAGGACTACTAAACTGGCAACATTTTATGAAGATTTCAAGACCTCAAAGAAATTATTGGAGTCAGTGAAGAAGGCATGGAAACATCCTGGTAGGGTTACTTCTGCTAAGAGAGTAGAAGGAAAAACAACTGAAGGATATCCAATATGGCAAAAGAAGAGAGGGAAAGGGTACAAAGTTCCTCCTTTTGAAGGACCACCCAGGTCTTTGATTCAGTCTTCTGAAGACATACACGAAGAAGTTCACGCCCAACAAGAATCTTATAACCTAAGTTTGAATGCTGAAGTGGAAGAGTTAGGGGCTAAAAAAAGAAAGTTAGAATCTAATCTAGCCACTCGAGAAAAAGCTTTGGTTATCATAAAACAGGAAAATGATGACTTGTCAGCTCAGCTACAACATCAACAACTTGATTTCCAGCAATTACAAGAAAAATATGTACTTTTGTCAGAAGATAAGACGAAGCAAGATGTCAACATGAAGAGATGGGTTAGAAGAGCATCGAAAGCTAAGGAAATGGTATTAAAGTTGGAAGAGACAAATAAATCACTTCAGGAGCAACATCAAAAGCAAGATGTAATAATTGCCAATTTAGATGAGCATTTAGACCATTTGCTTTTTATTGAGCAAACTTTATCATCAGAAAAAGAAAAGGCAGAAAAAGAAGCAGAATGTTGGGCTTCTGAAGCTATGCGCTATCATGTACAAGCAGATGATGCCAAGAATTATGCTTTAGGATTAAGAGGCCTAGCCCAACAAATAGCAGATGGTGAGCCAATGACCAGAAATGAATTCCATCAGTTTTTTGGGTTGATCAGAGATGGAATTAATGAGATCTCAGCATACGACGGTCCAAGGCTTTGGAAAGATTGACTTGTTGTACTTTTAATATTATCAATTAATAAAAGACAATTTCATCATCTTTTTGTTATGAGAAATGTTTATTCTGATTGATGGCATCAAATTTCTCCCCTAAATCGGTTCAAGTTCCTGTAGGTTTGGAGTCCTCAGTGAGAACTTTCTTAAGAGAATCTGATCTGGTCTATTCCTCGTCATAAGGAAACCTTGAAACAAATAACAAGCATGCATAAAACATATGGCATTTTGCATCCATTTGTGCATTTCATTCATTTATCAAGCATGCACACGGTTGAAACATAAGTTCCCCCACCTGCTGAGGTCTACTCGATTCATAAATCTGTTTGAATAAGTGTTGAGCTTCAAGAATGGAAAGGAAACGTCTGCATAGTCTCTTGTGTGGAACACTACTTGTCCACGTTCCATTGAAGTTGCACCTCTCCTTTTTCATCATGAACAATGACAGCAATGCCTTCAGTCACAATTAATGACGACAACCCTTGTTCTCGTTCAACTGCACTGATAGTCGTTCAAAGCCTTCACATATTCCAAGAGCACATAATAGCTGCTAGCTTTCTGTTCCTGTTGCATTGACCTTTTTTCCAGACATCTCTATTGTGAACACCATTCCGATCCAGCAGTATCGGATGCTGCTCTGAGAAAAACAAGAGCAGACATTGAAACTTTAACAGAGCAGAATTCCCACTATAGGTGTTTGTTTGTTGCACTGCCAGTGAGGAATCAAAGAGGAGACAAAAGGGTTTTCAGATTCATCAGTTTCTCTTCCAGTTGAGACAACGCATGATTCACACGTCAGCAGTGGTGGTGCTGCATGTTTCTATGCGCTACCAAGATTGCCTGGCTGTTGGAAAGTTTCTACCAATCCACAAATAACCACAACAACATTGGAAAGATTGGTATGATGTTGTGAGGATTGTCGAAAGATTGAACAAGCTACAAAGAGGGGAATGATTGAAGATTCTACCACGAATTCTAGAACAATAATGAGAGATGAATCAAAGGATGCCTCTAACGATGGGAAGCCTTAATTATGTGGTCCAACCAGGTCTCACTGTAACATCAATTGCTCAAATGTCTTTGCCACGATTGACATACCTCAACCACTCGAGTTTGTCTACCAGCATCTGTTAGACTATGGACTTATTGCCCTGACTCCGCCCTCAACTCCTTTTGAGTGCGCCTTTGAGCCCTCACCTCCATATTGAGTGCGCCTTTGAGCCCTCATCCCTTAGGTAGTGCGTTTTCTAACCCTACCTCCTTTTGAGTGCGCCTTTAAGCCCTCACCTCCATTTTGAGTGTGCCTTTGAGCCCTCATCCTTTTGGTAGTGCGTTTTCTAACCCTACCTCCTTTTGAGTGCGCCTTTGAGCCCTCACCTCCATTTTGGGTGCGCTTTTGAGCCCTCATCCCTTTGGTAGTGTGTTTTCTAACCCTACCTCCTTTTGAGTGCGCCTTTAAGCCCTCACCTCCATTTTGAGTGTGCCTTTGAGCCCTCAACTCCTTTTGAGTGCGCCTTTGAGCCCTCACCTCCATTTTGGGTGCGCTTTTGAGCCCTCGTCCCTTTGGTAGTGTGTTTTCTAACCCTACCTCCTTTTGAGTGCGCCTTTAAGCCCTCACCTCCATTTTGAGTGTGCCTTTGAGCCCTCAACTCCTTTTGAGTGCGCCTTTGAGCCCTCACCTCCATTTTGGGTGCGCTTTTGAGCCCTCGTCCCTTTGGTAGTGTGTTTTCTAACCCTACCTCCTTTTGAGTGCGCCTTTGAGCCCTCAACTCCTTTTAGGTGCGCCTTTGAGCCCTCATCCCTTAGTAAAAGATACATGAATATCATTGGGGGATTTTGTGCCATTCAGTTGAACGGTTGCAATAATTTCAAGAATCAAGTTGAGTTTGTGCAAAATGACGTCATCGGCCATATTGTCACCTCAACATCCTCAGATTGACAAGTGATCGAAATGCTTGGCAAAACACAGATATCGCCAGAAAAGCTGGTCCAAGAAGAGTGTTAAACTGTCGATCCTTTTTGTTATGAGTTTTGTCATTCTGCATTTTATTTTGGGATCACATCTCATCTTTTAACGAAACATGTCTTTTCTTTGTCCCTTTGTTGTTATGAAAGCATGAGATGTTTCTTTCAAAGGTTATTTTGACAAAATATTTTGATCAAGCTCCAACATGCGTTTAAGATTAGTCAATCCTGAAGATTAAAATTATGTTGCTTGAATGACTCAATGCTTACTGAAATGACATGAGATGACCAAGAAACTTTTGAGCTCACACATGAAATTGAACCACACACCATATAGCTAAGTTTTAGCAGTATGCATAATGACACGTAGTGGATTCAGTAGTTATGGACTCGTGAATTATGATTCTTACAAGTCTAAATCATTACATTGGATGAGGTCAAAATTTATCGGTTCTAACCGACCTTGCTTGAGATGAGAAAAGGCCATTTTTGTTTCATCCTTTCACAATTCTTGAAATATATATCCCTTGCAGTCCCATTTTGAGCTGATAGAATATTTTTTTCATAAAAAAACCCTGACTAGGATCACACCCCACACTAGGGGCAATGAGAGTTTTTTTTTTCCTAGAAAAGACGAAGACAATGTTAGAGTCGATGGATCAAAGGGAAGGCTTAGAACAAAAGTCCAATGATTGAGAAAGGGCTAGAAGAAGAAAGCCAAAGATTGATAAAGACACAACAAATACCAAAAGTTAACACGAAAAAATCAAGTGTTATGTCTTTTGGTGTGTCTATGATAAAGCCTTTATGATCTTCAAAAGATTAGATTGGCTATTCATCAAAGAAAAGTTGGATTTGCGTTATGACCTATGTTAAACAAATTTTGATTTTTGAGATTAACAAGGTTATATGTCACTGTCTCTACCAAGACAACGTGAGGAAAAGAGATTGATGAGTAATTGATGGTGATCCTCGGTTCTTGAAACCCTCAAACACCTTTTGAGCTTGTGAAATTCCTTTCTTTCATAGCCATGAACCATAGCCTACATTACGTGCTTTAGAAAGTCCTTTTTAATCAAGTAAGCAATCTGAACCGATAAATGGCGATCTCAAAAATTGAAGAGTTCTTCATACAGGTCGTGACTTCATGAATCAAGCTACTGATTATTATGCATGCTGATAAAATTGTTGCTAAGAAAAAGAAACAATCTTTCTTGATAAAGCCTCAAGTTTTGACTCGGGTACCTTGTTTTCCACAAATTCATAAAAGGTCACCTCATCACAGACAATCAAAAGATATACCCAAAATTAGAGTTTAAAATGGATACAAAGAACCATGGAGAAACCATTTTAATCTTACAACGATTCAATTTCTTTTCTCTCAAAATACAAGACAATCAAAAGACTATATTGAATAGCGTGTGTTGGATCTTTGACCAATAAAGCTTGATTTCCAAATATACTTTCAAAAATTGACATCTCTCTGATTTCATTTCAACAATCAGACTTGAATAGCCATGACCTTTGAAATGTGAGATTTGATTCCAAAATAAGAAAGATTTTCAAACAAGAAAAACATCAACCAGGTTTGCAAATTCCTGACAGAAATGACATCAATTCTTCTCGACACTGATGAGGGCAATACAATGGACCTCTGAGAAGGAAAACAAACAATGTTTAAATCAGCTGGGGGATAGAGATGATCAAATGATGAATCAATGAACTGAGGACAATATGGTTCAAAGAAAGATAATCAGTGAATGAGCACATTCAGATCAATTAAGGGCAATGATGTTCAAGAACGATTTATGATCCAGTAAACCCCGACAACAATTAAGAGCAAAGATGTACCTGAAGGACATCTTCATATCTTCATCTTGGTTTATCATCTCCAATATGGCTATGACTATTGAAAGATGTTATCACATGATTGCTTTTGAATGAATGTTGGAAGGATGCATCGCACCCACCTAGACTGACCGTGGGACCATCTGATTTGAAGCTCAAATGCGCATTGCACCACATGAGTATGGGTGATAAAAGCAACATCATTGATGAGGCCAAGACACTTCTTTTCACAATCTGGTTAGATGAGTTGAGAAGAACTTATTGAGAAAGAAACTGAGCATACAACGATGAGCTTTTTACTGCAAAGTATGAAATGCAGGTCTGAATGACATGACAGTTCCATGAAAGTGGATGACCGCATATACTTAAAGGGTATGTTTCAACTGGAGGTGAGTTCATAACTGATTGACAATCTTGATGGGTGTTGGCACGATGCGCACAATCAATCAGAGAATAATTCTTGAAAGAATCCAGGAGATGAACGATTTGTTAAGCTTCTTAATGATAAATCAAGCAACACTACACTTGGGGGCATTGTCAAGTGATAAACAGCGAGAGCAGTAATTATCGCGGACAACCCAAGATGGGCACTGCATTTACAGCTGAGTGGATGGCTAGCACATGAATGAGCCAATGCATCGAAAGAACAAAGAAGGCTTTGGAATGCAAACAAAGCCACCCTATGACGATGAAGCATCAAAGAGGGGGGAACCTATATTTCAAAAACAGGTAAGATGCATTGCATATCATCTAACTTCACATGCATTGCATAATTGTTTTGCAGATATTTCACGAAACAAAATTCCCACTGGGATCCAACGAGACTCACATGACTTGAAGTTCTTGTAAATCACATCAAATATGGCAATTCCACAAAAGCAAAATTCATAAATGAAGACAAGAAAGATGGATTTTTATTCATAGAAAAAGGGGTTTACAAGTACAAATGTTAAACAGTGCGAGGACGATCAGGGATATTTTCATCTTGATGGTTAATCATGCCTCGGAATTCCTCGAATTGCTTATGCATGCGCTCCATCTCTTCCTCGAACTCGAGGTGTCGTGTGTTAACGTAGTTCCTCCAAAAGTCAACACGTGCATTCAGCTCTTGGTTTCTCCTCTCCAAGTTGTTTCTGTGACGTCTCTCATCACGGAGTCTATTCCTTAAATTCTCGATCTGATGTTGGAGATCAGGAACCTGAGTATTCAACTCAAGTCTTCTGGCATGAAGACGCTCTGCAACATTCACCAAAGATGAAGTAGCTCTGATACTAAGAGCAAGTGACTGATTCACTGCTTCAATATCGGTCCTGGCTACCAGCATTATTTCATCACGAGGAAGGATCATGTCTCTAGCCACAGCTACAGCAATATCTTCATTGTCCATTACAGTATCCTCTATTGTAACTGGACGACCATTCACTTCAAAGGTAGTACGCCAAACTGCAGGCTCTACTACAGGAACAAGGTTTGGGTTAGCATTGGAAGAAGAGGAAGACATGGTTAAAGCTTCAAAAGTTAAGAACTTTGAGAGTATTGAAAATGCAAGAAGTTGATGATGTCTTTTGCCAAATACTGCGTGATTTATAAGGAATTTACTCCTACCATCGTTTTGAACGGCAGCTCGAATCCCAACCATACATACATGACTTCCTTGAGAAGCTTTCCTCATTTTTGGGATCCACAAATCGAATCCCAACCATACATACAAGACTTTCTTGAGAAGCTTTCCTCATTTTTGGGATTTACAAATCAGATCTCAACCGTACATACAAGACTTTCTTGAGAAGCTTTCCTCATTTTTGGGATCCACAAATCGAATCCCAACCGTACATACAAGACTTTCTTGAGAAGCTTTCCTCATTTTTGGGATCCACAAATCGAATCCCAACCGTACATACAAGACTTTCTTGAAAAGCTTTCCTCATCTTTGGGATCCAATTACAAATCAAATCCCAACCGTACATACAAGACTTTCTTGAGAAGATTTTATCATCTCTGAGATCGATTTACAAATCAGATCTCAACCATACAGGTATGACTTCCTTTAGAATTTTTCATCAACCCTGAAGCTGATTGTTGAAATCACTTTCATGTATTTCACAAAAATGTTGAAATCACTTTCATGTATTTCACAAAAATGTTGAAATCACTTTCATGTATTTCACAGACGGGTCGGTTCACAAAAACATTGTTGAAATCACTTTCATGTATTTCACAAAAAAAAAAAAACCATTGCTGAAATCACTTTCATGTATTTCACAAAAACATTGTTGAAATCACTTTCATGTATTTCACACAAAAAAAAACCAATGTTGAAATCACTTTCATGTATTTCACAAAACCATTGTTGAAATCACTTTCATGTATTTCACAATGCTAATCTGAAATCACTTTCATGTGTTTCATAAAACAAATGTTGAAATCACTTTCATGTATTTCACAAGACTAAGATTGAAATCACTTTCATGTATTTCACAAAAAAAAAAACCAATGTTGAAATCACTTTCATGTATTTCACAACATTAATCTGAAATCACTTTCATGTATTTCACAAGATCAATATTGAAAACACTTTCATGTTTTTCATTTGGGCAGGTCGCCCATAAGAATTAGACCAACTGAAAAATCTGTGTATTTTTCAACACTTCCATCATTTTTCTTTACAAAACTTACTATGCAAAGTCAAAAGAAAATGAAATTTCCAATGCCTTTGCACCGTAAGCATTGTAAAGAGGGGGCAACTGTTGTAACCCAATTTTGGATCTACCAAGATTTTCTCAAATGTTATTTTATTTCTATTATTATTTATAAAAATCCAAAAAAATTAAGAAAAAGGAAAATTCAAAAATATATTTTTCTCGAGTCAACCGCATCTTTCCATAAGAACCGATTCCACTGGGTCAATACAGGTCAAACCATGTCGGCCAAGTAAAAAATGAGTTTTCGGGCCAATCACCGCCGCACGATCTTTCCATCAGAAATCCAACGGATCACAGGCCTCAGCTGCACCGGTGTACCGTGTTTGCGTTCTCACCATAGCATAACCCAGAGCATCTCTCTCCTCTCGCCGACGACTCCCTCTCTCTCCTCCGATCTCCCATATCCGGCCATAGAAAGCTTCCAAACCACCACAGAAAGGTCGCTATCCTCATATAAAGCCAATCCCCGGTCGGTTTCATCGTTGTAGCCGCCCCGTTTGGCCGGAAAAGGGCCGCGATCGTCGGCTGCCACAGAAGCTTCAAACCGACGATTCTCCCTCGTCAGCTATCAACGGCCGTCAAGACCACCACCATCAGAACCCTTGACATCATATCTACCAGGATCGACCATCGGTTGGCCAGAAATCCCGCCGGAAAATTTCGCCGCCTCCAACAGTAGCCGCGCGTGTGCCACACGCGCCGCCAGTGGCATTTTCGTGATTTTCAGAGAAATTCGAGGGTATTTCAGTATTTTACCTATACAGTGGCACTCAGGTAATTTTTCGGGGTTTCTACTGGTATTTTTGATATTTTTTATATATAAATGCTTGTAAATTTTCTTGCATGTTGTAAAAAAATACAAAAACCAAAGTCGACACGTCTCTTTTTTCAAAAGGACCGATGTCAAAAATGTAAATACCAAATATGGATTATGTCCATTATTTTTTGGTAACCCGGACGTAATTCTCCTTTTTAGGGTTAAAACGTCAGTTTTTAGACGAGTCTCCTAATTTTTAGGGACTGATGTTATTTTTAACGTGTCTCCTATTTTTAGGGACCGACGTTAACCATTTGAAAAAAAACAAATTACCAATAAACCCAAAATATAATGGATTATATCCATTATTTCTTTTGATAACCCAGACGTAATTCTCCTTTTTAGGGTTGAAACGTCATATTTTAGACGAGTCTCCTAATTTTTAGGGACTGATGTCATTTTTAACGTGTCTCCTATTTTTAGGGACCGACGTTAATCATTTAAAAAAGAATTACAAATAAGCCCAAAATATAATCGCATTTGAATCAAATAAAAACACACAAGTAAGGGTAACCTTTCTTTTGAAAGGATGTTTTAAGGGTGGTGTCTACCTTCCCTTAATCATAACTAACCCCGTACCCGAATCTCTGGGACCAGTGTCTAATTTGGGATTTCTAGTTCCCTCAAATTACTAGATGGCGACTCCAATAAAATCTTTGTTTCCCCCAATCGAGAAAAAACCCTTTTTGTTAAATAAACAAAAAAAAACGGGAGCCGTCGCCCGACGTCGTGTATCGACACCCAGCTTAATTATTACTAGTCAATGCACTGTAAATCTTTTATTTTGTTAGCATTGAAGGAAGGTAGTAGTGGGAGACTACATTTTAATTTACATGTAAATGCTCTATAAATCTTTTATTTTGTTAGTATTGAAGGAAGGTAGTAGGGGGAGAATACATTTTTTGTTTGAATTCTATCAACTGCATTTTTCAATTTACATGCTGGGACCTGATAGGCTGTTTCATGTGGTTTGGCTCTTGAAAGTGGTTACTCAATTATAGATTGTGTTTACGTAAATGTATACATGATATAAAATAAAGAAAAAAAAGGAAGGTAATTTTTTTTCTTCAATTGAAATATGTCAGGATCTTGTAGAAACATAATTAAATGTGATTCAACCATGAAAAACATTAAAAGAAGTTGTTGAATGCATTAATGGCCAAATGATAAACTACATGTAAAATTAAATTAATATGATTTAGTATAGGATAAAAATGACAACAATTTAAAAACAAGTTGAGATAAAACACAGGTAAAAAACCCGTTGATATTTTTTTTTTGAATTTTTTTGGTCAAAACAAGCTTGCTTTGATTTTTTTTTTTTAAATTTTTTGGATTAACCCGAGTTGACCCTCTCGACTTATAACCCTAACCTTACTTCGGGTCGACTAATTCTAAGTTATGTTTTAAAATTATGATAATAACCACTTTTATCCACTTTGACTCGGGTCAATTGGCCAACTTGAGTCGACCATCTCGATTCATGAACTAGGTCAACCCCCGAGTCGAGTTTTAAAACAAAGATAATAACTATTTTTATTCTTATATTGACCCGGATCAATGGTCAACTTGACCTGTGACCCAACCTTGCTCCCTGTCGACTTCCAAATCAAGTTTTAAAACTATAATAACAATAATTTTTATTTTTATATTGACTTGTGTTAATTTTGGTTGAGATTCCGGACCTGTGATTCGAGCTTTGCCCCAGATTGATTCTCGAGTTGAGTTTTTAAACTATAATTATAATTATTTTTATTCTTACATATCTTAATTGAATAATTTTAAAATTTAGAGTTTTTACAATGATATTTTAAAAATAAAAAATAATAAATATTTTTTCTAGAAATATATTCTTTTTCTACTTCATGTTTTAAAAATACATAAATTTACTTTAAAATTATTTCAAGAACAAATTTATTCTTATATTTTTATCTCTATTTTTTTAACAAATAACAAAGCACGTTTCTGTCGCAATTGTCTCCATCATTTTTACCACAAAAAAATAACTAAACACTACCTAAAATACACTTGGCTTGTTTCTTACTCTTGTACTTTGAGGCTATCGCGTGGAGGCCGGCACTCTTCTCCTTCCCAGTCCTAGGCTTCCCAAGAACTTTGACAAATATCAAATATTTGTAAATATTTGATATATTTACAAATGCACTTTAAATATTATTAGAAAAACACACTACCTTATATATAAACTATGGAAAAGTTAATTAGACAATATTATTATTATTATCTGCAAGATATATACCAACCCCAATTAAATGGGATAGTTGCGACCTTATCTGTATGCCATTGGCTTTCTCTGGTGAAGGAATATTTATTTAGAGCAATCTGCTGCCCATTTTTTATATCTCAAAATTTGGTGTAAGTTGCTGTCGAAATCACTAAATATATCCTTCTGTGTATAAAATAACAAACATAAAATGAAGAGACACAAGTAAGTTGGTGAACTGATCACAAAACCCAATGGAACAAAGAGATGAGAACTGGTGAGCTTATGAATGACATCTACATTTCCTCTCTTCACTATTTAATATATAGAAAACTTAATATAATAGTATCAAGCAAAAAAAAAACAAAAAAAAGGGCTTGGCCTCATCCCATATATTAATATAATGGTGATATAAATTTTGCCATTATTTTTCTTCTGCTTCCGAAGAGCTTGTGTTACAATGGTTGATCTCAGAAGGCTCTTGTGCGATGTGCATGGCTTGCGCGAGTCCTAAGAGCACATTTAGCCAGTGTCTTGCTCTTCCACTCGAGGCTGCGTGGAGACAGACACTCTTCTCATTCCCGGCCCTAGCTAGGCTTCCCAATAACTTTGAAGGCCATTATTTATTAATTATAATGATTAGCATTACATAATAATCTAACGGTGTGTTTGTTTTTTTTGGTTGATCTTAATTAGCATTACATAATTTTATTGTGTTTGTTTTTGTGTTTCAAATTTGTTTTTCAAAATGTTTTTTTGTTTAAAAAACATAAAATTAATAATTTTAGATTTTTTTAATGATTTGATATGTTCATGTAAAAATAAAAAATAAAAAATATCATTTTAATACATTTTAAATTATAAAATATTTTTGCAAAAAAACACTTTATACTTCATCACCAAACATACATTTATTGTGTGTTCGATAATGTGATGTATGATACTTTTTAAAAGTTTTTTTATTGAAAATTAATTAAAATAATTTTTTTCAGATTTTTTTTATCTTTTAAAGAAAAATATATTTTTAAAACATACTAAAACACAAAAGCTATTTCACTCCTAATCACTCACTAAACTTTCAACTTTGCTGCCTAAAATTTTGTAGGAATCTAAATGGAATTTATAATTTTCTTAATCTTTACTCTACTTATGCAACTTGTGAGGTTGTGTATAGAAAAATCTTACAGTGCTCAACTAATATTTACTCAATAAAAAAGATACAAGTACAAGAAAAAGAGAAAAAATCACTTCCAAACTCATAAAAAGTGATACAATATTTTTAAATACTCGAATTATTTTTTAATCATCATTTTTTGTGTGATTATCTCTCTTTGATTAAATAAGTATTGATTTTCATAGCTTGTACACCATAAAGTTTCTTGTTAATAAGGCATATCCACGCGCGCGCGCGCGCGCACATACACACATATATATTGATATAATTAGTTAACACAATATAAATCATATTTTAAATTTTCATCTAATAACTTATGCTTTTGGGTGAGATGGTTTCTTGATATGGTATTAAAGCCTTGATGACTAAGCAGTTACGAGTTCGAATCTCACTATCTTCAATATCTATTTGATAAAATTAAGTACAATGTACTGTGAATTTGTGCAAGTTTTAAATTTAAAGAGTTTTCACTTGAGAAAGCGTGTTAGATAATACTATAAATCATATTTTGAAGTCTCACCTAACAATTTAAACTATTAAGTTGAATAATTAGTTATTTGACACTATGCTATAAGAAATAAAATAATATTATTTCAGATAATAAGAAAAAAGATTCCTTCTTTTAAAGTAATGGATGATCATGTTTATTTGCGCACTCATTTATAAAACAGGAAGTGTTTATCCTGATCAAAAGTTAATCAAAGAAAACCAAAGGAAAAACCAATATCCAAACATTCACAAGTCACAAAAAATCACTTGGCTACAAAGAAGAGAGTACTTTGGATTGATAGCAACTTCCTGTGAAATCTTAGACTTGCATAGGCATTTCTGGATATGCTTGACTAGAGAAGAATTGGTGGTAATCTCATGGCAGAAGAAAAACCGAAGATGTGAGAAAGATTTTAAGTTTTTTTCTGGTGTTATTTCTTAAGAAGAACGTGAGCATACAATGCCATATTAACTTACAGCAACAAAAGCAGAGCATTTAAAGGGTACTGAAGATGACATATACAAGGATTCCAAGAGCTAACAACTGGGGATTATCTTCCATATATGTTGCTAGTAGTTATCTTGATCTGCATGAACAAGGACATGAAGCAGCATCCATGCACTGACAAGTCTGATTTGGTATCACAGAGTCCCTTTAGTTTCGGGTGAATGACAGCAGTTTCCTTATCTTGTTAGACTACCATTCTAACTTGAATTTGTTACCATTGAAATATATATCTTTATCTCCTAACTTTTCTCCACCATAAAAGCCAATTTTGTAGGCATTTTGGGCAGCATTGTAAGGAGCATTGTTAGAGGATTCTGCCTTACTACTCCAATAGCTTTGGGCAACCTTATATCTCCATTGAATTTTCACAATGCTTGTTGTCTGATTTTGTTATGCTAACAATGGCTATAAATCTTTGTTTCTTTCAAGCCAGATGCGATAAATGTAATTGCACCATGCCAATCTCAAAATAATTGATTCAAAGCTTCTTTTTTGCTTCAGGTGTTATCACCCACATTATCATCAAAGCTTCCTTTATCCTGTTAAAATCCCACATGCTTCTCCTAGAAAATATTCCATCCGGTGTCAATTTTCCAAACCACATTATCTTCACTAGATGAAGATGGAGAGATAATACCACCGATAGAAGCTTGAATATCAACCAAGATCTAGCATAAGGCCAAATCCATTGATCATTGAGAATTACTTCTGAATAGAGATAATTGCACCAGTAGTTGGTAATGCTAAAGATAACTGAGGATATAAGCTGAAGTGTACCAGCGAACGATAAAGACTTTGAGGCCCAATGATGAATTCTACAATCATTGTAATCAAGCTTACCAGAAATTACAAGCACGCCTAAATACTTGACTGGAAGTAGACCAACTTTGAAGCCCGACTCCTCTTTCAATCTTTCTGCTAAATCATCAGAAACTCCAGCATGATAGAGCTCAGTACTCTTTGCAGGATTACATTTCAACCCGGAAAGATGATGAGAATCCTCAAGAAAAAGGAGTTAATAGCCTGCAAATCTTCTGAAGGCCCTTTTGTGAATACCATCCAATCATCAGCAGAGCACAAGTGGGTGAGAGATACTCTCCTACATTTAAAATGATATCTCAGTCCCCCGGTGGCTGCTGCTGAGTTAAGCGTACACGATAGAATCTCCATAGCAATGACAAAAAGGTAAGGGGGGAGTGGATAACTTGCCTAAGCCCCCTTTTGCCTTAAAAATAATCACACAAGCCACCATTGATGAGGATAGAGTATTTTGGGGAAGTGACACAAGGTTTCAACTGAATCAAAACTTCCTTAAGAATGTAAAAACTAAGTCGGAAAATCCATAGCCATTAACACATTGAAAAGAAACTTCCGTTCTACTGAATCAAAAGCTTTCATTATATCCACAATCGAAGAACTTCTTGGTGTCAAATTATTCCTACGGTAGCCTTTCACAACCTCCTGAGAAAGCATAACATTAACTCCAATCTTTGTTCCTTCTACAAATGCAGATCGATTCAAACTAATGAGAGAAGGCAAGCATCCCTTCAACCTATTAGTTAGAGTCTTCGAGATGAATTATAAATACAAGTACCTCGTCAGCCTTGCCAGATAAGTTCTGATAAAAATTCAGAATTTCATTCTGAATATCCCCAGGAGCAGTGATCTGTTCACCTACATTGTTATGAAGAATTGAAATAGCATTCCTAGATCTTCTAGCTCTTGTCATTTTATGGCAAAAACCTGTGTTAGCATCTCCTCCTTGCAGCAAAGTCACTCTTGATTTTTGTTGAAAGAAAGATTCCTCTGCCGCAGAGTAACTTACTAGAAGAGCAGAGAGCTGCTACTTCCTAACCGTTAGATCTTCTGTAGGAGAGCTCATTAGAAGAGATTTTGTATTCTCCAAATCCACTCTGGTTCTTCTTACCGTTTCTGTAACATTCCCATAAAAATTAGCATTCAGATTCTTCAAAGGAGGCTTTAAATTCTTAAGCTTCTGCCAAATTCTAAACATAGGCCATCCATCCACTTGTTTTCTCCATGTCTCAGCAACAATTGAACTGAACTTTTCATGTATTACCCAAAATAAAAATAAAAATCTGAAGGGTTTGGGAAGAGAACTAGTATTAAAACTAGCGATGTAATGCGCACTTTGTTGCTGGTTGAGTAATTTTTATTTTTGAAGAAAAAGATGATGCTCAATTAATAAAAGTATTTTAAAAGGAAAATAAATAATGTTAAATGATAAAAATAAAAAAGAAAGTAAGTGAAAAAAAAAATCAATGCTAGTTCTTGTTAACTTATTAAGCTAGTAACCTGAGTCATTTGACTAGAAGCAAAAACTTTAGAAAAATCATGAAGCTTAATTCTTAATTAACTAAATGTTGAAAGATTAAATTGAAAAAAAATATCAACCATACAAAGAAAAAAAATAATAATTATAACTTAAAAAAGACCTGAGACTGCTTGGGCCAACCACCTAACTTATGAGTTAGGTTATGAAATCAGGATAACACGACAAAAAAATAAAACAAAAAAAATAACAAAATCTAATGTTTTTTTTTTATAAAAAAACTCATTGATGAATGTTGAATCATGAGATGGAAAAGATTAGAAAAATAGCAATTATATATATTAAAAAAGCTTAAGCCCACATAAGTTAACTTGTCAACCTAACAGTTCAAGTCATTACATCGGGATAACTCCTGGCAAAAAGAAAACAAAGAAAATCACAAAACGTAATTTCTTAAGAGATAAAATGATGAGTGATGAAATTACAAAACAAAAGTTAATTAGGAAAATGATATAAAAAATAACAATTAAAAAAATAAAAACCAAATCTAATATAAAAATCAAACCAAATAAAATCTATAGGATGAAACTGAAAATAAAAAATATTAATTAAAAAAATAAAGACCATATTTAATATAAAAAACAAATCAAATTAAATTTTCTAGGGCTGAAAATGAAAAGAAAATAATAGCAACGAAAAGAATGAGGGTCAAATCTAATATAAAAATTCAACTAAACTTAATTTAAAAGATGAAATTGAAATTTTTTTTTCAAATAATCAAATATTAATAAAAAGATCAAGGACTATAACTGAAATGAAAATCAAATAGGAGGATGCACTTATTTTTTTTACTTGTCCAGCACGCATCCTGAGCCCATGAAAAAGAAAAGAGGGGAAAAAGAAAAAACCTAGCCGCTTTCAAATCACTAATAACAACCATACATGTGTCAGCCCAATGAAAATGCCGTTATTTTTCAGAGCTGGTGACACGATAATATAATGTTTTTATCTATCATATAACGTGTCACACGCTACTTGAATGCAGTGTCTGCGCCTCACGTGCATGTATATTCTCCCAAGACGCCTTACATTTTTTTTTTTAATTTTATACCTCTAAAAAAAACTAAACTAACCCTCATTCATATTGTTTTTAATGCAAAAACAACAATTAAAAAAATCCAAAAAGCTCTTGTTTGGTAGTAATTACTGTGCAACCAAAGATAAAAAAAAACCTTTCGAAGCAAGTTATTTTTTGTCTTTATTTTAAATTAAGGCATTATAGTATTTAGACTGTTTATTTTTGCTAGAAAAGACTAACCTGGCCAACAATGACAATTGAATCCCTATGAAAAAACAATCTCACCCATTAAACAAAGACAATTTTTTGTGAGTGAAGGGGCAAAATAGTGATTTCACGATAACCGTCTACAATAATCTGGATCTATGTTCCAGTGAAAATCCCAGGCAGTGAGGTATTCGTATAACTAGTTTGAATTAGACTTGGGCTGTGATCAGAAACCCACAATTTACTTGTCAAACCATGTAAAGAAAAGACCAGCACTGGGATGATCATGAAGGTCTAACAGCTTGAGCAGAATATCAAAACCCTCCGTTTCTCATATAGAACAGTCAACTTCTGATGTAGTCTCATGAGGGCCTCTAGTAATGTTGAAATCACCAGTTAACACCTAAGGAGACTGCTGTAGATTGCCACTTAGAACCTTCACTTCTTCATCAAGCTTGTTCCTTTCCCGTAAGATGTAAGAGCCATGTACGAAAGCACATAGACAAAAATAGCTATTTGATGCATCAAGTATTTGACAGTGAACAAATTGACTATGCTTACTAAGAACAAAGAAAATCAAAGTAATATAAAATTATTTCTTAAAAATCATTCAATAACTAGAGATTTTAAGTTTAAATGATTTTAATGATTTTATGACATAGTATCGGATTGTTAACAATCAAACAATGAAGAAAATGAAGAATTTGAAAGGTAATGATATGTATTTTCGAGTTTCATGCCCAAAGGTTTTTACTAGAATAATTAGGTTAAAATGTAATATAAAATCATTAGCCTCAATCAATACCTTAATTTTTCAAGTTAAGATGATTTTTTAACAAAATTTTAAACTTAAAACACAATCTCCAGGTGCGGAAATTAACCATTTGGATGGTGTGGAGAAGAAACTTTACCCTCTACTGTCGTTCAGAGACTCGCAGCCTGAGCATTCTTGCTATTCTTCTTACTTTTCCTTCCTAGCTTTTGATTTTCTTTTTTCAATTGCTGTAAGATGGCATTCACTCCACTAGTAGCAGTCAATCTGGTCTTCCTTGGAGATGATTTAACATTGGTCATAACAGGAGGAATATTTGACTCATGAATTGTGAGGGTTAACTAGGGTTATTGGGTTTTAATCGAGCCAATCAAATTTATTTAGTTTTTAATTTTTTCAACCCGAACTAATCTAAATCCTGTTCTATCAAGTTTTAGGTTCACCCACCAGATTGATACAGGATTCATAACAGTGTTGCAGATAATTGAGCACAAAATATGAAAATAAATTTGATATAAGCATAAGAATGAAAAATAAAAAATAAAAACCTCAAGGGGGTAATTAAAAAAATCTGCAATTCTGGAAGAGAACTGACAGAACTTCTAAACTTAGGGGATTATTTTGTAGTTTAATTCATTGTAAAACTAGAATATAGTTGTCAACACAACCAAACACCTCTGTATTATAAAAAAAACCGACCATCACTACCTGCACCTAAAACACCAGCGGCAATCTCCACCTCCGGTGAAGAAAGCATCGCTAGCTAGTCGACAAAGCCAAAGCAAAAAAGAAAAGAAAAGAAAAGCCCTTTTGCAGTACCGGGTTTAGCTTAAAAGCTAAAAAGAGAGCAAAGATGGCGACGAAAGGAAGCGGCTTGAAATCGACGTCCATAAATGGAGTGAAGATGTACATGGTTTCTTCACAGCAACGTAATCCTGCTCCGTGGGTTGGCTCCAAAAAGCAACGTCCTTCTCGCGAAGATAAAAGTACTTTTTTTTGCTTTGCATCTTTTCTTGTTAGTTGTTGAGAGTTATTTATTAGCTTTCAAGTGTACTTTTTGGATCTCATCTGTTAAACCCTAGCCTAAACCCTTGGTTCTAATGCTGAATTGATGTGAAGTTATGAGTTTATGCAGCAGAGTGATTTTGTTTTTGAAATTAGTTTACAATTTATGCAGTTTTGGGTTCGAAATCAATGAGGGCTTTTTTTTTTAATTGTCTGAGAAGTGAATAAACTGCGGTAGTGAGATTTTTTTCAAAAGATATTGGCAAATTATTAATGACAAGGATTTTCTGTTGCTGTGTTTTTTGTTTTGTTGTTAGGATTATCAGCAAAAGATAGAGTTGGTTCAGGATGTAACGTTTCCAACCGCTATGAGTAGAATTAAAGCGACCCCAGATGGAGAATTTCTTATTGCGTCGGGTAAATGATTTTTTAGTTTTAATTTGTATGAGAATTTTTTGAAAGGTAACGACTGTACCTGCAATATGATTTGCTAATTAATTTAACTAAAATGCAGGAATATACCCACCGCAAATAAAAGTGTATGAGTTAAGAGAGTTTGCATTGAAGTTTGAAAGACACTTTGATTCTGAGATAATTGATTTTCAGGTTTTCTGAAGTTTTAACATACTGTTTCTATGAAACTATTGTAATTTGCTCCTGGTGGCATTGGCAGCTGTCATCATCTTTACTTGAGAGGATGAGTGTAGAGTTTTGCCATGATTTTTGATGCACTACTGAGGCAATGATTTGTTTTCTGTTTGTGTAGATATTGGATGATGACTATTCAAAGCTTGCATTTTTATGTGCTGATCGTTCTGTTTGCCTACACGCCAAATATGGAAAACACTACACTTAGCGAATTCCAAGGTTTATATTGATGATTTATCAGTATTTATGCTTTTGTTTCATATTGTGATTTGTTTTTTGTTTCGTGCATTGCTACATACAGCTAACCATTTCCTTGACATGCTAATGTTATTATGCTTCTTGACTTCTCTGTCAGGTGGATTTTATGTTGTATTAAAGGGAACAAAGGTAACACATGTAAGGCCCTCCTAGTTAATGGATGGTCCAATATAGTGCCTAGAGGTAGAGGGGATATAGAGGTCATAAAGCAAGTAGTTAATTTAGCCTTTACTGGCATTTATTATCATTTTTGTATTGCTTAGTTGATTTATATGAACATAATGAGAAGTGTGGTACAAACTTATCGTAGTTGCTGACATCATAATAAGGTTTTTTGTCTGATATGAAACTGAAAGAGGAAAGAATTTTCTAAGCGCTGCCAATATGAGATAATGTTGAAGAATTTGAAATGCATTAAAGCTTGTTGAGAACTTGGAAAGCTCATTTTGATGTAAGAATGTATTAACTTGAAATGCTTTACTGAGACTAGATCGAAGGTCATGTGACTCTTGGGTAGTGCTTAATGTTTTAGTGAATAAGTTACTCATGGCATGAACATGAGTGCCTTGGGAGATCATAGAGGGGAAAACAGGTTAATATCCAGCTAGGATAGGGTTGAATGAAACGTTTGACTGTTACTTCCAAACTTTTGGGATTAATTTTGTACCGTGCATTGGTTGCATCATATAACTTTATGCTGGAGGAGTGCTTTATTGCTTTTTGATGAGAGGATCTCACTCAAAAATGAGATACAAGAGGTTCGCTCTGTTGCAGAAAGCAAAAGAACAAAGTGAGGCAAATAAGGAACAAGTTCAGTGTCAGTATGAGTCCTCTGCAGTGCCTTAAGTCTCTTTTTCAAATAAAAGATGTATCAATAATGAAATGACAAGAAGTACAATCACATGAGGAGAATAAGTCGACCATCAATCTATTGGTGCAACGTATTGCTAACTGAAAAGTGAAAACAGTGGATAGTCATCCTTAAGTCTCTCTTAGTAATTCATATGCTTTTTCAGTGGGTTCTTTGATATGCCAGTTGAACATTTATTTCTGGATCATAATGCCAGGTCTAGGAAAATCACTTTGATTCAGTTGATGATGGATTAGGAACTCTGCTTATCAGTTTGTTTTTTGACTGATATCCAGTTTCACTTTTTTCCTTGGGATGGGTCACCTCTTTATTCAGTGTCATCTCTGCCCAAGGGATTGGTTTCCCTGATTATGCATCTCTTGAATTGAAGATAGCAAACTCTCTTAGCTAGACTTCTTTTCCCTTTAGATAGCAAATTCTCTTGGCATTCTGGAACCGCATATCACTTGCAGAGGAGGATTCTCCTCCTCTTGGAGAGAAAGCAGCAGCCCTTTGAGATAACCTGCAGACCTCTGCCTGAAATAACATAAAGTTTGGACCACGAGGATCTCGTGAAATTTTATTCTCTACACGAAGCTCAGCCCATACAAAGAGGGTGGGGATGACAGGACAAAGAAACACGGCGTGACAAGAGGAGTGGAATCCAATCATTAGGGCTGAAGTCTGCTGGATCAGGGTTTAGAGGCAATAGAAGAGGAGGGAGTACTAGGGGGAGGGGTAGAAGAGGAGGCCGGCACTGAACATCTTGTGTTCGGATAAAAGTGATGACTCACATTCAGCTTTGGCTGTATTGATTTTGGAAGCTGCTTATTGGTGATCTGCAAACAACGAGCACAATCACAAGATGAGCTGGAAAAATTTGTACAGTGAAATTATTCAATGGAATGCTTAGCTGTTGAGATTTTGCTGTTGATTTTTGTTTCCTCACCTCTATATAGAGAAAAAAAAAATTCATGGCCATTTTTTCTCCCCTTCTGGAGGGGCAATTTTGTTCGAGAGAGTTGCAACTTTTAACTGTACCATATAAACAATACTTTTCTTTTCCTTACAGAAGAAATCTGCCTTTACCCTCTTTCAGCGTGGCAAAGATGAAAACCCAGATTGTAATCAGTGTAGGCGGTGACAGTCCTCGGAGATGTTCCTGATCAAAATATTTCTTTCCATGTTATCAATTTTGGTTTTTGAAGATTATCATTCATTGTCGTGGGATTGGAAGTTCTTTTGCCGATAGGATAGATCTACTGAGCATACCCTGTACATGCATCGAGGAGCTAAAACACATTAATTTCTTTGGTTCAATCGAAGGCATTGCCTTCCTGCCATTGGAAAAAAAGTATCTAGAATTTACCTCTTTCGAGATGTGTATCATGTCAAGTGATTTTACAAGCTAGCTACAATATGATTTTGTATATCTCTGGCCATGTTTACATGAATCATTGAATCTCTAAAGAGCAGTCTGATCCATCCTATCTTTGTTATCATTGCTAATTCCATACAAGTAGAGTTCTCCTTACAGGCAGTCTGATCCTTCTTTTCTCTTCCTCCTACAAGTTATTCAATCGAGTTTGTTTTATGAATTTTGAGAAGATTAAACATGGAATGTCCAAGCACAAAAAAGAGAGGGCAACTGCTCAAAAAGAGCTTGTAGCTCAACTTCTATAATAATAAAAAACAGGGGATATGCCTAATTAGCTGGTTTCTAGAAACTCTGACTTGGGAAAAAACCAAAAGTCTTGGGATCATATCATGCTAATAATTTTTTTAAAAAATCCCTTGGAAGGCTTGGGTTGGGAATGAGAAAGCTGCCCGCCTCCACACGGCAAACTCATGTACACGAATAATATATTGGGGAAGCTCGTGGTTTCCATACACAAATGTTTCTTAGGACTCGTGCATGCCATACACATTTCACAATCACCTCATGAGTCTAACCTTTGGAGCACAAGCTCTTTGGAAGCAGAAGATAAATAATGGCAAAAAGAGACATCACTGCTATATATGTGGATAAGACCGAACCCAGACTGTTGGAGCTGCTCATACATTGGAGTAATTAATTTCCTAATTCTGTATTAAACCACTAAGAGAGGGAGTAGAACCCGTCACTCATGAGCTCACCCATTTCCATATATTTGTTCCATTTGGTTTGTGAGATCATCACCTTATAATTAATCCCATATAGGAATTTGTTAATTATTGTTACGTAGATCATAGTATATGCTAGTAGAGACAGTGCCACCATCAACTTGTTCAAATCTAGAGATAAAAAATGGATGCTCCTTCGTCATTTGTGTCATCCATTTGAGCCAGCCAATTAAACACACTCTCTTCTGATAATACAAATTAATATAAGGAATTTATATATTGGAATTCGACCAAGATTCGTTCTTCATATAAGGTGTAATATTTCAATAGCATCATGATTAATTCCATGTTTTAATGTAGTATATAGCGAAGATGAAAGAAACTAGAGTTTCATAAATCCTAAAATTATAGAAAGAATTCTAAGTTTTTAAACTCTGAAGGCTATAATTCTAATACAAATAACGTAGAAATTATTTAAATAGTAACTAAACCTAGCTAATTAATAGAAGCTGAATTAAATAAAATTTTCAAACCTAATTAAGAAAGGAATTATATGAAAATAGCAAGAAAAATAAAGAAAACTCTGAATCAGTAACTTCCACACCAAATTTGAGCATGAAAACAACTTCAACGAGCTCTTGCCGGCTGACACCCTATACAATTTAGTCTATAGAACATACTTGTAAAATTTAAATTTGATTAAATAATAAGATTAAAATTTATATCCATTTCCATTAGCAAGATTTCTTTTTAGATTTAGATATGTCAATCTAGTCTGTAAACCTACATGCTAAACATTTCATATCAGTTATATGCACACCACGCCATATATATTTTCACATACTTTCTTGTGAAAGTTAATGCATGCAGAAGTATATAATTAATTTAATATACTTCTATACAAATATGATTGCATATTCCTAAAGAATTGGTACCACACCATGTAAATAGAATACAGGCAAGGAAGTTAGGTAAAATCTCATTTTCTTAGTCCTCTTGCTATAATATAAAGTATCAATTAAAAAATCGTGGACATTAATTTTAATTTAATGAGTTTTCCTCCATCTAGTAACAAACGATAAGGTATCTATATATGTGTGTGTTTGAGTTGTGAGTTTCTACATGTAAGTCATCATCGATCATCTCACTTGCTTAGCAAACTAGTTAAGTTTCAAAAGCCTAAAACTAATCCAAAATGTTAGAATTTTCTCCTACTACTTTGTTTTCAACATTTGGATGGCCCTTGGAGGAACCCATAAGCCATGAACAAAACTACAGCTTTAGAGATTGTGAAACTCCAGGGTCATTCACTCACTTCCCTCCATCTCAGCCAAATATAAGAGAGCTTGATCGCTCCACCTCATTCACGGCCTATAGTGGAAGTGGTGATCCTAACATGGTTAAGAAGCTTAACCACAACGCTAGCGAACGTGATCGTCGCAAGAAGATCAACAGTTTGTATTCTTCACTCCGTTCACTTCTTCCAGCTTCCGATGGAATGGTACTATTCTTAGTTAACCCTAAATTCAAATTTATTTAATAATATCCCACCGCATAAGCCGGCTTGATCTAATGCCCCATATTCAAGATTTGAGTCATGAATTAGACGGGTTAGTCCTCGTCAATTTTAAAAAAACATGGTATTTATTTTGATTTTTTTTTTAAAATCAAACCAAATTTTTAACTGTGTTGATTGAGTTTAATTAAATTAACTCTTAATTGGTTTAATTATTCTAAATATATGTAACAACAGGATGATCCTCAGGCTTGTTGAATAGCCCTGCCTAAATCCTCTAGCATTTTGAATGTCTCTCTCTCTTTGCATACTAACTTTTACTTTTGTGATGATACCATTGTAGAAGAAATTAAGCATACCGTCCACAATTTCACGTGTGCTTAAGTACATACCAGAACTTCAACAGCAAGTGGAGAGACGGATCCAAAGGAAGGAGGAGCTTCTATCAAATCTATCTAGGCAAGATGATTTAATTCATCAAGAAAATCAAAGAAAAGACACCATGTATAGCTCTTTATCATCGGTATCGGCAAGCCGGCTTGGTGATAGAGAAGTTGTCGTTCAAATTTCCACTTGCAAGGTCCTTAAAAGCCCAATATCAGAAATCTTGCTTAATTTAGAGGAAAATGGACTTGTTCTAATAAATTCTTCTTCCTTTGAGTCCTTTGGAGGCAACGTCTTCTACCATTTACATCTTCAGGTATATATTACAAAATTTGCTCACGTACTTTTATATACGTGTCCATTTGTTTCTGTCTTTCTTAAAGTTTAGATTCTAATTTATTTTGTGGATTAAATTACAGGTCATGGAAGGAAATTGCACATTAGAGTGCGAGGCTTTGAATGAGAAGCTTTTGTCCTTATGTACGAAGAGGGAAACCTTTTTTCTATAAAACTCAAGGGTTTCGATCCATATTCCAACTTCATGTTCTAGTTACGTGTGTGTGTGTGTATATCACACTATACTAATTAAAAGCTAACTTAAAAAACTAAATATCCAATCCTAACTATACAATTCTTATAAAATCTATAAGAAATCTCAACTGATTTTCTCTTCATATTTATACATTGATGGTTCAAAATCTCCCACCAACATCCCCATGTAATATTGTGTAAGGAAATAACAAGTTAATTAACAATTTCCCTCTTCATCCCATATTATTTAATTTTCCATTATCCATATGATGATAAAAAGTATAATTTATTATTATTATTTTTCGTTTCGTGAATGGGATAAAATTTGTTTATTAATAATGAGAAAGAGGGATCGATACAATAGTACTCATTAAGCAGGTGGCTAGAAAAGATTAGAAAAACCGCACCAATAGCAACGACAACATCAACAGAAAAAGTTAGATTTATATGTTAGATTGAAACAAGAAAAATGATTACTATTTTACTTGTCATTTTTTTTTCTCTTCAAATTGATTACAAGATTTTATTTTCTATAATTTGTAAATAGATGAAAATTTCATCATTTTGCAAAATGAACTAAGACTTGTCTCACGTTTGCGCGCAACATTGTGGTGTTGGGATCAAGTAGTTGTCACCTAGTTATTTGATTGAGGGTTCGTAAGAGACCCGAGTGGACTAGTCTTATATGAAATTTCAGGGTAAAAGACTGGTTATGGTTAGGGAAGGTATTAACACCCCTAGCACACCTTACTTGAGACAAATTGCATTGTGTGGTCTCGATATAGTTTAAATGTGTTGATGAGTTCCTAACCGGTGGTTCGTCTATGACTCAGAATAAAGATTTATGCTCATGAATAAATCTGTAATTTTAGATTTATTACGAGCTTGTATGTCCAGTTAAATTTTTATAGGAATAATCTATGTAGGTGCTCTGACGGATTTCATCTATCATGGAAGGAGAAAGTGTTTTCTAAAACTCATATATTGTGATAAGAAATACTCCGAATTAAAATCGGTAAATATCCAAGATAATTCTAAGAATTTTCTAGTCAACTCCTAGTACTTAAATACTAGCCTACTGATAGGTCCATTATTTATACTAGAATGTTGACAATTAATCTTCAATATTTAAAAGTTTTTGGTTATTTAAATATTGGTCAAATACTTTAAATTTTTTATAAACTTATTGTAAATTTCAAAAAAATGCATAGATATTTTTGAAAAAAACAATGCTAAAAAACATGTTTCCTCCTTTTTATAAATAAAATGTATTTTTTTTTTGTAAGAATTGGGTTGTACGCTAAAAAAAAAATTATTTTTTTGGTTTTGCTTTTGTAAGGCCATGTTTGGCAAAAACCCTTTTAAAAAAATAACAAAAACTATCAAAATAAACGTAGGGGTGTTTGCGAAACACACCCTTAAACCAAAAAACCCTTTAGAAAAAAAATCATTTCATCCGCTCCATCTGTCAAAAAAAATAAAATTAAGGGTCTAAGCACATGAGCCCTTACTAAATTGGCCAGGCGTGCTGGCCTGACTTGTCAGGCCCAACGACACCTGACCTTGTCTTTTTAATTTTTGCCTTTCTAATGTCTTTTTTCAAAATAAATTTTTAATTTAGATTTAAATTAATACCCCTTATATTATTTTATTTATTTAGACTCTTTTAAATAACAATTATTTTTTTTAAATTATTTTGTATGCATTTAATTTTTTGAATATATTATTCTAATTCATCTATAGTTTTTTTCTTTTTATGTTTTATATAAATACAAAGTATTTTTTTTATAATATTTCTAATATATGTAACCTTAAATAATATTTTTTTTCTTATATTTTATTCAATCAATTTCATGTGTGTTTATTTCTATTATTGTTTAATTAAATAAAAATTAGAGTTTAGTAAACAAAGTTATTAGAAATAGCTAGGGCAAAAGCCTGTGTTGATAATACAACAAATAATAAAATAACCTTAAAAGTACATAAATTCAAGCTTCAAAAGAACTTTATCCCCTAAAAAAGGGTTCGATTAGTTTGAAAAGTAAGATAATACAACAAATAATAAAATAATCATTTTGATGATTTATTCTAAATAATAATAATAATAATAATAAGCATGTCCTACTTTATCACGATATATATAGAACAATATAAATCTAAAGGGGGGTTGCAAACAGACAATGCATTGGTGTTGAATTTGAAGAGCAAAGCCATAAGTAGTGGTGATTAAATTCTTATGATGTGATATTTGATAAAAAAAAAAAAAAGTGAATTGACTATGTGTAGATTTTTAATTGGTGGCATTACTACCTAGACTTATCTTGTCGGGTGAATCCTTACTTTATGTCCTTAAATCAGTGAAACATAAATGATTTTTAATTTACAGCACTAATTTTCAAAGATGATAGAAATTTTGTGGTGTGACAGGTCGGCTGATAAGGAGCACATCATAGCTTTAAATGGAAAGTTAAGGATTTGCTTAAACAAATTGTCATGGTCATTAAATTGTTCATCCATAGGCAGAAGGTCAGTTGTCTTTCATTCTCTATTGGGGTATTAATTATTTTATACGAAAAGAAATTAGATACTATATTATTTTTTATGTATATAAAAATGAAATTTAAAAGTAATTTGTAATTTATCGTAATAAATTGTACTTTGCTGCATGTCAAACAACAATATGTTGAAAATATAAAGGTTTTGTTTACTCTTAGAAATTTGTTTTTTAATTTTTATCTCTAGGTTTATTTAAAAATAAAATAAAATTAAACATGATGAAAAATTAAGGAAATGAGTTTATAGTACCAAAATTTCCAAAGAAACAAGAGCCTTGTTTGATTTACTTTAAATTTAAAAATAATAGAGGAAATGACCATAAAAATTTAGGTGAACAAAACAAAGCCCTTATTTTCTATATTAGAGAATTTCAAAAACAATTTTTTTTATGTTTTCTATTTTTTGTTAAATAAAAATATTTTTATTATCAATTAATAAACATATTTTATTTAATTTTCTGTTTCTTGGAATTTTTTTTCTTCTAAAAAGATAAAACACAAATTTCACAAGTAAACACGACCTTAATAATTCCTTATTTTCTTCTTCTCAAATTAGTAAAATCCCGTAATGAAATTTTTTGCAAAAGTACTTTTCAACTGTAAAAATAAAGGGGACCTTAGAATATCTTCATTACAATTATAAAAATAATAGGAAAAAAAAAGAACTCAAGGTCCTTGAATTATTTACAGAGTTACCCAATCGTCCTTGTGCTTAATATTGTTTTTGTTTACCCCTCTACACTTCATAATTCTCATTTAATGTAAAGGCCACTCATGCTCCCACTCAGTCCCAAGTCTCTAAATATTTTTATTGCCAATCCCTCTCCATGTAACCCACTTGAAGATTTTGTCTGCACAAGAGTAGGAATCTAGACACAGAAGCCCACCTATCCAATACAAATCTTTTCAATAGCAACCCAACACCCTGCAAACAATTTTATATGACTCTCTCCAACCTTACCGATTTAAGCTGAAATTTCATAGTCTCGACCCCACCAGCTCCATTGAAAGGGTCCCCATCGATACTCGTTTTTTCTCATCGATTCATTGATTCTTGACATGCTTGGATTCCTTAAATGAAGTGTCTATTTTTGTATCTTTTAGCATCCATAGCTTTTGCGTTCTTCAATTTTTGTTTGCTTTCCAAACCGTTTTTTAGGTAACTATTGACGGGATTGTTAGAGCTATAGCCGTGGCCATAAAAGTTCAAATAATCGTTAATTTTTTTTTTTAAAAAAACAGAACCCATTTTTATAGTGGATTCTAAAGTGCTTTTTTCCGTTTCTTGAACTTTATTTCTTTGTTATTTTATCTTTATACTTGATTTTTGTATCAATTTATGTTTTATAGTTCATTTTTATTTGCATTTTACTATATGTGCGAGGTCTCCCAGAATGTTTTGTATGTAAAAATTAAAATATACAACATTAGCTTCTCAACCTTTAATTTTTTTGTATGTATATATGGTTTTTTTTTTCCATCTATATATTTTTGTCAGCCCCGGTAACAAAAAAAAAAAATCAAAATCATATCCACCACTAACTATTGACATTATGAAGTTATTGAAATGGTAAATTCATGTATTTCAGGAAACAATAGAAAAACTGTGCACATCTCAATCTATGTACAGTCAGTCAAATGCTTAGGCCTAGGGCTCCGATTTGCCAAATTGATGCGTGCTCAAGTTTTTTCTATAAGTAGCTATGATGAGCCTAGGTCATGACTTGGATTGAACTTTGGTACAAGGCACTCACAAGAAATCACGCATGAATGCACAGAAGAAGTGACTACTGTCGATATTTATAGAAGTTGTTTCGGCTTCGAAACATGTAGATATTACATTGTAGACTAAATAATATTTGGTCAAAACCCCTTGAAGCCTATTGATTCAGGGCTTGAAAGTTGGAACATGTAGGTAGTAGCTTATAGAAAGAATTCAATTGCTGTGTTCTTTTCCTTTTTCTCTTTTATATCTTCTTTTGACTGGTTCCTTCGATTAATAATGAAAGGCATCCACAGGAGATCCATATAAATCAAATCCATTATCTCAATGAAGATTTACTTAAAGAAAGAGATTTATAATTAGGATTTGAGTTGCTTTGAAGATAAACTTTGGAAATCTCCATGTCAGACCAAGATAAAGATATGGCTACGATATATAAACCTATGAAAAAATGAATGACCCTAGTAATGATCATATATATCTTTTCCTCCCTCTTTTAGAAAGTCCTAGAACCAGGAGTAAAATGTTAGTTTTCTCCATGCAAAAAGCATACATCTTTTCGAATCCTTAGTTGAGATTACGAAGCAATGTCTTAATCTTATAACCAGATGCAAATACAGACAAATAAGAGAGTTGAAGGCTGTTGAAGTTTCATGGATTCAGTGCTTGTAGTTGATTGATGTAGTAGACTTCAATTGTTTAATCAGTTCACGCATGCGACAGTCTAATTAATTAGGTTCATGTAATATTTACTCCTTGTGATTGAAAACGAATTGAGGCTTATGGTCAAAATCTTCCCCAGTCATAATTTCCTTAAACCGCCTTGGTACAAATTTGTTTTTAGATGGATAGATTGAGAGATGCATGCATTGTATATGGGTGCCCAAATAACCCATGATAAACTTAAATTTAATGGGTTTAAAAAATTACTACAGTCTAGACCTTTAATGGGTCTAATAAACTCATGAATGCTCAAAAACCCACAGTCTCAGCTTAGAAAACGAGCTCATCCCCTATGATTATTGACCAAATACATTTTGGATCTTACTTTTTTTACACTTCTAGATGTATAAAAAATCTCTCAAAATTCTATTATATTTTCATCTCATAAATGTTTGTGTAAGAGATATTTATCTCTAATTAATGCATATGTAAAAGATATTTATCATTTATTAATGTTATCAAGGTAAAATGACTCTTTAACTCATTCACTACATAAAAGGACAAGATTTATGAGCTATAAATATCTCATAAATTTTTCAAGCTCAAAGTTCACAATATCCATTCTTTATTTCTCATATATTTTTAGAGCATTTCTCTCTAAAATATCTTTTCTTTCTTTCTCTTTATAAAGATATTTACTTAAGCATCCGAGAGTCTCTAGATCTATAAAAAAAGATCATATACAGGTATCAGCCAACAACGACCTTGGCTTACCATGTATCAGGTATTAGCTACCAGCCACCTTGGCTAGAGAGAATAGATTAAATTGCTAGAAGCAAGAGATTAACCGATTATCCAACATATAAATATTGTTTCTAAGCTATTTGGATTTTTTGGGACATCATCAATTGCGCTATATGTGGAAACTGATAAAAAAAACCATCAATTGTTCTTCTAGAACTGGTTTGTTGACATCTCTAATTACCATCAATATAGATAAACAAGGCACTCTTAGAATAGAACGTGTGACTGACCTCCCTACCACAATGGACAATTCTACCCAACCAAACTTCCAACAAATCATCGACCGAGTACAATTCCTTACCCATACTATGTTGGCTGTTTAGGGGAAAAATCATTTTTTTCCCATCTCAACAAGTCTTACAACCTACAACAACACTCTCATTAGAAAGGATTGATCAAGGATCTTTAGTGCTTTAACACTACTTTTCAAGGGATAGGAATAATTACGGTTTCCCTATTGCAATAACACCACCTTCCAAAGAACGATTTTGAGACCTCTCTAGTGTAATAACATCACTCTCCAAGGAATAAGTGTGGGCCCCTTTATAAATTTTTCTAAGTATGGACATCAATATAGGTCTGTCCTCTTCGCCCCTTATAATTTTTTATAACTATGGGTGTTGTCATGGGTTCCTCTCAAAGGGGTGGACTTAGTCTTTCTAATACAATAACACCACTCTTAAGGGGATTGACCAAGGGTCTTTCTAGTGTAATAGCACCACCCTCCTTCGATTCCCTTCAGCCATTTAAAAGATTTTCTAAGTACATGTTTTACCCTTCATAGGTTCCCCATAGCCACTTAGAATTAATTTTTTTAAGGACAAGCTCTACCCTTTATAGGTTCCCCTCAGCCTCTTAGAATTTTTTTTAAGTAGACACTCACTCTCATTGGGTTTCCCTCTGCCCTTTTGAGATTTTTATAGGTATGGGCATTGACATGACCCCGTTCTCTTCGTCCCTTATAAATTTTTCTAGGTATAGGCATTGACATGGGTTCGTCCTTTTTGCCTCTTAGAAATTTTTCTAAATATAGGCATCACCATAGTTTTCCTTCCAGTGGATGTACTTGGTCTCCTTAGTGTAATAGAATCACTCTCTAAGGGATTAAAGAGGGGTTTCCCTAGTGTAATAACACCACCCTTATTAGGTTTCCCTAAGCCTCTTATAAAAGTTTCTAAATACAAGCCCTATCCTTTATAGGTTTCCTCCACCATTTAGAAATTTATAAGTTTAGGCTCAACCTTTAGGGGTTCCTCTATGTTTTCACCTAATCGAGTATGGGTTCCTCCATGGTGACCCTCTGTATAGAAATCTTTTCAACCATGGTACATGCCCCTACTCAAGTGCTCTCTGGTATGTTACTTGAGGTTTCTAACCCTCTTTTTATACGAAGAAAATTTGACAAACTCATTATGGTAACCGATATTTTTATAAGTCCTTGCGTTTCAATATCACAAAGACTTGAAGAACTACTGATAAATCCAAATTTAATGGGCCTAAAAAACACCTGAAAGCCCAAAAATCCACGGTCTCAAACAACGTGCCTATGCCCACCTCCCATGAGCTTAACCTAGAGGAAGAATTTAGCTCCCATGGGCTCAACCTAGAGGAAAAGCTCAACCCCCATGGTTACTGACCCAATATTTTTGAATTCTACTCTCCTTATACCTCTAGGTGTGTAAAAAGTCTCTCAATGACTTATTATATTTCCATCTTATTAATATTTGTGTAAGAAATATTTATTCCTTATTAATGCGCATGTAAAAGATATTTACTTCTCATTAATACTATCAAGACAAAATGACTTTTCAGCCCCTCCACTACATAAAAGAACAAGATTCATGGGTTATAAATACCTCATGAATCCTTCAAACTCCAGATTCATAATTTTCATTCTCTACTGTACATATATTTTCAGAGCATCTCTATCTAAAATATCATCTATTTCTCTCTCTACAAAGATATTTACTTAAATATTTAAGAGTCTCTAAATCTACCAAATGAGACTTATAGTTACCTTGGCTTACCGGGTAATAGGTATCAACTACTAGCTATATTGGTTAGGAAAAATAGATCAGATTGCTAGAACTAAAAAATTAACCAATTATTCAACACATAATTCTTGTTTCTGAGCTACTTAGATTTTTTAGAACATCATTACTCTTAACTCAAATTGCATTGTGACATCAAATAATGGGTCCGAGATAAGAGCTCAAGATTTATCAATATCTAGCATGCTGGCTTAAACATACACACAGACACAACACTCACCCACATGAAAGCTAGAGGATGATCGATCATGAATATATAGCTTAGATTCTGTGCCTAGTGCCTACCGCATAACTATATGTTACCCGGGCCATGACTGTCGAATACGCAATATTGGTTGGTAATCTACTAAGCAACGAAATGTATTAAAGGAGAGGTCTATACGAACCGGCCAATAGTTCAAAATCCTATGAGCTGGAGACTAGAAAATCAAAGAATTAATAACTACGTGTAGTCGTCACTAGTTAATAAATCATAACTTAATTGGAATCTACGTGTTTTTTTTTTATCATTTTAAAAATATTTTTATTTATTCAAAGTAATTTCACCATTAAAACAATAAAAATAAAAGAAATGACAAAAGAATTATAAACCTTCAGGTCCGTTTGACAGTGTCGAGTATGTGATATAATTAAAACTGTTATTTATTCTGACTACAATTTTAAAAGTATTAATTAATTAATATACACCATAATTTTATATAAATCTCAATAAAGAATTTCTCTTAAAACTTTAGTTATGAAAATAATATAATTTATCTACTTTTTTTAAATTATAACTACAAAAACTTCTACACTGGCAAATATATACGAAATCGAATTCCTGCGTCAAAATCTCGAAAATCAGTATAAATTTAAAAGGAACAAGAAGACAACAATGAATTATACCAGATCATCAAGAGCCACTAGTTCTAAAAAAATAAAATTATTTGAGTGTACTGTATATGTTTTGTTGATTCAGGACATAGGGCTGGGGCAACGATGCTAACTAGCATGATCCATAACCCCTCTTTCTCAACAAGTCCATAAATAGCAGTACTTTCCAATTTCTTAACGCATAATTCCTTTCAATTCCTTGTATTTTTACCAAAAAAAATCTCCATTTCAGATTTTTATTCTTGTTTTCTATCTCCTCTCCTCCTAGAAAATACATTTACAAGAAAGGTGGAGAAAGATGTCAAGGCATGCATGTTCGATCATCAACATCTAGGTACGTGATATATATTCTTGGAGAGATGATCAGCGCCTACTGGTGAATTTCATGTTCAAATATTTTAGGCTGGTATCAATCATGGTCATGGTAGTGGTAACTGTTTTCCTTCTGGTACTGCCACTGGTTTTGCCACCATTGCCACCACCGCCACTTTTACTTCTTTTAGTTCCAGTCTTGATCATGGCCGCGCTTGTTTTCCTAGCTTTTTCTCCGCAAAAGTACCAAGTCATATAGCACCCACCACCATGTGATCATACAATCCATTTTCTCTCTACAACAATAAAGCATGGTCGACTAAAGACTAAAGAGTCTTGCCGATACATGGATGAGAAAAAATATCCAATATCTCAACTGTGTTCTCTCTCTTTGAGAAGCCATTGCTTTTTGAAGATGACACTTTAATTACTCTCCTTATTCTTTTTCTTTTTTATTATTTTGATTATAATTCTTTTTTCTTATTTAAATTGTAACTTAGTGTGTGTGTAGATGCATAAGAGGATTTTTTTTTTGTTGTATTTTTTTATTATATGGAAATGAGATCAATAGCATATATGTTAATAAAGATGAGTTTTAATTAACCTTAATTTTCTAAGTAAATGAAGTGGGGTTTAGCGGTCTAGAGAATAAAGAGACAGGAAGACATAAAATGCATGCTTATGTGTGTGTGTGTGTGTGTGTATAAGAAGACATAACATGCATACTTATATATATATATATACGTATTATTATCCTTCAATAATAAATAAAAATCTCTTAACATCCTATAATAGGAAGAAATTATAATTCCGGTTGTAGTGAATAATTCCTTAAGAAATTCCACATCTTAGTAATTGGGCTATATTACCACATCTTAGTAGGCCCAGCTTCCACATATTAAGGTTAGAGAATAGTTCCTAAAGGAAATCCAAGCCCATCAAATTGGGTAAAAGTAACACATTATCAAAAAAAAAAATTTAATTAATTAATTTCCTTAACGATATTACTATGTCCAAGACACATATTATTACTCATTACAATAGTATAATTATTATATTATTCTTTGGCCATTTTATCTTTTACTTTTGTTTCAGGAATAAAATGTACTTTTTACCATGACATAAATATTTTTTAAGAATTAAACAAGATTATTTTGGTAATGAATTTTTTTAATGTAAAATAAAATTTCTTATGTAACCCTTAAATAAAATAATCAAATGTCTTCTGCACAAGGGTGTTTTTACATTTTTATATTTGATAGAACAATAGAATTATTACATTACCCTTACCATTCAAATTTTTTAGCCTTGACTTCAAGGATTTAGTTGTAATTTTATTACGGTTTGTTTGTTATTATTGTTTAGTTAAGAATTTTTGGTTTTGTACAAATAAAAAAATTATTGATGCGTGCCTCACACACGTCAGCCGCTCCGCCACCTTCTAGTGGCGCATGCGAAGTGGTTATAACCATAATTCTTCCGTATCATTTGATTAGTCTTGACATCTTCTTCTTCTCTAGGTGCCATATGTTTGGTAGTTTGGCCCCAAGTTGCTTTTCTTATTTTTTTTTTCCTTTTTTTTTCTCTCGAATTGCATGCTGGCTATGCAAAAAATCATACTAGCCCTTCAATTTATTTTTTCTTTTGATTCAATCCCTCTTCTCTTATTTTCAGTTATTTTATTTATATTGATTATTTCTAATTAGATTTTATTTTTGATTTCATCCATACTCATTTGATATTTTTAATTTGTTTTTAAATTTGATCCTTATTATTTTAATTGCTATATTTTTTTCTTCCAATTTCACCCCTCGACATTTATTTCATTTAGTTTTTATGTCAAATTTGATCCTAATTCCTTTAATTGCTATTTGTTTGTTAATTATTTTCTTAATGGATTAGTTTTTTACAATTCCATCCCTAAACATTTAATTTCATTTCATTTTTCCCTAAACATTTAAACATTTAATTTCATTTCATTTTTCCCTAAACATTTAATTTCATTTAATTTTTATGTCAAATTTAGTCCTAATTTTTTTAATTTGCTATTTTTTTTCTTAATTTCATCCCTCAATATTTGTTTGATTAAGAATCTTGCTTCTTTGTTGTTTTGGGTTTGCCTTTAATGGGGTCACCCCAATCTCATAATCTAGGTAATAGATCTGAAAAATCAGCCCGAGTCAACTTTCAACTTTTTTAAAGTATTTTTTTGAATATTGTTTTTGCTTTCCTATTTATAGGGTCATTTCAATTTCATGTCCTGGGTCATGTGTTTGATTTGTTGACCCGGGTCGGTTGTCGGGTTCGCTCGAGGCTTTTTTTGTTATTTTTTTTTGCTTTGACAAGTTTTTAAAATTTATATTTTTAAATTGGCTTATGATAAACTTTTTTATAGAACCTATATTCAAAGTTTCATAGGTTGCAAGGTTTTTAAGATTTAACCATGTTTAGGATATTTGTCCGAGTTTGTTTAGTTTTTACAAATGTTTTTAATTTCACTCCTATAATTTTTTTAATCTTTAAAATTTGGTCATTATTCTTTTAATTGATATTTATTTTATTTGGGATTATTTATTTTATTTTTTTCATTAAATTGATTCCTCCTTGGGTTTTTTTTATCAAATTTTATCCTCATTCTTTTAGTTACTTTTACAGGTTTTTTTATTAACATTTTTCTACCTATCTCATCTCTTAAAATTACATTAGTTGAGAATTATGCTTCTTAATTGAATTTGAGTCAAATATTTCACGGGATGCGACTTTTAGAGATTAGACTAAGTTTAAGAGATTTTTCGGGTTTGTCCTATTTCTTCCCTTTTTTCTAAATTGATGTTTTCTTATTTTTTATCTTATTTTTATCTTTTTTTGTTATTTTTTTTGGTTTAATTCTTCTTTTTTAAAACTTTTGTTTTCTTATTTTGTTCGGTTTGATTCTATTGGGTTAGCTGTCAATTTTTTTTTTATTTCACCCTTTATCATTTTTTAATCTATAAATAATCTATCATATTACAAATGGTTTTCAATTTCACCCCCTATGATTATTTTTAATCTTTCAAGTTTGGCTCTAATTCTTTTAATTGCAAATTTTTTTTGTTTTGAATATTTATTTTTGTTAAGATTTCATCCTCATTGGATTTTTTCCTGTCAGATTTTAGCCTCGTTCCTTTTTTTGCTATTCCTTTTCTTTTGCAAGTTTTTTTATTAATTGTTTTTTCAATTATTCCATCCTTCAAAATTAAATTGGATGACATTTAAGTTTCTTGATTAAACTCGGATCCATAATTTAACAAGTTGCAAGTTTTTTAGATTAGACTAGGTTTAGGAGGTTTGCCTGGTTTTTTCTTTTTATTTTTAAGTTGACATTTTCTACTTTTTTTTTGAAGTTTGACTCTCTCTTCTTCCGTTTTTTTTTAGTTAGGTTAGCATTGAGTTGTTTGATAATCTAAATACGCTTAAAATGTATTTTTTTGTTTTTTTTTGTCAATTCATTTTTTGTTATTTGTTTGTTTTTTATATTATTTAATTGAAATTGCTACTTTAACCAATGACTTGAACTTGAATTTCTTTTAACTTATTATTTTTTGTATTATTTTGCTGCGGTGATGCGCGAGCATTAGTTTAAGAATATAGGAAGACATGTTGAATCATAGTTGCGTACTCTACAGCTGGAAATCTTCAGTTTTAACCGTTAGATTATCATTTTGGGTTGGGACAAAAGAAAATAAAGAATTTTTCCACCATCAGTGCTGTCTAAAATTCAAAATTAAATCCAAAAATGTCAAAAGTGTCATCTCCTTTTTGTAGTTGATAAAATCCGGAATTTGTAGCCTCATTTTCAAAGCCTGTGATGAGAATGTGGCATTGCCGTGACACCATTGATGGAAAAGCAAGGCGACATTAGCCATGATTTTCCACATCCCTGGCTATAGCTGAATTACCATCCCCCAAATCCCACTAATTTTCCACTCAAAAGGCACGAGTTTTCCTTTGCATTTTTCATCAGCCCGACAGAGAAAAGTAGAGAATAAACAATCACCTGGCGAGGAAATAGGGATGGAGGAGAAGAGCATCAGCAAGGGCTAATAACAAAAGCTAGAGTTTTTCCAGAGCCAGTGGCTTAAACTGGCGTGCTTTACTCGAACACGTCTTGAGTTACGGCTTCGAGAAGCGGTTTGGAGATTTTAAGGCGGGTATTCGTTAACCCTCGGTTATTTATAAGAATATATCTGAATTTAAGGGAATTGCAGGTCGGTGCTACTCTTCTGAATCATCATCAGATGCATGTATTTCTTTCTATGCGTCCACAGACTTGCAAGCAATTTATCAATTTTGAGAGTGTTTCTAGCCAATACCCCATCCCAGGTGCTATTTGGCTAGAAAAAAAATGGGATTAGTAGCTAGAAATAATCTCTTATTGGAAATCTACAGGTTTAATTAATAAATGGGACAGCGTGCTTTTGGAGACAAGAATGGGAAAAATTATTAAAATGAGTAGCATCATAGTCCCCATCTTAATTACAAAATTAGTGACTGAAAATCAATGGACGGAAAGGTCAAAATCATTGATTCTCTTTCTTTGCTTAAAACCTCATGGCGCCTGCCCAGCTGCCCATCTTTTGTTGGGAGATATTAGTGAGAAAGATGCATTGTATTAGTGCACGAAACATGCAATACATGAACTTGCATATAGTCAATATATATGGGTCCTAGCTATGAAATGCCTTGACGTGTTGGCCTATGTACACTCTCTCTCTATCACGCCCACAGTCACCAACCTGAGAACCAGTGCTCGGGCGTGGCATAGGTTCTGTGGGAACCTTATCGTCATTAATTATCGCAGACCATGCGTGCATGGATGGATACCACCTAGCTTTTTACCACCGATCCAGTATGTAAATATATTTGATTTATGAATATGGTTTGAAACAATTAATCACATCATGCTTATGAAAGATGAGAAGGCATATAAAAAGATGAGTTGATTTTTAGACAATTTTTTATAACAGCCTTATTATTGAAATCAAATTTAACTTTGATTACAAAAATAAATAAATACAAAAGCTTATTATGGTGGGTCTCATTGTCTATCAAAGAGGGAATGTACCATCGAGGAACATTGGATAAGTTTTGTAGATTTATACCCAGAAAAGACCTCTTTGTGTTTTTTTTATTCTGATCAGAGAATTGAGGAAAGATAATCACCAGAAGTAAGGCAGATATATTAGAAAAAGATACATATATAAAAACAACTCTAAAAGGAGAAACCTCAAACTAGCACAAAACGTTTTCAATTAGGTCCTAAATGTTTCAGTAATTTCCCAATTGGGTCTTTGTCATCTTCTATTATTATATATATTTTTGGTTAAATCTTCCCAAAACGGGCTCTTTTTGTAATATAATCCATGGACATAAAATATTGACAGAATGGGTATTTATGTTAGAGACAAAGGAATACAAAATGTTTGGATCCCAATTAATAATACCTTTAATTTTAGGACTAAATTGAGAATGGGTATTTATACATGTTAGAGACTAAATTGAGTTTTCTCAATACTAAAAGGACTGCATCTATGACTCTTGTGTCCTTGCAACCCCCACCCCAAAAAAAATAAAAAAAATCCATCTATTATACTTGTGATAGACAGATTTAACTCTGGGATTTATAAATAAGAAATAATAGTAAATGGGTTGACCAATTTTGCGTTCGTCTATGCAGCAGACAGAAATTGAGAAAAGGTGAAGATTTATACATGGAAGAATTCATGAGCAAGACTTGGATAGGCTACTAGAAGCAAATTAAGCCTATATGCAGATATATATATAGAAGCCCTATTCCCACTTGTGTCTTTATAGGCAGTTAGCCACCAATTAGAAAGAGCACTTGGAGGAGTATATGTGCCCTATCTACTCAATACGATAAGAAATGCTCGCCTCTTGCGTGGTTTACTTTTCTGGCAGTGTACATGCGATCTTTCAATACGTGGGCTAGCAGCTAGCTACGGCTCTAAACCACTCTTTTCCGACGGTACTGATGTTGTCAAATATAGGATGACATGCATGAATATGAGCCTCTCAGTTGCGGTTGAATAATGGAAGTGTGCATGGATCTTCAAATTGCAATCCATTGTCCTTTGGCGACAAGAATTTCTTTTAAGCAAGGGAATGAACATGACGTTCTCGCTCTAAAGGGACCGAACCAAGTACTCTTGCCGTTGGAATTCTAGAAAGCAAGATAAGAAATAAAATAAAGGTCGCTATTTGGGACCTAGTCAAGGTTCATTTCTATTTATTTACGTGTGATGCCATTGTGGATTCATTACTTTAACGAAAGCTTTGGGACCTGGAGGTCTCAAAATTTGAAAATTTTGTTATTTTTGCATCTAATAATTTTTTTTTAAAATAGTTTTTATTTAAAAATATAGTTAAATAATATTATTTTATATTTTTAAAAAGTATTTTTGAACACTAAAAATTTATTTTTAATATTACCATGTTAAAATGATCTGGAAACATAAAAAAAATATTAATTTAAAATAAATGATTTTTTTTAAACATACTTTTTAAATACAAAAACAAGCATGATTTAATTTTTGACTCTGCAGATTTCGTTATAAAGAACTTCAGGGGTGCAGATTTAAATTCAGCCTTATTACGAAACTTTCTTGGTGAGTAAATTAATTTAAATGAAAAGGGAAATGTGAGGTAATCTTCTTATAATCTGTCAAGAAACATTTCTCGTAAAAAAAAAACATTTGAGGCGCAAAGAAAGTTACTTATTATTGATAATTGGGAAGGAGAAGTTTTAGAGAGAAATAGGAGATAGAGAATTAAAAAAAAAATTGAATTGATGAAAATACTTTCATCATCTAATAGGATTAGATTTAACTAGTTTATATGTCCATATTTTCTCTGGGTTGGATATAAATTTTTTTAAACATAAAAAAACATATTTAAATTATTAAAAACTTTTTTATATTATCATTAAATTAATATGTTACAATAGTTTTAACTTGAATTAAAAACCCCATACAACTCTTTGAATGATATTTAGCCAACTAATCATCTATTGGACTCGGATTATAGACTTCACTTGATTGAGTCTCGGACCCATGACCTTATATTATTTCCATGTGTTAACCTTTGAGCAAGTAACTGAATAATTAAACAAATATATTAAATTATTTTATTATTCATGTGAACAGTAAAACCCACTCTCAACTTTTTTTATAGTTGATTATATAATTTTTTATTTTTTTCCTTCTTGTATTTTTAATAAATATTAATAAATAAAAGTTTAGGGTTTTAACACGGTAAAAATTTGTATTTGTACCTTGGAATTATCAATTGGTGAATGGACTTTCAGGACTCTATATTACTTTCGGTTTATCCAAAATCTCAGAAAAAAACGTATCAAACAAACATATGCTTTTGCTAAAAAAATATAAACGGTCGTTTTTTTTTGTTTTACTATTTACAAATTTGTGTTTGGTTGGCAGTACAATCACTGTTTCACTAATTTTTTTAAAAAATTATTTAAAATTATTTTTTAATATTTTGTGTTGATATTAAAAATAATTTTAAAAAATAAAAAATACTATTTTAATATATTTCTATATAAAAATATTTAAAAAAACAATTAAAATTATACTCTCTAACAATCACTATTTGCAATTACTGTCCACTCCGTTGCCAAAAATTTGCCCCTCCCTCAATTTCAATTCTTCTTTCTCTTTCTTTATGTATATTAATAGTCTCTTTCAAATTGTCCTTCTCTCATTCACACTCTTCTATGTCTCTCCATACATATATACATCTTGATTTCCTCCTTTTCCATCTCCTATGTAACATTTCTCTACAAGAAAGACACGTTAAAGCAAAATAAGAACCCACTAAGTTCAATATCACACCGGCCAGTATTTGATAGAAGAGATCGAGATGATCACAAGCTAGTTCAGAGTTTAATGTTCAGGTACTTCAAATCGATAGCGGTCATGGTCATGGTTGTGTTAACAGTTTTCCTTCTGGTGCTTCCATTAGTCTTGCCACCACTGCCGCCGCCGCCACTTGTGCTTCTCTTTGTGCCTGTCTTCATCATGAGTCTTCTTGTTTTCTTGGCCTTCTCTCCCTCCAAACTGCCTGATACACCTTCCACTAGTGTTTGAACAAATCTGGGACAACATGTGTCAAAGGCGAAAGCTAGCTTCCATGCTGATCATTAATAGTTTCACATCTCAAGTTTTTTGTATCTAGGGGATGTACAAGAGATCTTTCTTATATCCGTGTGTAACATGAAGTGATATGATCTAATGTGTAAGGTAAAGTGAGTTCTTTGATTTCTTGCCATTTGTTCTCTGTAAGAAGGTAGAGTAAAACTGAGACACCATGTTCTTTCTTTGTTCTTTGAAATTAAATACAAAATTAAATAAGAGAAAAAGAGAGAGCAAAGAACTTGACTTCTTCTTGTTTATGAATGCCATCTTTAATTTCTTGATCCTCAAAAAGATTAAAACAAAAAGGGTCATGAATTTAATGCGGTGGTCGGTGTAATCACAGTGATCTTCACATTGTATATATAGTCAATCCTATATATAGTTTTGAATTTGTGCATGAAATTTCTCTTCAAAGAGTCAATTTTCTTAAGTACATGTTACAGAAGACTAGGAGTAAGATAATGTTGTCGAGTTTTTCAAGTGATATATATGAAATGATAATTAATTTAATTACTTGTTCAAATTTAATTTGATTTTCCAATTAAAACAAAATTGTGTTATTTTTTAATTGTAAATAAAACCTATATATAGATAATTAATTGAGTTTGAAAAAATGTCGAGATTTGAATTATAATGATCATATTTCCTTTCCAATATAAGAACTAAATCCTTATCCCCTAATCAACTGCGTACAATTTTTTTATATATATAAAAACATATTGATGCAGAAATGATATTGATTTCCAAATAAAACAAAAGCTTTTTTTTTCTTGAAAAAAAAAATTAGACTTGAATATATGAATTGTCTTTTATTAAGAAAAAACTTTAGTTTTTTCTTCCAAAAGAGGGATTGTAACTAATAAAATAAGAGGGCATTACTTTTGATAAGGTTTGGATTTATCTAATAGGTTTGTGGGCTAAGCTGATATCTCGGATAAATGATTAATCTCCTTGTTTTTAGTGATTTGATTTGTTCTCCCTAACCAAGATGACTGGTGGATTATGTTTGATATCTGTAAAAGATTTTCTTTTATAGATTTAAGGACTCTTTAAAGCTTAAATTAGTATCGTTTGAGAGAAAACACAATTATATTTAGAACCTTTTGAAACTAAATTTAAATTGCGAAGGAGTTTATGGCTACCGTTCTTAGGAGAGCTAAACATCTTTGTTGAGGTAGTGTCTATCCCATCATTGGAGAGATGTGTGATTGCACTAGGAAGATCATGTCAATCTTTTCCAAGATAAATCGTGTCGTAGCATAAAGGAGACATTGATTCATTCCAAGGCAAATATGCAATCATACCAGGGGGAGTGAATTCATCATATCCTTGGAGGGTTGAGGGGTTTGTTTCTTGGGGAGACAATATCCATCTTCGTTGCTAAGATAATGTCTATCTCATCCTAGAGAGATGTGCGACTGCATTAAGGAGACCATGTTAATCTATTTCAAGGTAAATTATGTCGTGGCACTAGAGAGACGTTGATTCCTTCCGATGTAAATGTACACTCGCACTATAAGTAGAGTGAATCCATCACATCCTTGAAAGGTTAAGGGGTTTGTGCCCTGGGGAGACTATCCATTCATCGTTGCTAAAGTAGTGTTTATCACATCCTTTAAGAAATGTGTGATTACACTAGGACAATCATGTCAATTCTTTACAAGGTAAATTATATCATAACACTAGGGAGATGTTAATTCCTTCCAAAGAAAATATGCAATCGCATTAGAGGGATTAAATCCATCTTAATTTTGGAAGGTTGCGAGGCTTATGCCCCGAGGAGACCGTATTCATCCTCGTTGTTGAGGTAGTGTCTATCATATCCTTTGAGAGATGTGTGATTGGACTAGGGAGATCATGTACATCCATTTCAAGGTAAATTGTGTTGTTGCACTAGAGAGATGTTGATTCCTTCCAAACTAAATGTGTAATCGCACTAGGAAGAGTGAATCCATCCTATTCTTAAAAGATTGAGGGGCTATCGCCCTTCGGAACACCTAGAGAATAGAAAACATTGTTACTTTGAACAATTTAATTTTTATATAAGAAACTTACATTCTTAATCATTAACCACATTACACTTTTATTTCCCTTGAAGTATAATCAATTTAATAATATTTCTGTTGAGATCATAGTCTTAGTCCTGAGAGAGGAGAGAATAGAGTTTTTACAATAGATGTCTTATGGGCGTTCACCGAATAGACTTCTCAAATTGTATGGTTTGAACTAACACTCCACTTGTACTTATTAAAAGCTTTCCAAAATCTCGAGGCTACAACTGTGTTTGTGGAGTTGATATACGCATAACCTGATTTGTTTTGCCTTACTAAGCCCATGGGCAAATAAAAGGAAATCCTTCTCTGACTTAAAGCGATCAAATTATTGCATAGACTTTCCAATGTAAAGAAAGATTGCTAATGTACCGATGGAGCAAGTGTGCCAACGACCGTAAAAAAGTTTGTGAACATCTCATTCCAATAGTGCATAAATATTCTACATTTGACAGTGATTCGAGATGTCAATAACTCGACTCTTGAAAGAACAAACAATGATTTTTTGATCAATTTCCTATAGATGGCACCATTAACGAGGTTCAGATTTATCCAATAAGCTTATGGGCTAAGCTGATATCTCAAATAAATGATTAATCTCATGGTTCTGACGATCTGATTTTTTCTCTCTTTAACTAAGATGGTTGATGAATCATGTTTGATATTTGCAAAACGTCCTCTATTATAGATTTGTAGACTCTCTAATGCTTAAATGAATATCTTTTGAGAGAAAACACAATCATATTTGATAGAAGAATTCTTAGAATAGATATACAATAAGGAGTTAAAAAATTAAAACTGCCATTGAAGGATTTTCACGATTCCTTTTATAGCCCACGTGGCTTGTCTCTTTTTAAAAGGAAAGGCTCAAAGTGTAAATAAAATATCTCTGACCATTAGATTAAAATATATTTGACTCATCAAGGAGTAAAATATATTCTGACTTATTAGGGAGTAAAATATCTTTACTCGTGATCTAATCATGAAGTCAAGGATTCCCGGAGTCAAAATGAGCATGAGCTTAATGTTTGACTAAACTCAAGAATAATGAATCTTGCAGCTAGTTAAACCTAGATATATTTGGACTCGGCATTTGACTGAGCTAGAAATACTGAGTTATTATCCTATCTTTGATCATTCTTTAGATTTCGACTATGCACATTCTAACATAAGAGTCAATCCTGGAAGGTTGGGTTTTAGATTAAGACTAAGTATTTTTTTTAAAAAAAAAACCAGAAAAAAATAACTTAACTAATGAAATAAAGTCAAATACTTTAAGAGTAGTACCAGCCACTCAATGCAGCATTCATTTAGATCGAGTCATAAAGACAAACTTATAAATCATGGTAAAATTGATATGATTTTCATATGTTTTGTTTTAATTTCTTAAGATCATTTAAATTAGTCAATTTGTCCATCTGCCTAAATTTAAGTGGATGTAGAATTGAGTGGAGGAATCTCTTGAAATATTTTCGGTCAAATAATTTTTTATTTTAAAATAAAATGAAATGGAGAAAACAAAAGGAAAAAAACAAAACAGGAAATGAAGATATATCAAATAACCTTGTATAGTTTTAGTACTTTTCTTATTTTAACGGAAAATTCTATGATACTCAAACTGTAATTATTGAATACTTCCAATATAAAATGAAACAAAAAAAAATCATATTTGCATCCTATAAAAATAATAATTCTTTTCTATTTAAAAAATATTGTTTTTTAGATTTCTCTATCTTATCTATATATTCTCATTGTGTTTATCTCTACCACATAATATAGTATAAGTATATATCTAATAAATAAACATCATAAAGTTTTTCCATCTTTTACCTTCTTTATCGATATCTTATACAGTTCTTTCTTTGACCGTACAACCCCTCTCTATCAAATTAGTAATTATTTTTTCCTTATCTATACTCGTTTCTTAAACCTTGCCGTCTTCTTATGTTGCCAGTAGAAGCCTCCACCAATCATCGCTCCTTTTCTGAAAAAAAGGCAGTAATTTTTCCTAGTTTCCATATAAATTAATGTATTTGAAGAGAACATTGAAATTAACGTGGTTCACCGTCTCCAAGATATATATATATATATATATATATATATATATATATATATATATATATATATATATATATGCATTGTATGAGTAAACTTTTTGTCATTTCATTGAACTACCAAAGTTATTAGGACACGGCAACGACCATAAACAATTGTTGTTGTTGGATCCAACAAATTCTTGCCCTTCACATGTAAAGGTTCAGAATTAAACAAAGGCCATATATATGATTGGAAGATTTTTCCAAGAGCCATCCCCACAGTGTGTGTAACCCACGAGCATTATGTTTGTCTAAGAGTGGGAACTAAGAAACACAACAACGGCAATTTCTCAAAAACCTTCTTTCTGTACAAAAATCCATCATATCTTCAACGTTTTCATGACACAAAATGACTAAATCGAGTTGATTAACGTTGTCCAATGCCTCCAACCTCATGGAGATTGTAATATAATATCATCTATGCATGCCCCCACCTCTTTTGGACTTGATCCAGCACTCCCATCCTTTCATTCCATAGGTCGACATACCTCGTTGACCTGCACATTCTTTGATTCCGAGGACAGAAGGTGGTGGTCTGGTTATAATTAGGTCGGTTTCTATAACCCCCATCATTTTTTATCACTAAAACAAGAAATTGAGTGCTTGAAAGAATGGAAGTGAGGAGGATTCGAATTTTGCCACGTTAATTAGATGAGTTTGTTGAAATTTTTTTATCAAATATATTTATTTGAGTGAGAATGATATTTTCGAAATACATTTAAAAAACATTGATTTCGATATACAAAAGTTGAACCAGGGATTATGATTAAAAATTATGAAACGTTAAGAAACCATAATCTGAAACTAGTATAAGCAAACTTAAATCCTTCTTGAAATTCATAAACATGGGCAGAGAGAATATCATTGCTGGTGCCAAATTTTCTATCTTCCCAACCCATCCTAAATGAGCCTTGTCCAATATTTGTATGGAACCGAGACCAAGAGAAAGGCCCAATATTGAAACTAGCTAGCAGGAGTACATGTTTTTGGCATTGCAGGGTGGCCTAGCCCGTAAAATAGGCTGAAGTCCTCAGCTAAAAGAACAGGAAATAACAGTGAAATGTCCACTTTTATCGCATGCAAATTCAACTTCACTTCAGCAAGGGTGATTTTCTATGTCTAGAGAAAGAAAGAAAGAAAGAAAAATAACTCCCTATCATGTTTTTTATTTTCATTTTTAGGTAAATCCATAAAGCAATGAGTATTATCCTTTTGTTTTTCTTGTCTTTTATTGAAGTTTGGAGCTAGAGCTTTAAAATTATTAATGTGGTGGGCCGGTTCACATCGTTAGAAACAATAATTCCGTCTCGATAATGTCATCTGTATCTTATCAACCATTGGATTAGCAATAATTGATTGCTGCAGTAAATGGTTATCACGTCATAGAAAACTCCATAATCAACTTCATAGCGAAGTTGACCACCCTAATCTTGTTTTCTCCTGTGGTTAAATGTAATTTTCATGGCATAGAAGATAGAAGTTGATTGTGATTTAGATAGGGGTGGGAAGATAATGTGAAGTACGTAAGATTCTTGAATTTTGTGCTTTTTGTTTCTAAAATTATTATTCACCTTCTTTATTACTTGTATAAATCATTGGATCGATCCCGTCAATACATCTTATCTTATCATATTTAATCTAAATCTTGATTTTTTTTTAATGAAATACTAGAGATATATTAATTAATTGTTATAGCATCAATCTTTTTGAATTATCAAGACCCATTAATTAAAAGCATAATTTTTTTGAATTATCAGTACTCCAGCTTCATTAGGTTCCATTTAAATTTTAATTAATCTAACTATATTCGTCATGTTATATATAATTTTTAATATCTATAGCATTTATCCTTTAACCACTTTTAACATTTTTGGGATATTGCTTCTTAATATTTAATTCCATAACATTTAAATTTTAATTTTATCCTAAACCAAACAGAATATTAGTATTACAAGCATGTTCTAGGTATATAATTTTCACGTATCAAAATAGAATAACTTCTCAAGTATACCTTCACATTCAAATTGAAGCTTTCTATGAGAAGGGTTTATTTTTTTTTCCTTGTAGTCTCTCTTGAATGTAGATTGTGAAAATCAAATTCATTTACCACATGAATCAACATCTCAAAAGTTTGAAATGTGTTTCTTACCTTACTGACTATGATTTTGGGTTTTGATCCCCGAATAACGTAACTTTATGAATTTCCCTAGCTAATCCTTCAACTAAAAAAAATAAATACATATGACGTGTTAGATTTTGGAGCATTCGTTTACCTTGATTTCAGACTAGAAAAACAACCAAGAAAAGAAATGAATGGACGAGGGCATAGCTAGATTAACTAAGCAACTGAGAAGGAAAACGACCTGGTCTAGATAGTCATACTCATCAATATCTCCCCTCTTTTCATATATTTCAAAACCTCCATTCTTGTGGGAGAGAAAATATGTTACGTGCTTGAAAAATATTAATTAAGATAGCGAGAGGTGCATTGTATTTGTGTAAAGCCAGTCATATAGTAGTGGCATAATAATCAAACTCTTGACTTGGGAACTCTTATGCAAGGGGCAAATGAAAAAAAATGATTATGACTTTTATATCTAATCAAGGTCTATAATTGCTTAATTGGTAAACATGCATTCTCTCCATTTTGTCACTATATGAGAGGTTTAAGAGTGTTTATATGGGTTATCATCTCTCCATTTTTTCTAGTAATAGTTCAGAATCCACTATCTAATGTGATTTGAACTCCATTGATGTATTAATTATACTGTGATGTCATTTTAACAAGATCTAATTAGACCAAAAATAGCAAAAAGAAAAGCTATTTTAATAAGTTCAGGGGTGAACCTGGACAGGAGACAAGTTCCAAGGGCCCACGAATCCCATTTTTTCCATGGATATATGGAGTGGAGGATATGACTCCCATCATTATCTCTATGATTGTTGTCACCAGGATTACAATATGTCCACTAATGTAAATTATGTAATTTCCCTGCCTGGCTAGTAATGAAGAAACACACACACACGTCATTCATAAATGCTATGTTGTGATGTGTTTGTCAATGCTCAAAGAATATGGAGCTCCTTGGGCAGAGCTATAGATTAGTTTGGGAGTGGAGGGGCCAATGTTGAAACAAAATGTGGGGTGTGAATGTAATCGAAATAAATACGAGGATCGATGTGAAGATGCATGTAAAAACTTTCTGAGGGCCCTTTTGTTCCTTTTGGAAAGTAATTACCTTTTAATTATTCTGAATCGAGGTGTAACTGGGGAGGCCTGTTTGTCTGCCCCCCTAAGGCAGCATTCGACAACAGGCTTTGAAAAAAATTGTATCATGCTGGAAATGACTCATTACGGGCTCCCTGGTGGACCGACAATGAACTGAGCTTTCTTTTTTAATTTGTTTTTTTATGAATGATTAATTGGCTGAATACGATCCATTTCTTAATCCATTTCCTAGTTTTTGGATCCGTTCATATTGTTTAGTCCCTTCATCGCTAAAGATGAATTTTAGGTTGTTGATCTTGGAATATGCTTTGTATATTAATTGATCATGAAAAAAAGAAAAAGAAATAGATAAATGATTTACACCTATACAGATAAATTTAAACTAAAAGAATAAAAATAAATCCAAAAATCATAAACCATATGGAGAAACCTATATTACAGGTAAGAATGAATTAAGATCTGAAACGATACCTTTAGTGATATAGAAAGAAGGAATACAATTAATATAAACAAATTTGAAAACACAAGCAATGAATTAAAGTCAAAAAAACTCATGAGTACAAAGAACATCGTACTCAATAATCCCGTGAATTCCTCCATTAGACTAAACTAGTTATTGTATAGCTGTTAAACGTGAATTAATTTGATGAATTAACTTAAAAAATCCACAACACGAGATTGATTCAGGCCGAGTTTCAATTAAATTGCAGAAAAAATAGACTTAATAACTTGAAAATTTGAAAACCACATACATGACTCGCACATCTCCTAGCCCACTAGTGAGGGATAACTTGGAAATCAATTAAAAAGGCAAAGGCAATGCTTTCATCTACCACTTAAGTCACGTTATGGAATTTTGAACTCCAAATCTAAAGAAAACCTTAATTAGCGAGGAATCTAACTTTTAAGACACAACAAGCTTAGGTAATAGGCTGGTCCCATTTTTATCATCGTATGGATGAGAGATTGGTTTTTTTTTTTCTTCTTCTAAAAAATAAAGTTATAAAATTGAAGGCCCTAGCCATTGCTGAAAACCAACCCTCATACTTTGTTTAATAATACTCCCGAGTCCCTACCTCTCTTGATAAAATGACAAGAGAGGATTATTTATTTATTTATAGAAATAAATTTAGGTAAGTTGAATGAAGACACAAAATAAGTTTTCTGTGGGACCCATTTGATGAATTCTTCAAACAATAAGTATTATTACTTTAAAATTCTCTCCCACTTTTCCAAAAAAAAAAACCTCATAGTACAAAATTTTCCCAAGTCCCCCTTGACTACTAGGATTTTTTTTTGTAAAAAACAATGTTTCAAACACTATAGGGATGGACACTAATGATCATGCAATATCAAGTTGAAGATCATGATCATGATACAAGATTTCAAGAATGTTTAAGCAGATTCATGCCTCTGCATAAAAGTTGATGGTGAGGGAATTAAGCTTGAGATCAATTGTTACCATGGTTGTGTTGACAGTGTCTTTACTGGTGCTGCCACTGGTATTGCCACCGTTATCGCCGCCGCCTTTGTTATTTCTTTTTATTCCAGTTTTTATCATGATTCTTCTGCTTTTCTTGGCTTTATCTCCATCACAAGCTGAGCCCAATATAGCTGTCACTTCTGTTTGATGCAAGAGCTGGAAATTAATTCTGTTGCTCCAAAGCTTGCACAAGATGTCCAAAAACCAGTGTAAGGGATTGGAAAAGCAGCAAATCTAGCTCTATATGTCTCTTGCCTCTTGAAGAAGAAGAAGAAGAAGATTGCCCATCTGGGAACTGTACGTGAGGTTGATCCAAGTTTGTTGTCTATGTTTTTTATCATTACATTAACCAGAAAATTCAGGTTCTGTCCTTAGTCATGATCTCTTTCTCTCTCTTTTATTTTCTTTTTTTACCCGTTTACTTTTAAATGGAGACTTGAAGAAATTAAAAATGATGATGAGGAAGAGGAGCATATATATATATATGATCTTTGTTTTTTCATTTCAAATTGTTATGATGAATGAAAATAGAACTGAAGAATTCCAAAACATGGCAATACCAGTCACTATTTTTTTGGTTTTCATACTCCATGTATTGATTTTATTATTATAATTATAATTATTACGGCATCTACATTCTTTCTAGGCGTTTAAAAGAGAGGGGAAATTGTTTGTAAATTTATTTACCAAATATTAATAAGAAGAAGAGGAATTGTCATGCGTGGCCGTACGTATGTAGTATATGAGTTTAGAACCTTGCCTTTATTAGAGAAGAGAATATCCGCTTCATACCGTAGTACATGCTTTCTAGGAATTTAAACAATTCACTTATTTTTGTTGATAAACTAAGGCCCCAGTGTAATCTTGGGAACGGGACAGATTGATTAATTTATGGTTTGGTAGAGTTTTTTTAATTAAGAAAAAAAAAAGTTTAATGGGCCTTTAACCACACAATTGAAAATAACTTCTTTTATTCTTAAATCTCATCCTATTCTTTCTAACATTTGAAATCAAATTTTGAAGTGGAAAGACCAAATTCAATGGTTAAACATAGCTGTTCTTTGGGATAAAATTGGGTGATTCGACATAAATGAAGAAGATGATGATATGGGAACTAATTATGAATTCACTATTTGCATTTATTAGGAGTCTTACTTAACCTCATTGATAGCTCACTCACATATATTATGTAGAATAAAAAGGAAAAAAATAAGGATGGGAGTCTATATATGTACGTAGATGCGAGATTGTTGAATAATATGTGCTGTATAAAGCGTCTACGTCTTTACATTTTTATAATCTACTGCAAGGTTGTCAAAAACACTTTTTTAACACGACACGAAATATATAATATAAACTCGGACTGTAAAATCGTAAAATCACAAGAAAAATATTTTAATTATTTATATATTGACAATTTCAGTCAAGTAGTAAATAATAATATAACACAATTAAAATAAAAGTGAAATAAACAATACAAATGTCTAAACACCTTAAAATACATAATTCAAATAAAAATTCATACATGGTTTAAATAACTTAAAAATACGAAAAGAAAAAAAATAAGATTGAACAACTATGTTTTATTAATAGAGTTTCAGAATATTTTATAGAGGACAGATCTTGAAACACACTGCAGGCAACTAGTGAGATGATACAACATTCTAAGGTATATCACCAACTTCAAAAAAAAATTAACAAAGACCAATACAATGAACCCGTGACAACGAGAACAAAAACATACAAAATGACATCAATTTAATCTCATGCCACCTCACCTTCCACCTTTTTTATGTTAGTAACAAGTCCTAGAAATAATATCCAAATATCCCACCAAGCAAGACATGTATTTCAAGTTCTATCTGAGTCTTTGTCGTCTCTCTTTGTAGTTAACAAATAGTTGGTCTAAAACACAATTTTTCTCTCTATATAAGTATTCATATCTCTTATTTTACTCCTTTGATTCCTCACCATCTACCTCTGTCTTCCCATGGTTTCGATCCTCCAATCATGCCTTCCCGGCCTAAAATACAGTATAAGGCTTTCCCATATCCAAGATCCTCTAATGCTAGTGTTAGTCTGCTAAGATTGAAAATTTGAGATTTGGGCAACGGGGAAAGGGGAAAGGGGAGATTGGGGAGTGGGGACTATGTAGTGGAGTGTCAGGAGACTCGGACAGGGAGGCAGTAATTTTTTTAACTTTTACGGGTTAAAACTCGAAATCGGTCAAAATCGATCAAACTCGTAAAATCGGTCCGATTTTACCGATTTTAACGAGTTTGACCGATTTTGACCGTGTTTGACCGATTTCGAGTTTTAACCCGATTTGACACGTTATATACATGTTGACTCGTAAAATCGTAAGATTTTAAGAGTCAACTCATGATTTTAACAACCTTGATCTAATAACAAAGAAGTTCATATATATGCATGAGCAATGCCACCCATGCCCCCATTCCATGCAGTCCATTCCCACTCAAAACAATCTCGTGCGTGCCATTCCACCCTCCATAAAGCTCAATCCTTCTCCTAGCAGCAAGTTCATGCATTTGCGCCATGGTACCTGATGATGTTTTGAAATCACATATATTTGTAGAATAAGGTTTTTTTTGTGGTTGAATTATGAGATAATTAAGTGATAATTTAAATAATTCTTTTCTTCAATATAAAAGAAAGTATATTGATGAATGTCTTTATATACTAAGCATTTAGACTCGGGTTGATGCCCGAGCCCACAAGGAAATGCTAGGAGCGCCCCAGCACCTGGGCTCATGTAGATACTTGAGCCCATAAAAAACTGCTCGGGTGTTCGCCTGAGCCCGCGCCCACTACTTGAGCTTGGGTACTCTACCCAAGCCCACAAAATGTTTGTATATGAGCCTAATTTTAGAACTCATGAATATTTGTGGGTTTTATGTTAAAAGAAATAAATCTTTATTCATCTCGATACCCATCATTATTTTTGTAAGACACAAGTTCATGAGCTAGCTTTAAACATCACCAATACTAATTAAGGAGTATATACTCACCTTTAAGCTAGTGGTTAAATTCTTCTCGTGAACAATATGACAAATATGCAATGTAAAAAAATTGTTTCAATCGGTTTAAGTGACTGTATAAAAGTGTAGTTTATGCTTTTGAGTGATTTTTAAAAGCACATTTCACTTGAAAAGATATTAAATTATTTTTTTTAGTATTTTTTATGGTTTTAATATGCTGATATAAAAAATCTTAAAAAAATCTTTTTGATTAATTTTCAAGCAAAAAATGCTTTTAAAAAACACCATGCATCACAATATCAAACACTTACTAAGGTAGTGTTTGAGATTGCAGTTGAACCGTGCTTTTATATATTTTTTATTTTTAGCTTCAAATTAATTTATTTGTGTTTTTAAATCGTTTTGATATGTTGATGTCAAAAATAAATTTTAAAAACTAAAATAAAAATAATATTTTCAAGTGAAAATCACTTTGAAAATAATATTTACCACAATCCTAAAACACTAAAATCTACAAGTAATATTATTATCTTAAAAAAAAAATCTGAAAGCATTATTGATCATTAACATGTACTATTGCTGAAATGATTATTATTTTAATAAATGCTGACATGATCAAGCAAGCTTAATCAAGGTTTTATCTTTGTATTATGTCATAAAATTGGGTGAGGATTAAAATCCAGCAGCCTCTTACCCTCCCCCCACACCCTAAATAGCAGATTTGTACACATTTCCACCTCTCTAATTATTTTGCAATGTACTACCGCTTAATCTCGCTCCCCTTATGTTCAATCTTGTCGATGCACAAGATCATGTATCCACGTTTGCTTGTAATAATAGTGAACTTCTCTTTACATTACTTTTGATTATTTTTTTGTGTGTTTTAATTAATGAAATTAGGTTTATCAAAAAACAAAAAAAAAGGTTGATGGTTTTGCCAATAATAATACGCTACGTACGTCCTAGCATTAGTTTAAGGCTAATAATATGCATGCATTTTGATGGGACGGGTGATCTAGGCTTCAATTCTTGTCAATAATTAACAGCAAAATGACTGATTATTGTAGCTTTTAGAGTTTCCAAGTCCACAATTGTACATCAAATCATTATCTTCTCAATTACTTGGTAAGCTTGTAATGCTAATTTTATATAAAGAATCTTTTCAAAATCACTTCCAAGAATCCAATGATTGAGATTCATTGAAAGATTATATATAAAAAAAAGTTGCAAGTATTATCCCTTTTCAACATAAGAAAAGGTACTGTCATGATAAAAATGGAAGATGGCATCACTGATTCTTGAATGCTGCCTGCATGTTATATACTGTGTTTTGTTCCTTTTTTTTTTTTGGGGTTAAATTATTATATAATATTTTTATGTTTATGGACTATTTTTTTTTATTTTCTTATTAAAACTCAATGATGGAAAAGTTGATTAATGTAAATTTTGGCCTTGTTGATATGGTGACAATAATTTTTACTACAACCTGGAATAAGTAGAAATTAAATTAGCAGCACAGAGACAGCACATAAAACAAAAATAAAGTTAACAATGCTAAGATAAATTAACAGAAAATATATAGCATGCGGAGAAAACATTGTATTACTATAAACACATTATTATAGCTTATAATAGTAAATTGATAATTTTTCCTTCATCAAATCAATCTAGAAAACTAGACTCAGGGGTAAATTAGTTTTTTAAGGTGATTCATTTGCCATTTTTTGTTTTGATTAGAGGTACAATGGTTTTTTCTTTTCTTTTAACAGCACGATTTCTTCAATACCCTTAAAAATAAAAAATAAAAATCAGATAATTAGTCTTTAAGGGTTTTTCTAAGATTTGACATTTTTATCACAATGAATTTACTAAAATAATCTAAGCTTCAAAATTTAATTAAGCTTTCTTTGAGAGTATTTTTGTATTTTAAATTGTGTATTTTTTGTTACAATAAAGTTGTTTGAGTGGTAAATTAGTCTTTCACAATAATTAAAAAATATTAAAAAAAAGTTGTCAAGGGTGTGAGAGAAGTCGCGACACTTCGGTGGCGCGTGTGCAGTCATACGAAATTTAAAAAATTGTTTTCATCGTGTCATTTGATTTCTCTCGGCGTCTTCTTCCTTAACAAGTAGCCCGTGTTTGGTTTTGGTGGATGTATTATCATCAATGCTATTTTTTTTCTCTTCTCTCTCTCTCCTCCCTCAAGATTCACACCGGGCATTTAAAATTTCAGAGCAATCCCCTTGGTTAGGTATATTTAAGTAACAATCCTCAGTATTTTAATTGTGCAATTTTTATCCTTAGCCATTTTGTAAGGTTTTTTTTTCCTCAATTATATCTTTCAATTTAGGCTTTTTGTTTTTGGATTTTTCAAATTTGGTATAATTTTTTTTATTTGTTCCTTGCTTTTTTTTTTTTTTGTAAACTTTCAATTGTTTCCAATCTCATTCTTTAATAAAAAAAATTAATTTTTCTTTTCAATTTACTCCTTTAATCCAAAATTATCCATCCTCTAATTTTTTTTTTCAAATTTGGTATATTTGATTTATTGAAATTTGAGTTTCGTGATTTTTTGAAGTTTAGTGTTTCCAGTCAAATGACCTAGGTCATAGGTTCACATTTTTATTTTTTTTTACTTCTTTTCTTTTTCGATCTCATTACTAGATGTTGATTTGTGTTTTTTTTTTCTTCTTAGAATAGGCTTCATGGTTTTCTTCATCTTTCTTTTTATAGGGTTACTATGATCTCATGATCTAACATGTGGGTTTGATGGACTAATCCAAGTGGGCTTGCACTTTTTTGTTTTTGCTTTTAATTATTATTATTTTTTCTTTCTAATCCTTTTGTGTGGTTGAATTATTTTTTTATTTTATCCTTCAATATTTGATCTATTAGGAATTGGGTTTCGTGATTTTTCTATGTTTTATGCTTTCGATCAAATGGTTCGAGACACGGGTTTTATGGGTTAACAAGGGTTGGTATCTTTTTTTGTTTGTTTATTTTCTTTTTTCATCTTCATCATTTGGCATTGGTTTTCCCATTCAATGTTGTTTTCATCATAAAGCTTAATTCTTTTGTAAAGTCCCGCAATTTTAAATGTATTTATACTAAGTTCTAACGATCTTATATGTAACAATTTGGGTAATTATTTTTTAACATCATGTATAAAGATGTACCATTTATTTTTACACATTAATAAGTTTTCCAACACTTTCAATATTATATGCAGATATCTTGATTATAAATTTCTTCTTCTCTGTTACAAAGACCTATATGTCAAAGAGACTAAATAACTTGCTAATCTCTTGAGAAAAGCTAAAGCCTTCCAAGATAATTCATTGAGACACATGCAAGATTATAGAATTTAATTGGCATTCAAATAGTCATAATAATTAGTATTTATCAATCTATATTAGCAACTCAACATCATTAACCTATTTGTACAAATTTCATGGTAGACTTTAACATAATACTTTTTCATCCAGTATTGGTGAGATCCCTTCCTTTATTAATACTTATTATTAACCATCATCATCCTACTCCTTATAAAATCCCTTTATTAATACTTACAATCTATTTTCTTACTTGTTTGAAGTTTGATATCGCACTTCTGAAGAGTTATCTTGTTGTATTATTTAATAAATACATAATTTATTAAAATACAACACACGACTTTGTTAACTTGTTTCCTATCTTCATATTAATTTTTATGGAATGATACTTGTAGTGATCCTCAGGTTGAGACCGTTTGTAGATGTGCCTGTAAGGCTGTAACACATAATTAAAGTAGCTTATAAGTATTTATTTCCAAGTATGTCTATCCTCTAAAGCCTTTATCAACTCTAAGAAATTAATACAAAGTAACCACACATTCTTGTTCGTAGCCATAACTATAAAACCTTAATCAACTATAGAAATAATCACTTACTTATGATTCATTTACAATAAATTTTCATTTATAATAACTTTTAGTTTCTTTTAATTAATACTTGAAAAATTATTTCTTTATTATCGTATTACCTATAATAACCCGTTTATTAATTTACATAATTATTCATTGTAAGTATTCTTACCATAATTTCCTCCCACCAATTTCATTAATTTTTCCTAGCATCTTTCGAGATTATCTATAAGTCATCCATAATACTTTCCAATCATAATGTTTCCATGCATACCATGTTTCTCTTTTCATTATATTATTTTTAAATTTCATGTTTTTATCTTACTAGCATATTTAGTTCATTCCATTTCTTCATTTTGTAACACATTTATTTGTACCATAATTTATTCTATTAATTTATTGAATTCCCATTTCAATAAAATTTCAGCAAAATTTCCTTTTAATTTTCCATTATTTCAACATCTTCATTTCATATTTTCCTGCATAATAATAATTTATTTCATTCATCACATCATATGGTAGCCTCATGCATACCTCAGTTCATTAACTCTTTATTCTACAATTAATTCTTTCATCGTATTATCATCATTTCCATAATAACATATAGATCCTCAACCATCCTTTTATGTTATACATATAATATTATCAAAGATATATTTAAACAACTATAAAATCAATGATTAGGTCAATTTTGTTCAGTGGTATTCGTTGGACCTACAACACATATAATAATATAATAATAGGTTGATTAATACACAACTTCACAATTCAAACACGACCATTTATTAGGTATGTTTAATAAGTCCTTTACATATACAGTTGCATTACAACCTTTTGATTCAAATTTTATTATAATTTCAAGTCCACAATTTATATTTACTCTTTCTTGAAAATGCACAATTCACGCATAATATTTTAAATTAACAATTTAACCAATAACTTTGCCAACTAAATAACCACCTTATTTTTCACCAATATGTTTTAGTCATTTAACACCTTAGTTCATATATTATTATTTTTTTCAATTCTAATTTGTTATTCAATATTTCTAACTATCCTACACAGTTGTTACCAATTATGAGCCTCCTCCTAACGGATGACCATAATTCTAGCAAGCCCATTTGGTTTCCAACAATCCGCTCATCCCCTCATTGATGCCATTTATTTTGGCAAACCTATTTGGTTGTTGATAGTTCGGTCATCCCCTCACAGATGTCATTTATTCCGGCCAACCTATTTGGTTGCCAATAATCTGGTCATCGCCTCACAAATGCTATTTATTCTAATGATTAGATTCACAATATTATTCCTTTCTTTGCTTTGCACTTTGAACATTCAATACACATCAACTAAATAAATTATTTGCAATAATACAATTTAATGACTTTTAAATTCAAATAAGGTGTTAAACACCTACATGTTCCATAAGTAGATCTAGCTCCTCTAACCGCAAACAATCCGACTCTAAGTGCCTCTCTTAATCTCAAAAAAGAGGTACCAACATGAATATCTTTTCAAGCCCAATTATTACACACTTTACTTATTAAGATCATTTTTTTTAACATAGTAACGTATTAGTTCTTCCAATTATAATCCATATTTATTTTCACTTCAAAACATTCTTTGGTGTATACATTATATTTGTACAACTATAAATACACGTGTACAAATCTTTCCAACATATATTTCAACCACATCTTCCCATTATTAATTCTCATATAACTTCTTAAAGATTTTAATATAACTTAAACAATCTTTTACGTTTAGTATAATATAATCAATAAATTCTTCACTACATAAGATATGTCTTTATTAAATAAACTTTTCTTTTATCAATATCAACTTTATTCATTACCACCTTTATTTTACTATATATTTCATTCATTTATGCTATCACACCAGCTTACCCTTACTAACACCTTTACATTAGCATCACCTATCATGTCAATTTGTTTAATTGTCTTCCATATCCATTCCAAAACAACATCATTTAACACATCATATCACAATAACTAACTCAACAAATCTCAATTTCCTTTTCCTTACCTATGTCGAAACTTAACATTAAATAGGGTCATGAGTTTTTCTTTGATTTTCATGCAAATTTATCTCATGACAAAAACACGATAAAAACATGAATGAATCATGAAATTAGGTTTCTTAACTCTCTTTTAAAAACAAATAAAAGAGGAGTTTGCAAAAAAAAAAGCTTAGATTTCTCCCCTTCTCTCTTCACTTTTCTCTCAACTCTCAAAACCCTAACTCCCAAGCTTTGAAAACCCTTTAACTTTAGAGTTTCAACTTTAAATCTTTCTTACAACTCTTTAGAACACTCTAATCTAACTTTTGTAGTGTTTTCCCTTAGGGATTTTTAATGTTTACTAAGTCTTTTCTCTCTTTTTATTTCTTTCTCCATTTTTTCGACAGCTTCCGCCAGATATAAAAGAGGAAGAGGGCTGGATTCTCAGCCAAATGACCTTTTTACCCCTCACTTATCCATGTTTTATTTTTTAATCTAATTGTTGACATTCTTGTAAGGTCTTCCCGAACTCTGATTTCTCTAAAATTGCAAATATATGTAAAACAATATGTCAAGTGACTCCATGCAAAAGTTCAATTCAATTCAATGGTCAGATTGAGAGTTGTACTCGATAGCGTACAACTAGACAACATGGAAGTTTTATGCCAAAAATCCAAAAAAATTTGTATTGTTTTATCTACTTAAATCATCTAGATTTTCAAAATAATTCATCAGAACTTTCATCCCTATTTATAATAAAAATTCTCCTTAGATTTCGTCCCCTTTCAAGTTAAAAATTATATGATTGAATGCAAGACTTACATCGACAGTCAAGGTCATTCACATGTAAAACCACACATTAATTTATTTGAAAAATTATAAAATACTTTTCTAAATATTTTCACTCCAAATTTATAAACATGCTCCATACTTAGCACTAGTTCAATTTTCAGGTTACAAGTTCGTATTGTACCTTTTATGTTCACCGGGTAATATTTTCCAGACCCCACCACCTGTTTATATCGAATCTAACCTAGGATATTTCAAATTTCATTAAATCATGTACCAATAATTTTTTTTCCTTGTACATCACTTTTATTTAATTTTTTATTTGTGTTTCTGTATTTTTTTATATTTTCCAGTCATTTTCAATTTTTTTAATATTAGCACAGAAATATTTTATTTCAAATTCATAAATCTATCACCATCCCCATAAATTTAAATATTCACTTTGCTTGTTTAACATTATAGATTTTATCCGGGAGTTTACATTTTTTTCTTCGATATCAAACTTAACAATTAAATTTAATAACATCTACTGACATTTAAATACATACCTATGATAAAAAAATAAATAAAGAAAACATGAATATATTGTAGATAACATATTAATGATGATAATATCGCTACAAATATAAAAAATGTTGTTAAAATTTAATTTATATTACAACGAAATTATTGAAAAACCACAGAAAAATTATTTTTATAAGATATATACCAGTATAAATATGTATTCTACTGGAATTTCCCTATTGCCATTATGATGTATATATATGTTAGCGACATCTATATTATTACTTTTAGTGGAAATTATGTTATACCTTTATAAACATTGGATATATTCAAATTTATTCTAAATGCCACTAATATTCGCACACCATTAATTTGACATAAATGTCATTAAATCCAATGCTCATAAAAATTTATCATAATTTCTATTAAAATTGATATATACACACACACACACACACCTTTAATTAACAAATATTGTTAAGAGAATATAGTAAAGGTAATTATTTTTTTCCCAAACACGTACAAGTACATCTCTTAAAAAATACCACTAAAACACAATTTTGCTGAACTTAGAAATTACATTTACTCTATGTCACACCCTCACCAATTGAAACCGAAGGGATAACGCTAACAAAAAAAAAGGGGGATGCATCTCCTCCTTAATCAACAAAGGTTATTACGTACGTTAGTCTATCATTACGTTATAGATAAGAATTTGCACGTTAATTATCATTTTGTACCTTTATGCTTCTCATAGAATTGATGTGGGATATTTTAGTGTTTTGTCTTTCCTTCAAAAGGTTGGTCACACCTACATGGAAAAGCAGACGAACAATTTTAAGAGAAGCCAGAGTGCGTGATAGGCCCAGATAAGGTAGGTTATACAGTGCCTTGTCATGACTAGTCACCACAATATTGAAGGGGAATGCATCTCCTCCTTAATCAACAATCTAATGTATAGCAAGTAGTACGGCTTCTTCTTGCACCTTAGAATGAGCATTGAGTGTTCTACTTTTGTTCTTCTTTTTTTGTCTTTAATTAAAGAATATCTTTCTTTTTCAAACTTTGTATGGTGACATTTCAAAGCTTTCCATTTGTCAATTGGTTTAATATAAGTGAAATCATAACCAATTAAAGCATCTTTAAAGATAAATTCATGAAAAATGATGGCATTGACAGGACTTTTGGACAGTGATCCATTGAATTTTGTGTGATATTCTTTTTATGTAATCTAATATAATGTCACAACAAAGATTAGTTAAACTGTTCAAGGTTTGTTTTAGGTGGGTTTGAGGATTTTTAGATTATAATTGGAGCTGCAGGTCCATATATATAAAAGTTTCTCTTGATTTTGCGGTAATGGATGAATAGTATAAATTGAAACTTAAGTTTTACACTTGATATATGGTTAAAAACTAATTAAACGATATTCATTTTTATTTAAGTGTATGTATTTTTAATTATTATATTATTACTAGGCTGTATTATGCTCTTCCACACTCAAAGATTACAATTTCAAAGGGAGAGAAAAGAATATGGTTTTTTTTTTTTTAAATCTCAATAGTAAAAGTATGCTTAAATCAGCTTTAGTAATTTTATCGAGTTTTAAATATATCAGCAACTTTCTTAAAACTATTTTTTCCAATATTCTTTTTTAAAATTTGAAATCTAGACAAAAAAAAAGTTATTTATCAACAAAACTAATCCTCCAAAAAAATAATCTAATTAACTCAAAGCAACTTTAATGAATAAAATAAAAATCTCACCAAGTTAAAAACAATTAAACAAAAGAGAGGCCACACAATAAAAGAGATTCTGATTGAAAGAGAAGTAAATAGTGTTTGATTTATGAAAAAAAAATCTCAAGTTGACTGAAAAGGACCGTCCGGGAATTATCATTCCCTCTCTTTCCTTGGGAGCCATTTTATTGGGAGAATCATAAGATATTATTTACTTTTTGTAGTGACTGAGGAAGATGCATTGCACCATGTAGAAACGGGTCATGATCAATTCCCATTGTCATGTTATTATCTGCCCATTGCATCAGCTCTCGAATATATCATTACTGTCTTGACATGTTGGGTTTGACCCCCACAAATATACCTGAGAGCAAAATCTTTATGTGGCCTTGATTTTGTGGAGCCAAGACTTGACTCTTGTGGTCTTGTTCACTCTTGTGGAGTTGAGCAATCATGATTTAGTTGCCTTTGCTGTAAAACCAAGCCATTCATGTCAGAAATAAGGTTCTTAAAATTACAGAAACTACAGGTATAAAATTCCATCTGGATGTTGGGAATAATCTCAATATTTGTCTAGTCTTCTAGTGTACAGGTCAAATACTAGGCCTTAAAGGTTGGGATTTGATTTTTCTTGTAATCTCCTCATAATTAAAGACAAAATCGGGAATTTGGTAAAAATCCAAGATTTTCTGAAATTCTTTGGAGAATGCAAACAGTTTCTTTATCTAAGAAATTCATTTACATGTGTTTTTCTAGATTTGGTCTGTAAATATAGTCTTATCCATTCATGAATCATGACAATATACTTCTACTAACTATATATCACTTATAGGGCTTTGTACTGAAAATAAAAAAGAACTCGCCGCTGAAAGTATAAAGAAAATAACTTGCTGGTCTTGGAGGCAATATCAAGAGGAATTTACCAAAACAAAGAGATGAGCAGAGCCAACCAAAGAACCCCAAATCTGAAAATACTAATGTTGAAAATTTGTTTTAAATAACAAAATATTATGCGCAATTGAGAAATTAATTTTAAAAAATCTTTGATTTTTTTATTTAAAGAATCCTTAGTTTTTCTAGATTTAATTCTTGATTTATGGTATCTAATTACAGGTTAATAATTGTAAAAATTAATTCTTTAATATTTTAGCTTTCAAAATTAACTATAAAAAAAGGGTGAAGGAAAAAATTTTAACTTGAAATTTTAGATTTTACACTCTTCCTCACTTTGTTAATTTTCAAAGTTTTTCTTCTTCTTTTTATGCTTTGATTTTCCTCTCAAATCTAGAGTTTAAGTTCATTTTATTGAGAGATATTTAAGTTACATAATCTTTTCAAACAATTAAAAGAAGAAGTAAACTTTTAGATGAGGAAAAAAGTATTATATTACTTTTATAGATGATTTCATAAGATACTATTATACCTATTTGCTTAATTGACTCCTCAAAATTTTAATTCTTTCAAAATTACCCCTGGTAAAATCAATTAACCCCCTATAATACCAGCACCTATTCACTTCGATCTCTAGAATTTAATTTCTTGCAATTTTGACCCGAATTGACCCTGAAATTTGATATTTCTTCAATTAAGCCCCTGATTTCATTCATTTAACTAATTTAAAGTTTAATTAAGTCCCTAAACTTATTAATTCTCCTAATTTTTTGCCAAATTGACTTCCAAATTTATATTTCCTCATTAGTCCCCAAACCTTCAATTTGTGTTCTCTTAACCCAATTCTCAATTATTTTTTTGTGAATTCAAAAATTAGGTTATAACAGTAATCATACCTAGTCGATTGGAGATCCTAAGATCTAGGTTCAAATAAAAAAACTAGGTCATATAACATTCTCGGTAGCACTAGAAAATTATTACTTCCTACCTAGTCCTATGATGAAATAAGTGTTAGTTGTACCGTGATAAAAGATAAGTTGAGCTCTTAATGTTTTTCATATCTTGGTACACCAAGTGGATTATAGAAGAATACTTTTAATAAAAAGATCACCTATATGAGTAATAAATGTGACCATATCTTTGAGAATTTCAATAAAGATTGAATTCTCTAAAGCACTCGTGAATCCAAAAGTTGTTCAGGGCCAAAATAAACACAATAGTGAGAATTAAAGAAAATCTCTATGTAACAATGCGAGTATTATTGTCTTGATTTACATAAAAGGCTGAATAGTTCAAAATATCGCATTCACTATTTAGCCGCGTAAATTCGATAGTATTTTACTAAGAAATATTCAAAGCAAAAAGCTACATATTCTGATATAGTAATCTACCAAATCATCTCTCAACAAACCTTTGAGTTGTTTTCAAACTGGTGAGACAATTTTCATTAATGTATGGGATTGTTGGAAATTGTTTTTAATTAAACATATTATGGGTGAATGAGAGATTAATCTTAACGAACCCTTGATTTTTCTAAATTTAATTCTTGATTTATGATGGTTAATTAAAGGTTGATAATGGTGGGAGCTAATTCTTATTAATTCTTCAACCTTTTAGCTTCCAAAATTCACTATAAAAAAAGGATGAATGAAGAGTTTCTAATTTGAATTTTTCAGATTTTATACCCTCTTCGACACCTCATTTTTAGTGTTTTTATACTTATTTTTTTGCTTTAAGTTTCCTTTCAAATCTAGAGCTTAGGCTCATCTTGTTGAGAGATATTTGAGTTACATAATTTTTTGTTCAAAAACCTTGTTTAGAAATGAATCTAAACCAACGTGGTTATGTTGGAATCTTGGGAGGCATATTGCAAACATTTTAGTTGCAAAAGTGAGGAGCAATAAAGCTTTAATAACAAAAGATTCATCATTTGACAACAACAAAAAATTCATTACTTTAAAGTGCTTTAATAAGTAAGTACCATTCTTTTTTAATTTAAGCATGGCTAATTTTATTATTAGTATGCATGCTAGGTTTTTTATTTTATTTTATATCAATTGCAAATTTAAATATTTTCTTAGTGTGCATGCTAGTATTCTATTATTATTTTTATGTTGAAAGCATATTTTCCATTAGTTATATTTTTACATGCTTATAGATTTAAACTTGTATGAACTCTAGGTTTTCCTTGAAAACTTTCTTATATTTAGCATGTCTTGTTATGATAAACTAAACATCATTATCTACAAACTTTGTTTATACAACTAACACTAAAGCTTCTTGACCCATGAACAACAATGGGAAAGCCCAAAACCACCGTGAAAGGTTTTGCTAGTGTTATCCTAATGAAATCTTGATTGGAAGTTTTACTTTAAAAATTGAAAAAAAAAATATAAGAACTCGAAACCAAGAACTAGTTAAAAAAGAGAAATAACAAAAAAGAAAACTGGTTTAAAAAATTATCATAAGAAACAAGATTTGGGAAGGTATTGTCCTTGGCAATAAATTAACGTTGGACTACATTTAATGAGAGATGTAATTTTGCATTGTGGAATTATTATCCTAGTTCTCAAATTTCCACCTTTTCTTATATAGAGATTGAACCCAAGACTTTCTAGCAAAAAAATCCAAGTCTTAATCAATGATGGTTAATTTCCTCTAAAGATGGTATGAGCTCATATTTAGAGTCATAGATTATTTGATGAGGATTTTTTACCCCACGTGTTGTGGTATGCACACATCTAAGGGTATACTTGTCGGATGTATTGTACTTCTAATTATACGTGTTGAACCCTAACATGGTAGTAACTAAAAAAAAAAAAAGAGTCGACATAGGCAATGATACTATATATATATATATATATATATATATATATATATATATAAAGAAAAAAAAAGAGAGGAGAGAGTGCTATGTAAATCAACTCAACCAAGTTACATGGTAGCCATTTTATTAAAACAAAATTAGAAGGTTTTTATTCTGGTTCATTTCTTTTAACTTGTCTAGTAAGAATCAAGGAAATCTATCATATGAATGATTTTAAAACACGGTTCATGGGTGTAAAGTCGTTTAAACTTTGACTATAAAAAAATGACAAGATATAAAAAGTAATATAATACAGTTTGATTTCTTTACACTTCAATGCTAAAGGTTTATCATTTTACAATAGAGTTGTGTTTCATTCTATAAGAACAAGCTCATGTTCTGATTAATTATATCAGCTTCTTTTTAAAAAAAAAACAAATTCTATAATATATAGTAATGTATGTGAAAGCTAGCCAAGTTAGATTTGATCCCAATTAAGGCCAAGAAAGGGTGTGTTTGATGTTATACAACTAACTCTAGTCTGGATGAATCTATTAATTAAGAGCAACATTTATAGAACCTCAAGGACTTGATGTTCTTTAAAAAAACATATATAAAGACAATGTTTTCAAATTGTCAGCTAAATTAAAATTGAGTATATTCATCCATAAATAGAAAGGACAAATATCAATTAAATTTATCTGATTATGTGGGTAAAGGTGTGTTTGGTTAATATAAAAAAAAGAGACAATACCTGATCTTTTGAATTGGATAAATAGAAAATTATAAGTTCAGAATCATGTATAGGAGAGATCCTTCCTTTTCTTCTTTTGGTTAATTTCCACTGTTGTGGGGTGCGTGCCGTGACGTCGTCTGGCGATGGCGGAGGCTTTATTTCTTACCTCCTGATGAGGTATGGTGTGTTGGGAAGGGTCTTTGGATTTAATCATAAAATTATTATTAATGTTTAGGAGTCGCCACCTAGTATTATGGTCACTAGGAACCTATGGTCTGCGAAAGTCTGGGTAAGGGACTGGTTGTGCATGGGGAAGACGCATCACCCCCAGTGCACCCTACCTAAGGTAAGCTGCATTATTGTTTGACTGTTTTTTCTAAGTCGGGTTTCTATTCGTTGGTCTTTTCTAAAGTTCAAGGCAAATCTCTCTTCATGAGAAAGTCTCTATCTTATTGGGTTAAATCCTAATCGTTCTAAAGTCTGAATTTTAGCATCACATTTATTTACACCTTGTATCTTTAATACCTGAGGGTGCATCTTATCGTGTAATTTTACACCCCACAAATATTAAAGTCTACATCTAGACCCTAAAAAAAAGATTGGAAAAAGGTTTTTGATATTTTGGCCAAACCCTAATGGATGATCATAAACTGGTTATGATATCCATTTTTTAGATTTTCAAAACATGAGAAAGATACAATTTTTTAATGAAAATATGCTTAGAAAAATTTTAGGATTTGGTTGTATGCATGAAAACAATTTTTTTTTTTTGAAAGGGAAAATTAATTTAAGGGTTTTTGAGATTTTTTTTAAAAATGTTTTGAATTTTTTTAAAAAAATATTTCAGAGAAAACCGGGTATTTTAATACTGAATTTATATTTTACAGTGTAAATATACAACCCGATATTATGCAAAATTAGTAGAAAAATATTTGAGAAAATCACAATTTTTTTAAATGATTTTTTGAAAAATTTTTGGATTTTTTTTTAAAATATAATAATAATAATAATAATAATATATTACAAAATATGTGGGCTGGGCTGGCCCAGATAGCTGGCCGAACTTAGCCCAGAAAAAGGATGGGTAGATCCCGGTTCAAAAATGGTTGGGCCGATCTCGGCCCAATGTGATCTTTCTTCTTCTTTTTTAGGGTGGGCTGGACCCAGCCCATACATATGGGATGGGCCATATTGGGTCCATCCCACCATTTAAGTTAATTATTTGCAGAAAGTGAACAATTACTGTTCACGTTCTGCATGCAACCAAATGGTTGCAGAAGTTAGAGACGGGCGGAGGAGAAGACTACCGGGCGCGGTGGTGGTCTGACTACGGAGGACGTCGTGCGGTGGTGAGGCCGGCGGTTGGAACTGGTTGAAGGTCACAGAGCTGGAAGAAAGAAGGAGAAGAAAATCTGCAAGAGAGAGAGAGAGAGAGGGATCGGCAGTGTCTGCTTTGCCGCTAGTGAGGAGTTCAGGCGACCGCTGGTAGTAGAGACGGTGATGAAACGACGGTGGTAGGAATGGTGGTGGTCGAAGGCCACAATGGCAAGAGAGGGAGAGGAAAGAGAGAAAGATTGTAGAAACCGGGGAAAATGGTTGGTTTTTGGCTGACTTTGGACCCAATTTTCTTCTTGCTCAAGCCATGAAATGCGCCTCTATTTATAGGAGGTGGAAGAGGGACATTTTGTCTTTAATGGTGACAAATTGCGGCCTCTGGTTTGGCTGGGAAGGATCACAACCGTCGGTTCAAAGTGTGCATCATGAGTTGTCAAATTTGCAGGAAAGACCTGTCTGAGTTGGCCTCTTTAAGCCGGCGTCGGAGCCGGTATCATGTTAATAGGCCTGAACGGACCATACTCGGGGATAGAGGGATGTCAGGTGACCATTTTGATGCATGTGTTGTCAATTTTGGTACACATATGAGGAATTAAATGCACCTTAAAAGTAGCTCCCTGAGCTGTTATTTTCGGGTAAAATCGGGAAAGACAATGAACAGTGACCACACGACGCGTTGTCTGGTCCTTTTTTTTTTTAATGCCAAAACGGTGTCGTTTTGGGTTAAATAAAGGAGTTTTGTCAAACTTCAATTAAGTCCTTTTTCTTTCGCATCCATTCAATTGTACCCTTAATTAACCCTAAACCTTTGATTTAGTGCAATTTAGCCCCTTCTGAAACTTCAATTGGAACACCACATTTACACGCCTTTTGCACTTTAGTCCTTGGTCTCAGATTTATGCAATTTCACCCCTAATTAATCATTAAACTTTCAAATTCTTCAATTTCACCCCCGGTTTTTTTGTCAATTAAGCCCTTATAGTTTAGTGTCTTTTGCATATTGGTCCTTGGTTGTTAATTTTATCAATTTAACCCCAAAACTTTAATTTTCTTGCAATTTGGCCCCTGATTTCATCAATTAACTTGGTAAAAATTAAATTTGGTCTCTTAAAATTTCAATATTCTCAATTAAGCCTAAATTATGCCCCCAAACTTAATTTTTTACCAATTAAGCCCCAAATAAAATTAATTTGACCCATTTAAAGTATAATTAAGTCCTTGCACTTAATTAAATCCTTCAATTGGACCCAAATTAATTCTTAAACATAATTAAAATTCAATTTAGCCCATGATTAAATTAAATTGGCCTATTGAAAATTTAACTATGTCCTTGGACTTAATTTTTATGCAAATTCGTCCAATAATCATTTAATTTGATCTTGAATTTATATGTTTTTTTATTTTTTGGCATAATGGGGTACAATTAGGCCTTGAATTTCCTGCAAAATTGCAGCTTGGTTTTTATGTATTTTTTTGGAATCCTTCCCTGTCTGCTTTCTTCACGTCGCCAGCCTTTATTTTATTATTTTATTTTTTATTTTTGAAAAAAAATAAATTTCAGGGAATAACCCATAATTAAGTTATGACATCTACTATCTCACCAAATAAAGAGATCTTCTCAAAATCTTTATCTTCCGTGGGTTAATTTCCACAATTTCACCAAATAAAGAGATCTTCTATATAAAAAAAATATGTTTCTTCTCATCTTTTTTTTTTTAAATAATAATATAAAACTATTCTAAGGTTATATTTAATAACTTAAATTTTTATATTGAAATGTTTTTGTAATATAGTATCAAAATTTTAATAACTAAATAATTCTCATTCTTTTTAATTAAATTAAATAATTAAATACAAGATAATATACAGTATACTTGTTTAAATTTCAAGTAAAATTATATTTGAAACTTTATTTAACATTTTAAATTTTTAAGGTAAAATAATTTTTTAATATATATATGCCGGTCTTAAAAATCAGAGTATAAGGAAAAAAAAAAACAACATGATTCACAACGAAGATAAACATCCCTATTAGAAAATGAAGGATTAACTTGACGTTTCTGCGTTCTACCTAAGAAAAAAAAAATTAATGGCCACTATATAATTTTTTATCCAAGTATATTCATTAAGATTAGTTGAACCAAGACATGTATATAGCCTAAGCAAATAGTGGGGTTTTGAGAGTGATAGGCTGATGGCTACTTGGGCTGGAAATGCATCTGTCTACACTCATTAAAAGCATAAATAATCTTCCTCCCTGTTTTCTTAACCCTAAAGCAGTTCAAATTCTGATTTCTGTAAAAACCCTTCATCAAGTAAACCATTTTTTCTTTCCTTCTTCAATATTTCGACAATGGAAGCTGATGAGCATGTAGCTAGTGTTCATGGTTGTGAAGAAGAACTTTGACTACTATAAGAACTGATGCCCAGGTATTATAGCACAAGATCGATCATGTTCATGGTTGTGGTAACTTTGATTCTCCTTATGTTGCCTCCGGTTTTACCACCACTACCTCCTCCACCGCTGTGTCTTCTCTTTGTGCCGGTCATGATTATGTCTGTTCTAGTTATGTTGGCCTTATCTCCATCTTTCCAGGACCAATTGCTTTGCTGCATGGCGCCGCTACTATAGATAGCGTGAATATACTATAAATAGAAAGGATGAAGGTATGCATGTGTTTCTCCTTATTAATTTGTCATTAATTTTGGAGGAAGTAGTAAATTGTATATAATTATATGTGCATATATATAATTGTTTTTTTTTCCTTTTTGGTGGGGGGTTGTGTAGGAGGTCTAATGGCCTGATTAGCTTAGGTACTCTCAAGCTCATTTCATCTCCTTTTGTTCATTTGTATTTCCTCTATTCGTATCCAAGATCTCCAAGGAAACTTGCGCTACGAGCTAGGAGCCTATGAGGTTTCTTTTAGTCATTCTACTCAGAAGCGATGAGCAAATGAAAAGGGAAATTGCCCTAATCTTGAGATGGGTTCAGAGGCGGCCATTGCTTCAAATTCTTCATGGGCCATTTGATTTCAGATTTGGACTCTCAGCTTGTTCATGAAGCATCGTTAGGACTTTTATTTAAAGGCAGCAAGTGATGATCTTCCTCTATATATATAAATATATATATGTAGTGAGGGCATCCATCTTCAAGACTGGTATATATGCTAGCTCCTTGTGCAAGAAATAATAGCAAGTTTCTTAGAGTACTAAAAGGTAGTAGATTTTTTCCATTCATGTTGTAATAGAAGAAAATGAATACAAATAAAGCTTTCAGTCATGAAGTTAATCAAGAACCATTAATTATAGGCTTCCTTCAAAATTTTCAATGCTTAAGATATTTTAGAAATCGCTCTGTTAGACAATGAAGGACAAGATCGATGAGGGTATGGTCTATGTTGTTGGATCGATGAGGGTATGGTCTATGTTGTTGTTAAGTCTCACCTAATAAATGTCTGGGGCCTCTACTCACGGATGATTCATGCAATGCCTTGAAACAGATTCAAAGAAGTTTTGAGCTTCCAATGCAATAAGTCCATGGCCCCCCTCTCTTATTTCATGATTTGGCACTACAGAATAGGTCGAATGGACAGAAGTTCTTTGTTGTTTTCTTTTCCCGTTTCCTTTAAGATTGTGTGTGACACGTGTATATGTATAGCATCTGTACAAGCCCTGCCTTTGGAGCTCATTATTACAACAGACAAGCACTGTTAATGTTTATATGCAAATTTCTTGAGATTGAAAGTGAAGTGAGAATCTGTACGTACCTTCATGCACACTCCACAATAACAGGGGCTGAGATAGACATTTAAATTTGACGACAGGTTCCTACTTTTCGTTAATGGGGGGACCGAAAGCTTAATTAAGGAAGAGTACTTGGGGGGGGGGGGGGGGGGGGGGGGGGGTGAGCTCCATTCAGAAAATAAAAGAATTGGTAGAAAGATTGTATTGGCATATACCAGGTTTGAGCTAAATTTGGGCATGGAAAACAAGCAACCAGAAGAAATTAATGCTGTTTCTATTAAAAAAAAAACACTTGGAGGAACTAATTAATATGTAGGTGGGCTTTTTGGAGAGTGACAGGAACTAGCTAGGGGAGGTTAATTAGGAACAGAAATTATCAGTTAACCGGGAAATTTTCTTATTGTCTAACAAAAAGAAAAGCAGCTAAATTGTGGAACAATTGACACCATCCTAACATCTTGGAGCATCTTGCAAAAAAACCAAGTGGGAAGCTTGACTTTAAATGATCATGAAATTCAATGAATCTTGTGGATTTTGAAACATCAATAATTGGTTAACTTTTGTTTCACTTGGTATAGGCTTCATCCTATTGTTTTATATAAACCGAGTGTGAGAGAAGATTGTGGAGCAATTAGAATCAATCAAAATAGCCATACGTAACAATCCAATATAATCATTCAATCCAATTCTTTTTTATTTTATTTTATTTTTTATGATATCTAAGGTAACAATTATATTTTCTACTAAATATTAGCATTTATTTTTCCGGTAATCAGCATTTAATCTTAGTTTGCTTATCGTTCGGCCATTATTTTTGTTCTCTTTTTATTAACTCCATATAATGTTTTATGTTATCATTATCAATAGTTTTCTCCTTTTCAACATTTAAGAGATCATTTTTTTTATTATCATCATCATACTTTTCTAATAGTTTTATAAAGAAAAAAGATTTAGAAGATGCATGAAAACTATAGCCTAACCTTATTAGTTGATGAGGTTCATATATCTCCAAATAGGGCCTAGATAAATTATTTTTATTGTCTCTTGTCAGATAATAATATAAATCATATCTTGAAATTTCACTTAACATTTTATATTTTTGGATTGAAAAGATTCTTTGACATAATATAAAGACTTGTTGATTAAACAGTTACAAGTTCAAATCTCACCATTCTCATCTAATTAATAAATAATGCAAGTTTTAAATTCAAAAAAAAATTATTCAAGGAAGTGTGTTAAAGAAAAATCTTATCATAAGTCTAATCTCAATTAAAACAACTATTGAAAGAAGCTATTTTTATGAAAATCATCAAAATCAATATCTCAACTTTCTAAAGTATCAAATCCATCTAAATTTACTTCAAATCTCCATGGATTCGAGGGGAATATTAGAAAATATAATGTAGAGAAGATTATGGAGTAGTTAGAATCAACCAAAAAATCAATCAAGATCATTTAAGGATCTTAATTAGAAGTGATTAAGATCAAATTATTTATTAGATGAATATTATCGATAGATATAACTCTCTCTCTTTTTGACTAAGCATATGGTTTTGCATTGTATAATAATTTGTATTAGTGGAAAGTGGACATCAAGATTAGTTAATTATAAAGTACCGAAGAAAGTTTCAATTTGAATTAGCAGTGTTTTTAATCAAATTAAATCGACATTGGTATTCGTAATAACGCCCGGAGTAAGCATTTCCATGTCTTTGGCATTCGCAAAATCAAAATATTCCATTAATTTTGATTGAAATCCTTCGAAACCTGTGCTCAGAACTTTTCCTTCACGATAAGGTAAAGCAAATATCGGTATACCTCACCAAATGTATAGCTTCAAGCTTAGATCAAAATCCTACCTGAAATTCGGCTAGCATATAAATATAGCCTCTCAAGCTCAAATATAAATGAACAAAAGAGTACTGAGTAAATATGAGACAAGGAATGAGGTTGAAAGGTGATAATATATATATAAAGTTGGGACCATGAAAAGGATATAACCTCTCGGAAGGATCATTTCCCTTTCAGTACACTAGAATTAACCTGTCCTATATATAGAGAGAGAAGTTTCCTCCCTTTTTTATTGAATTATTTTTGTTGGGTAGATACACATGCATGTTCAGAGGATGTGAATTAAATTGGTATTGAAAGCAAAAGGAGCTGGTTTTCCATCTGCCAAAAGAGCTCCCTCCCTTAACCTCTGTGCATGTGCTAGTAATAGAAGCCAACAGATGACATAAATACAAAGCCAGAATTCTTAAGGCATAACCTTTTCTTCTCTTCTTTCTTCTTTTTTAGAAGCAAAATGTTTTATAGCACCCGAAATAGGCGATTATAAATGAAATTTCTGTTAGGAAATAATATAAATTATATTTTAAATTTTATCTAATAAATTAAATTATTGAATTAAAATGATTTTTTAACAACCTCATCCAAAAAAACTTTATAGCTCCAATATAGATGAATAAAGATTAAAAAAAAAGGAAGCTACCTAACCAAAATATATAGGGAAACAAAAACAAAATCAGACTGCAATAAAGAAATTGCATGACAACTAGGTAGCACAAGAGTCAATTGTTTTTCTTCTCCTCTTCTTCGTCTTCTTCTTTTTTTAATTTCCTCTTAGAATAGTATAACAATTTCCATTTTCTGGTTCACTGAACATGTTCCATCGCCACTATTTATCACTAGCTAGTAGCCCTCAATTACCAGCGGCGGCTAGGCTCTTTTCGCTTTCAGCTTTGATCAGTGTACCGCAGCCTACCAAGACGGCCAGAAAGTCTGATCTTTTTTTGTTGGTGACTGAACCGAATTAGTAGTGCCTGCCCTAGATAGTTACTTCTTGCCAAATTTTTCTTTGTGTGAATATAATTGATTTACACTGCAATGGACCTTCCTTAAATATCTTTAGCATGAGATCAAGAGAAAGAAAGGCTAAATGGGACCATATATATTTAGAGCTTTTGATTCTTCGCATTGATGTAATTTAGGTGAAGCATTATCGGCAGAAAATTAATTTGCAGTACTGATTTTAATTATCTTGAGCATCAAACAGAAGAAGGATTTCGTATCAGAGTAAAACAATTTAGCATTTTAGTGATTTGGGGCGGGCGGGGACTCCTTTGCCTGTAATGGCGAATCAAAATGTCGCCAAAGGAAGAGAAAGTGTCATGTTTTGTCTTTTAGCAAAAAAAAAAAAATTGCATTAAAACACATGACAATTTCACTCGACTTTCATTGGATATTCAATATGCCTTCTGAGTAGATTAGGTTTTTATCCAGCTGATTAGTGTCAAATCAAAGATGGATAAAAGAGAGGTGAGGGGTTCACCTACCCCATCCATCACTTGAACCAGCCTTAACCCGATTATTTAACTTGTTTCTATTTTACGAATTTATAATTTATTTATTTTAATATTTATTTTTTCATATTCATGGAGGGTTTTTATGATTTTATATATATCTTTGAAGTTTAGAATCTATTTTATTATTTATAATTTATGGATAGAGATCATGTAGTTTTTTTTATGAAAAGATGTAGTTTTCTCATCTAGATTAATGTTTTTTTATAAAGTTAATTTAAAAAATAAATAAATCAAATCAAGTATCTAGAGGATACTTGTTGGGTGAAGAAACTCCTCCACCTGACCATATTTGACTGTGTTAGACATGTAGATAGGCGATGAATTTCCTGTGTATTTTATGAAAAGAAAGAAACCAAAAGGGCCTTTTATGTGCTTAATAAACTTCTCTAATTATCTTCTCTCGCATTTCAACTTTGTTTTTAATGTATTGAAAATTAGAGGGTGTTTATGGGAGTAAATGAGTGGTTACTCTCTTAACTTATTTTAAAGACAGATAAATAGATAATAAAAGATAAATCAAATCTGCAACCTACCAAAAACAAAAGGAATATTTGTACGTACCCAGACTAAAAAATATTTTATTATTATTATTTTATTAAATATGAATGGTTGCTCTCAAATCATTTTAATAATCGTATTACCTCTGGTCTATATATTAGTTCTCAAAATAGGAAAACAAAATCTTCCACGCCATCTTTTAATACTCATTGTTAGCACTTAAGGGAACAGATAGATATCCAAGAGGTGGAAAGCTCGTGCTTTAAACGAGATTCATTCATGTTGAAAAAAATATTTATTTTCTTGATAGTTTATTATAGCACGACATAAAATGATGGTTTCTTTAGAAAAAAAAAACCATTCGCTCAATTTATTCAAACATCTAACCCTTTATTGTCGTTTCATTATGTGATGGTATTTAATTTCTAAATGCAGGATCAGAGAACTTGGTGCAATGAATCATCTAGAAAGACATGTCATACGTCAATTTGCATTTATCATTATGTATTGGTCATTGGCCACATATTTTTTAGAACCAATGAATTCTTGATATGTTGGGTTTGACTCCCACAAAACGTTCATATACGAGAGTCAAAGTTTTTATCAGCCCTTGATTTTTGGGATCTATACGTGTTCTATGGAACCATTTTCTTTTCGTTTCTTTTTTCCTTCACTTTTTTCTCGTAATTGAAGTCTAGATTAATTTTCTCTATGATAATGTTTTTTAATACTAAGATCATGACACGTGATCTTAGAAATTTTATTTGATGAGCTTAATATACCTTATACATGGAAGTCTAGACACCGAAAGCTTATCTATAATTAGACGGATATTATTGACCGGAGTATGATTTATTTTTGTGTTTGAAACTATGCTTGGATGCATTTTAAAAATATATTTAGCATTTTTTTGATAATTTTAATGTATTGGTGTTAAAATTAAAAAAAAAACAATTGAAAAAAAATTATTTTAATATATTCTGCAACAATTTGAGAAATTATTAAGTATATTGTAACTGGTATGAAAATAATTTTCGAGTCCTATATTTTTATTAGAGTCAGCAGTACAATTCCTGATATGCTGAATAATTCCCCGTTCAAGTGAAGAGTATATGCATGCACGTTTGTGTTCATAATTAATATTCAAGGAACCAACGTGGCTAGCTAAACTTGACATCTGGTACGACTTAAATTCTTAAGCTTGTTGCGAAAAATATCAATAGAAATACTTTGACATTGTTGTTTGAATGGGAATTTATTGTTGAAGGAGAATTATAGTGAATGTTAACTTGTGGGATATTGTGGAGAATTTAATTGGTTAGAAAAAAAAATTATAGTCAAACCTGGACTATTATAATAAAAAAAATTGACTAAAAGGTAGCTATTTTTTTTTTTTTTGCTACATAGTACACCACCGCCGGTCCACCACCACACCAGTAGTGACCAAACAGTAAGGAATTTCATGAAGGAGGTGAGGTGAATTTGTGCGTGTAATGTTTTATGTGTGTGTTAAATGGATAGCATCCTTAATTTTCAACAGTTTTGACTTGTTGCCAGGGCAGAATTATGAGGGGGCTGGCCCTGCTAGGAAAAACAAATTTTCAGCTCTTCTTTTTTACTAAATTAGATTTTTAATTCTAAAAATAAAATTAAAATTAAAATTTTGACTCTAAAAAAAGAAAAGCAGCTTTCCTCCGTATCTGCTTGTTGCAGCAGTAATCAATGACATGCATGATCATGGACCACCCGATAGTTGTCTGCATAATGCATGCCTTAATTTCCAGAATAATCCCAGAGTCCTTTGGCAGGACGAGTCCTACTAATTACTATCGGTATGGTAATTATGGTGGCCAGGTGTGTGTATCTCAGACTTGATGACTTTTCATAGCATTCCAATGGTGACATTTGAGTCAATGACTATATCATGCATCAGCGATCACGAGTACACCAATAATCGCATTTTACACAGTCTAAATCAGCTTCATGTGCCATTAAGTTTTTGTTAGGACTAGATTTATCATCGTTAAAATTACTTTCCATGAATTATCCAACGACGATTTACACAATAACACGAAAAAGTTTAGCCAAAAAGTCAACTTTTGTTTTAGCTTGACTTTTGTTTCCATATACTTGTAAACCCATCACCATATATATATATATATATATATATATATATATATAGGCAATTATAATTTAGCCTGATTGGATTGACCAAAGGTTAAAAGTTGCTCCAAGTGTACACAGAAGAGAAACTAGAATTTTGAAATGGGACAGGCTATGAAAAAAATCAGGATAAAATTAAAAAGAAAATCAATGAAATTAATTCTTAATTTTTGGTACAAGAAATATGTGTATTTTTATATTTTTTTTACATAAATCTTAACTTGAATGGTTTTACATTTGTGATGCCATTTGTAATTTAGATGTTTCGTCTAAATTTTTCAATTTAATTATGTAGATATTTTTTTTTTCAAAAAAGCATATTTACTTCTTATTATCTATGTTCACATAAACATTCTCAAGTCCTGAAACGGTGTGTGTAAATGAAATAATATTTTTCGTTGGATACGTGATCAGTTAATTTATTTATACGATCATTTTATACTTGGAAAAAAAATCAAAGTCCAGATTTGAATTTATAAAATTGCATTGCTTAGAAAAGAAAGAGATTTTCTTGGTGTATTAATTGTCCTGGTCTAATTGAATGTGCTCCCAGTAACTAAAATTAATATCATATATTAGGCATAGAATAAACAGAGAAATTGCATTAACCGCCATTAATGGTCATTATTTATTAGCTATATCATTCAGATTAGTTGAATCAGGACATAGCTAGCATTAGGGTTTGAAAGGGACTCATAAATTAACTAATAGCCACTTGGCCTAATTACAATTCTCTAACCCTAAATTCGGTCTTTTAACTTCTCGTTTCTACATAAACATCCCTTCAGTAACCTGAAATTAAATCCTTCTCTTGAACACTAAATGCTACAACAATGGAGGCCAATGAAAATGAGATATGAGCTGGAAATCGAGGCGGGCTGGTGTTATTTGACTTGGAGAAAGAGAAAATTCAGCTACCGCAAAGTTTGATGGTAAGCTATTGTAGAACAAGCTGTTTTATCATGGTTATGGTTGTGTTGACTATCTCTATTCTAGTTCTACCACTGGTGCTGCCACCATTACCACCGCCACCTTTGATTCTTCTCTTTGTACCACTCATGATCTTGTCCCTTCTTGTTTTATTGGCCTTAAGGTCATCACAAATGCCCAACATGGACACCACTAGTGCAGTTTGATTACAAATACTGATTTCTCTCCTCTCTCTTCTACGATCCTTAGTTTCTCTGTATAGAGCCTTCTGGTGGTTCATCCAAGAGAACTGGCCTGATATATATCTGTGTTGCAAGATTAAATCTGTACATCAAGATTATGCTTGATATATCATTTCCCTTGTTGTTTTCTTGGCCTTAAATCCATCACAAACTTTTTTTTGGTTTTGCATTCTTCTTTTAATTAATCAGTTTATGAGGTGATTCTAATTCTCTGCTGATCATGTAAAAATTCTTGAAGAAAGAGGAGAGATCATACAAGCTCTCAAGTATACTTTCCAGTATTATGTGTGATGCATGGAGTGTATAAAAAGAAGCATTTGGTAATTATTGCTACTTCCTGAATATGCAAGATGGTGATGAAGATTCTCCATAGCTATGCTATTTGCTTTCTACTTGATTGTCCGAACAAGGCATAGCCCAAGTCATTTCATTGCTGTACGTATTGCACCATCGAACAATATGGCTTTTAGTTTCTGGTAAATGTAGAGCAATGGCCTTTACTTACTTGGGGCAAGAGATCGAATCCATTCATAAGATGATTTTATTTTTTTCAAATTGCATTTTAATCCCACGGCCTGATTAAGATTGTATCGTATCGACTCATAAGAGCTATGAAGATTTGGGAATTGGAATTTAACGGGCTCGTATGCGCAGGCACCCGTGAACACACTTATATGTATGGATTCGAGAATTTGTGAGATTTTCTTGTTTCAACGGAAAGTAGAAATAATATTTTGGCATCTTCTTCTCTGTGATGTTTATGCATTTCTCTTACAAAACGCTCCATGCAATGACGAATCCATGATTTGATTGTTGATTTTCTGATGGATAATCTAGATTGGTAAAAAAACCGTCATGTATAATAAATTTCCATCTGTTTACAGCTCAAGACCCAACCTAGGGTCAACCTGGCCCGGGGCTTGGGTTGAGCGGATTTATACGAGGCAATCTAAGCAAAGATTTTTTTTTAAAAAAAAAAAAAACCCTTAAACAAAATGATTTCAAGATTTTTTTCTTAAAAAGAAAAACCCACAACATCAGGCTTCAGGTCAGCAGATCATAACAATGGCATGCATTTTGCGTCAAGGTTCAAAAGCATAGTGGAAAAGTGACGCGAATGACTAGCACTTACATTGTCAAAATAAATTTCAGCTTTTCACAAAAGAGGAGTAGAGCACAAAGCCGCAGGGATTCAATGAACTAAGTGCGATAGATATTCACAAATTAAGGTAATCTGCTGTCCAACTTGCACGATACAAGGGGTATAAACAATTAATATTGGTAAAGTATTGTGTTTTTTGATTGATTTTGGCTCGAGGGTTCCTGTAATCCTTACCTCAATCTAGCCATAATTAAGGTAATTTTAAATTTTGAGAATAGTGTTCGTTTGTGTATACAATAATATCAAAAGGGAAAGAGGTCCAGCTATTTGGTTGTTAATTTTAAATATCCTTACTAATATTATATCTTAGTTAGGTATCACTCCTCCTTCAAAATCAGCCTGGAACTGAACAATCTCACGTGTGATTTTTTTTTTTTTTTTGTGACGATGAAGCCTGAAGTTAATTGTTTTTTTATGTACACAATTGATCAATGGTGTTACTAGAAATACTAATCAGTCAATTAGATATATTTTTATCAACTGTAGTGTGCCCATTTCTGATCTGTAATTTGAAGGATTCTGATTTTTACAGGTCTTAATCTCAATGTTAAGCAACCACGGAGGTCTTAGACGCCAGAGCACGCTTCGAGTTGCAGTCGTTAATTATTATACTGGAAAGAAAGAAAGCAGGTAAGAGAAAAATAATTAACGAACTAATAAAGTAATTAACTAGTATATATCAAGGTAGAATTCAAGTGGTATTTCCGAGAATCAACTTGGATTATTATGTGATCCCGACAAGATTTTGTGTTCACATTCTTTGTAGAAACCACCTAAATAAACAATAGTGTCTTGAGAAACAAAGAGAGATGCATTGAATCTAAGACAAAGAGATAAAAAAGATGACAACCACTTGCATCACCTTTGGTAATTTACAATTTAGATGAAACTAATTGAATATCAGAGACAAATTAATAAAAAAAAAATGAAACTAGTGTTTTTTATATGGGACCATAGCGCATAGTGCTTTATGCTGATGAACCAGCCCATGACTTAAGAGATTGCACACGCACACGAGTGCGTTTGTATATATATATATATATATATATATATATATATATATGTATGTCAAACACGTCTTTTATTTGAATTTTATATATATCTAATTAGTAGTTGTAATATCTTCTTAATATCTATATATTCTCAAAAACATATATCTTCTTAACTTATATCTAAATTTAATATGCATAAAAAGGGAATTTTTTTTTAATAACAAGGATAGGAAGAAAAAACACCATATCACATAAGTATTTAAGGTTGTGTTTAATTTAGTTAGTGTTGTATAACAGAGTAGATAAATACATTAAAAAAAAAAAAAACATGTTTGGTGCAGTGACAGAAATAAAGATATGTAAAAATAAATTTATCTCTATGACATTTTCATTTCATTACAAAATAAACATAGACTATGAGACATATCTCCTTATAACTACCATTTTGAAAAGATAAAAATTCATTTTAAAACTAGAGATAAATTTATTTTATATTTTTAACTTTGTCTTCTCAACTATATACATTTTTTTTTTTTTGTATGTGTTTATTTTACTCTATAATATTAACTATATGTAACCTAAATGATTTTGTAAAGTGTGGGAATCTATGTATCCCAAAACACACACATATATCAATTTCTCATCAATGGGGGATTAAGATCGGGATTAGAAGGGTTTATTTTTATGATTCAATTTATTTTTTAAATTTCTTTTTGTGTGATAAAATATTAAATTAATGTTTTTTAAGTAGTTTTAAAAGGTTTTGATGCAATGATATTAAATTAAAAAATATTATTTTAATATATTTTAATTAAAAATATTTTTAAAAATATTATTAAATACACATTTAGTACTTATAGTGCTTTTCTCTTTTCATGCACCCATGATAATTCATCATGAGCCTTACTCGTACGTGAAAGAGAGAAAAATATTATACCAAGTACTAGACAATCATTGGAAAAGTGAGTTTGTTTTATAAACGGAAGCCTAGATTAATTCAAGTGCTTTGAGTGTTGATGGAGAACACACTATTATTCCTACAAACTGCATGAATTTAATTAGGCTATATAATAAGAAATAATTTTGAGAAATATATAGACGTCACTATAAAGAAATCAACTTACAATAAAGTTTTGTTATAGAATATATATAGAGTTCTTTAATAAAAATTGTTGTAAAATGATCAAATATCAAATGTTTATACCTTGAGGGTCTCATTAAAAAAAATTAATTATTAGACTAAATTGATTTTTTAACATAACATCACACTTATATTTATTTATTTAAATTAAAATATAATTAACAGGTTGAATCGGTAATTTCACGGTTAATAACAATTTTAGGAGGAAATTAATACTTTCCAAATCCTCATTGACTACTGCATGTTTTCATCAATAATTCAGCATTTATGGTTGATACCTAGCTAGAGTCCCATACCTAAACATCGACAAATTGTTCACATCGATCTCAGCGGCAATAACAAATAATGAAACAAAGGAAAAGGAAAGAAGATACCTTATGCAGTGGCCTTTAGCGGTCATATTCATATATATTTACAGAACTCAAGGCAACCAGATGCTAACTTATTGATGCCAATTGTAATTTTATTATGTTTTTTTATCCCTCCATCAGACAACTTGGAAACGTGAAATAGAACTTTTAGATCATTTGATTATTAAATGAAACTAAAGGCATTTGGGAAATGTTCTGTTGTAAAATAGCTGGCTATAGGTGAGCAAGCAAGTGGCATTCTATGGTTTGTATTAATTGTTTTGTGAACCCATGTGCTAAGGATGGATTTTTTTACATTAATGTTATTTTAAAACTAATCTACACATCAATCGAGAATTTTTTTTCAATAATTTTTAAAAAGGTAGCATAATACATTCAAATTGGTGCAATGTTCTTCTAAATCATAGATTTCTAAAATCATAGATTTAAAGCTAGTTTGATGAATTGATTTGGAAAGGTTTTAATTGAATTTAGTAAGACTTCAACTTGATAAAAACTTGTTAATCTTGGTGGAATTTAATGATTTGATTAACCCGTTCAAACACGATCCAAACCTGATAAATTTAACACCAAGAAGATAAATAGAAAGAGCAAAACGATATTGTTTTAAAAATAATTGATTTATTTTAAATTGGTAACTCATGGATTAATTTGATTACTCAGTAAACAATTAAACAAGTGGTTTTTTGTCATTTTTTAACTTCTAGGAACTATCTCGGGAAATTTTATTAATTTGAGTTAATTTTTTATTTTTCAACCTGATTTTGGGTTATTGAGATCATAAATATATTTATTTAAGTTTTTATGGTGATTGTCAAATGTTTTTCAAGTTAAAAATGGAATAATGGATTTTTTTTAGTCTAAGAACTTTCTTCCTCAATTTTCTAGCTACCTCTGTGAAGCCTAAATTTTGAAAAGCTTATGACAAGTCATATGTTACATTATATGATTTAAAAAAAAAATTAATGGACTACGAGTCATCTACGCTTTATACCAAAAAAAAAAAAAAAAACAAGCTCATTCACGCAAGCATAGGTTAAGAGACCCATGTGTCGGAGCTTTGTTTTTTAAAAGCTCGGATGCTCTAGGTCATTTAAGTCAAGCTCATGTATCTGGTCTTTTTATTTTTATTTTTTATTTTTATTTTTACTTTTTATATGAGTTTAGATTTAAATACGCTATAAAAAATTATTATTCAACGGTGTCATCTTTCACAAAAAAAATATATATTATAGGTTTTTATGTAAATTTTAACTTTATTTTCTTCAATTAAAATGTGCCTAATATATATAAACAAAACTCCTGAATATTTTATTAACATAAATTTTGTGTTTTTTAAGATTTTTAATATATTTTTATATAATTTGATCACAGTTATCAATGTTTTTTTTTTCTTCAACCACATACAAAATATTGTGACTTTTTATTTTAAATTTTCTTTTAAAATCATAATAGATTTTTGTTTACAAAACAGTGCTTATATTTTACAAAACATCACGATATTAGGTTAATCGTTAGTTTTATAAGTATTTATTTTTTATATTATTAAATAAAAATTACTTAAAAAACACAAAGTTGGAGGTTTTCAAGTTTGATTCAGTAGACTAGAATTAATAATAGTGTTAAAAAAAATTCTATAGCATAAACATTTTTTTTTACAATAAAAAAGAATTTTGTCCAACCGGGCAAGAAGTAATCTAGTTTTAACAAAATAAGAGTATTACAAAACTAATTAAGTATTGCGCACCCATGTCGTCAATTTGTTGATGCCAGAGTTTTTAAGAAAACCCTAGCCAAGGATTCAATTTCTTATTATACCTAGCTTTGATTATATATAGAAAGATTGCACATCGATCCAAGTGCATGCATCTCAATTCTTCATCAACCTTATCTCATTCCCGGCTGTTCTTAATATTCTACCAATCTTATGTGTCGCACACGTAAGAGCTTAATTTTAAAGAAATATTTAGATTAAAAAAGAAAAGGCAATTCAGTAATGATCATCAGCATCGTGGCCACACAATTCCACACCTTCGACATCTAAGTAAGAATTGGTCAAGAAAAGAACATTATGTAGACTTTCTGGGGGAAAAAAGGGGGAGAAAATTGATAAAAGAAAAATTTATGGTGGAGAAGAAAGGAAGAAAAGAACCCAAGATTCAAGAAAGGTGAAAATGATTTATTTATTTATTTATTTTCATTTTTAAAGGTGGCAGATTAAGGTTTAAAACAGGCCCATCAGGCAGAATCTATAAGAAATGTTTTCGAATAGTTCTTGTTAATTATTCATTATCAAAGTTGAGAGATTTCTTATTTTTTTGAACAACTCCTGTTAATCCGTTATCAAATTAGACTAATAATAAAACATTTACAGTACGAATTGTCATTTTTGGAGTGTAAGTAGAAGGATTAAACCAGTGTTCTTTTTTGCTAATAAAGCAATTAAGACATTGAGACACTAGAGTAGAAGATCAGGAATACTTTAGGGATCAAAACGTATTATTACCTCCAAGCGAGTCTGGGTACAAAAGGCCGGTCCACGCAACACTTTTGGGCTGGTAGGTATTCAAAATACTAGTGGGTATGAATCCATGCAAAGTTACAGTAGATCCTTTTCCTCTTTCATCCATTTAGATTCAAACTAGTTTTCAAAACTCTAGCTAAGTTGCGACTAAAATAAAAAAAATTTACAACAAAATAAATTTAGGAAATAAAAAATTATTTAGTATTGTTATTATATCAACTTTAATGAGTTAACTTTAAAAATTCTTGATTTGACTCAAATTCGTTATCTAAATCACAATAAAATATCATCGTAACCAAACTCCAATCAATTCATCAATGAAACCTCATTTTACATATTCTAAATGAATCAGCAGCAAGAAAGTTTTTTAAAAAAGTAATAAAATAATATTATTTTAATTAAAAATAATTGACCTACATGAAATCAATAATTCAATTTGTTGTAGAACAAGTTCTTGAGTGGATGTCCATTAGGCATGCAGGTCGGAACTTTTTCAAAAAAAAAAAAAAAAAAAGTGAAGATGGGGGTACACCGTACACGTTAATTAATTAATTAATTAATTCATACATAAAAAAGTGGACTCATTTAAAACATGTTAATGTGGTTTCCTGCCAAAAGTGTTTTCTGGGTGTGACTGCCTGCTCTACCCTAATAGGCAGCCATTGAATTTCAAGCCTGAGAAAAGAGAGGCAAAGAGACGGACACATCAGAAGTTTCAGTATCCATTACAGCAGCTAGCTAGCTAAAACAGAGTACTCGGTGCCCCACACGCAACTGGCATTTCCCTCGACATTAATTAAATTTCCACGAAATTTCTTAGTTTATTTTTTCAAATACTTCACCCGAAGGAATATATGCTCCAATTACAGTAGATTTATTCATATGTTTTAATTTTCTAAATTCAAATATTAAGAAGAATTCTACGCTCAAGAAATTTCCACGGAAATCATGATGAGAAAGACCTTTTTGCTGTCGAGACTTGAGAAAACCAAAATCCTTTTATTTCTTTAGGAAAATGCTACAACCACCCTGAGAGTGATGGAGGTTTTAAATTATGGATTTAAAGGAATAATAAAATAAAAAAATTATAAGGTTAATTCGGTCAAATTATGTTAATTTTAAATTTATAATTTTTTTTACACTTGATTAAGTTCTAATTCAACAGGATAAGCCGAGTCTAGTGAATGACAAGTTCACATTTAAGTGTTCATTTCAAGTGGGAAAAAAATGTGATGAACAGTGATGGCAATATTTTTGTCATTTAATTCATAAAAAAATCGTACGTAGTTTTCCCTTCTTTCCTATTTGAGAAACGACAATGTGTTATGTTTTCTTATAATGTACTTTTTTTAATATAATTATTTTTACAAAAATACAATAATTCATGAGTAAATAAATAAAAGTCATTTGCTCTTTTTTTCACCCTTATGCAATATTAATATGTATCTTGAAAAAATAATAAGTCTCATTCTTTTTTTTCATCTCTTAAAATATTCTCAAACAATCATTTATTTATAAAGACTAAATTTCTCTAAGTGAAAAAAGTTTTCTACAAAAGTTTTCTTAAAATATGTATCCTAGCTGAAAATATAAGCAACAAACCCACTTAATAATATTATTATTAAATTTAGCTCAATTTAATTGATTAATCCAGTGATCTGTTAATTCAAAACCTAACTTAGATTAAGTTTCAAATAAAATCAAGTAGGAATTGACCTGGTTAAAATTAATTTATTCAATGGTCAATCTACTTAAAAAATAATATTATTTTAATTATTTTTTTAATTTTAAAATGTCACTTTTTATTAACTTAATTAATCTAAATTGATTCGTTCGACTCGTAATCTCTTAGGTTAGGAGTCGGATTGGGTTAAGCTAAGCTTTCTTGAAAATTAATTACCAATAAATTTCAAAAAAAATTACAAATAGTATCATTTTCCAAATTAAAAAGGAAAACAAAAGTGATTAAATGGCAGCCACCAGTAGTTAATAGTAATTACAACAACACGTTATGGTTAGCTAACCAGGAGTAAGCTTGAATCTGATTGGTCACACCTTACATAAGTTGCCTGCAGCTAGACCCAGATAGCAGTACTGATAACGCAGCCTTACATCAATTCTATGACTATCACCTCGTACATATACTCCTCTCTTGTTCAAAATCCTCATCCAAATTCTCCTCACCTCTTCTCACCCCACTTTCCGAATCCCCATTTTGACCTGCGGCTAGCTGCCGGAATTAATGAAGCATTATTGTATGGTGAAGAGTTTGATGTTCAAGTGTTTCAGCTTGAGATCAATAATCTTTCTTGTTTTCTTGACCATGTTGCTTGTGTTGCTGCCGTTGATGTTGCCACCATTGCCGCCACCTCCATCAATACTCATGTTTCTTCCAGTTTTGATCATGTCCTTTCTAATTTTGTTGGCCTTCTCTTCGTCTCAAATCCCTCATATTGCACTGCACTCTTCTACATGACAAGGTACTTCCGATCGATCAATTTCTTGAGTTTGCAAGAGTACCAACTTGCTAAAAACACCATGGATGGTGAAATCAAGTTTGTGGGAATGAACCAAGGCATCAAGTCTCTCTAGCTAGAGTACTGTCTACATGGAAGAGATATGGAAGAGATCGAAAGGTTCGATCCATGTAGAAAATGTAACAAGATATAGATCAGGATTTTGGTAAGGTGTTCTTAATTTCTTTGAAATCCTTTCCTTGTGTGTGAACCGAATTGTTTAATATTGTTTTATTGTTTATAATGGTTACCTGAGAGAATCAATCCAATTTACATACTTGGGAAAAATTCCAAGACACCGGCAGTGCGACACTCGATTATGCCACAGAGAGTGGTGGCCGGATGTTTGTGTGATTCGGCCATGGCTTAGAGGTCATAATTGGATGTACAACTTGTGATGCGTTTGGATTTTCTACAATATATAATATCTTGAAACCAATAATAAGACTTTCGTTACAGAATCTGAGTTTCTTGTTTGAATAACAAAAGGTGAAGTCACGGTAACTTGAAGTTATGGTAACAGTAGCTAGGAGGCACCAATCTTTAATTCTGTCATGGAACTAGACTTTACTTTGGTTGTGGCAGGCGTTTTCTGTCCTGCCAAGGACAGCAAAGTATGCTGAAAACAGACTGTCAAAGTCTGGTCAGACATGTGTTAGGTTCTTTGAACCATAGTTTCCTTGAGTTTTTTTTTTTCTAACACGGTAAGTAAAAAAAATAAAGAAACACAGGTGGAAAAATATCTGAAAAATTAGCACATTTAAACGAGTTACTCGTTTGAAATTAAAAACTAAATATTTTTTTTCTGCTCGTCCCCTCTCATGCCGAGATCTCTCTCTCCACAATCAAATTAGTACCCTAACAATCCTAAAACACTTCTATTTCTCTCTCTAAAACACACTATTATATCTTACTTGATCTCTAGAATATTTAAAAATATCATATTATTAAAGAGTGACAACCTATCATTAGTATAGATACCTACATAACATTATATATGTTCATGACATGCTATTTCATTACACCAATTTGGTTGTGTTTCCTGAGATGTCTACGCAACCTGATGCATTATACTCCTGGTATCCAAGACAGAATCAATTGGTATGCAATATCATTTTACATTTATTAAATACCAGAATAATTTTATTGTGGATGATGATTGCTAATTAGTTTTTAATGTGTATATATAGATTAATTACTTGGTATGGAAAGCTCAGAAAGCAGCAACGACTATCCGTGAAAGTGTTGATGAGATAGGATATATTGTGGCCAACACCACGCTTAATTTATGTCGTGCAAACTTCAAGAGATTGAGGTTGAGCATCTTTAAGTAGCATTAACGGAAGATGAGATTGCTTATCGTTGAAGTGTTAGGGATGTTGGTCCGTCCACGAGCATTCCAGACCCGTTTACAAGTGATCTAAGTCTATCCACGAGCTGGGATGATATTGGTACTCCTTAAACCTACATGGATATTATAGACTCGATCTCGAGTTGAACAAGATAGGGAAATTATTAGATATAATTACATATTATTATATGTTATTATAATTGTGGATAGAAGTATAGTTAGTTTAATTTTTAATAAAATGTAATGTTGTTTTAAATGTTAGTGTACATTTGTTATTTATGATTTAATATATTATGTGCTACTTATGTGAATTGTGTTTTAATGGTTATTTATGATTGTGCAAATTGCTTTGTTTTGGAAGGGAGTTGATGGCAGAATAAACTATATACGTCTCGTTTAGAGGAGTCACAGATGTTATTTGCAACTCTCTCAACTATGCTAGTTTTCTAATTATTTTCCTGCATGTGTTACTTTACAAATTAATTTTTTTAAATGTGTTAACTTACCAAAACACATCGAGAGTGTTTTTGAACTCTAGCATGGTAAAAGTAATAATAAAATAACATAGTGCAAAATATATTTGGGAAAATAAGACAGTTTAGAGAGTCATAGATGACATCTGCAATTCACAAGTTGCAACATTTAATAAGGAGAGAGAGAGAGAAAAAAGAAAGAAAAAAAAGAAAAAGATCTTGAAGTCACACTAAAACTCCGATGATGACATCATCGGTAGCATTGAAAAGATCTCAACAAGATAAATCCAACGACACTGAGAAAGGTCATTAATGATGACCTGAATGGACCACACGAGCGGCCCAAAGGCAAGTGAGTCCCGACACCTTTGGACGGCTCATGTTGCCCACTTCATTCACCGTTTGTGACCTTCTTTGGTGTCATTGGATTTGTCTCGTTAAAAGTTTTTCAATGGCACATGCGGTGTTATCATTAGAGCTTTAGTGTGCCTCCAAGGTTTTTTTTTTTCCTCTCTCCTCATTATAATTTATAAAGAGAGAGGAGAGAGAAAAAAGTTAAAAAAATAAAGAAACCACGAAGGCAAATCGAAACTCCAATGATAATACCATCAGTATCGTTAGAAAGATCTCGACGAGATGAATCAAACGATACCAAAAAATATCATAAATGACGAACAAAGTGGACCATACGAGCCGACCAAAGGTGTCGAGGCTCACTTGCCTTTAGACTGCTCGTGTGGCCCTTTCCGGTCACCGTTAGTGACCTTTCTTAGTGTCGTTGGATTTGTCTTGTTGAGATCTTTACAACAATGCCAATTATGTCATCATCAGAGTTTTGATGTGATTCTGATGTTTTTTTTCTTTTTTGCTCTTTCTTCTCTCGTTATTAAATGTTGTGTTTATCAAATTTGCAATTTGAAAGAATACATGATATTTATGACACGAGAATTGCAAATATCATCTACAATTCTCTAAATTGTGTTATTTTTATAGATATTTTTGTGTTATGTTATTTTATTATATATTTGTTTTTTACTATGCTAGGAAAAAGAAAAGAAAAGAAGAGAACTTTAGTTTTCATACCTCAAGTTGAAGGGGGGTGTTGATATTCCACAGTGCAGTACATCCTCGTTAGAGGTGATATATAAATGTTTAATCGAGAAACTGTTAGGAAAATATATTGAGTTTTTTATTAAAAAAAAACCTAAAATATTTTTCATAAAAAAAAAGGTACATAAAACTTGAATTTTGTTTTAGAAATTGCTTCAACTGGTTAATTGAGAAACTTTTCGGAAAATATATTGAGCTTTTCAAATGGAAAATGAATATTATTAGCATTAGAATTTAAAATATTTTTTTAATATTAAATAAATTTTTTATTGAGAAACTATTAGAAAAATATATTGAGTTTTTTAAAATATTTTTCATAAAAAAACCATAAATGGTATATAAAGCTTGAATTTTGTTTTAAAGGTTGTTGCAACTGGTTAATTGAGAAACTATTAGAAAAATATATTGAGCTTTTCAAATGACATATGAATATTATTGTCGTCAAAATTTAAACTATTTTTTTTTAATAATAAGTAAACATTTAACAATCATTTTAGGTCAAAAACGTAAATTATTGAATAAAACTTTAAGAATAGCTTTATATTAATTTTTTAACACATTAATTCAACTAAAAATTCTTCTTGATATTATATCACAAATCATCTCAATTCCAAGATTTAAATTATTAGATAAAGCTTTAATAATGGTTTTATATTATTTTTTAATGACATCAACCTAAAAATTAATGAATTTAAGCTAAAAAGATGAAAATATCCTAGATGAACACTAAAATCTTATCTGAGATATCAAATTTTTGACTGGCATAGTTTTTACAGCACGATTACTAGACACCTTTTACATTTATCACCACCAACATACCTAACAGCCCAGCTAAAAAGTAAAAGCAACAAAATATTGACTCAATATATATATATATATATATATATATATATATAAAGCTCTGCCCCTCGGTTATAAATTAATGAAAAATATATTGAGTTTTTTTTTTTTTTTTTTACACGAAGCAAGCAAGAAAGGGATTACAGCCTGTATGGTATATGAATTTCATTTGGGGGTAGAAGGGAGCAGATTCTGGTTGTTTTTATAGTTTAATCTGCTTTTTAAATTATTTTTTATTTAAAATTTAGTATTTTTTAATAGTTTTGATTTGCTGATATTAAATATATATATATATGTATAAAATATTATTTTAATATATTTTAAATATATTTTTAATTAAATTTTACTCTTTCTTAAGAACTCTACACTGCATTAAATGCATAAAAATCAATAAAATCAAGAATTTTTTTTTTATATATTTTTGCTTGTCATCCGTTTCCACTTTTTAATGGTACTTCGATCTCAGTATAAAGGATGAAAAAATAGATTGATTAGAAAATAAAAAACTTTTGGGGATGGCCTTTTCGCAGTCAAAGGGATGATAATTGTTGTATCATGAATATAATTCCTACATATTGCCGTCAATTATTCCAGTGATTTGGATCAATTACTGCACCCTTAATTGGAAGCAGATTGCTAGCTAGCAAGCTAGAATCTAAGGCCTTTCTTTAAACTCGAATGGCGAAGGCTATATCTGCTTTTACTTAGAATTTTTTCCCTCAACTCTCCATAATGATTACGATAATTCGAGCCTTTTGTAGTGAAATTAGCTTTATTTTTATTTTTTTATTTTGGAAACAGTATCCTCGATTCCCTCCAAATGATCGATCCCATATTTACCTATTGTGTTTCGATGAGAAATTTTATGGTAATTGAGGAGTAATTACTAATTGAACAAATATATATATATATTTAAATAATTTTGACACCCGAATCAAACTGAGTTTAAAGCTTAATTATAGCATGTTTATAAAAATCGAGCCTATATATAATCATTGAATATGAAGTTTTTCTTTATTTTTAAATCTGAAATATTTCTATATTAATTCTCGTGTATTTAATATGCGATACCATCAAAAGTAAATTGTTAGTATCAAGATTAAAGGACTTATTATCTTATATACTAAAAATATTATTATCATTTATCTATTATTATTTAATAATAATATCAAATAATTTTCTATAATATAAACATTTTTTTTCACATTCAAAGAAACCATCAATCTATCCCGTAACATATTTGCATGCTAGTAAGTTAATATTGTTTAGCTAAGGTTGTGTTTGTTTATGTAGTCCAATCATATTTTTAAAAAGTTTTGATTTTTTTTGTTTTAAATTAATTTTTTATATGTTTTTAGATCGTTTTGATGTACTAGTATTAAAAATAAATTAAAAAAAATATTATTTTAATACAATTCAAGTAAAAAATATTTTGAAAAACAATCTATCTAACACACGCTGAAAATCATAATATAGGATAGGTCTTTATAATTAATATATCACCACTGAATTTATATTCGTCAATGGCACACATTTTTCCACATTGAGTAAAGAAATGTGGTAGTGCAAAATTTTTAGTAAGTTTAGCATTATTTTGTATACTTAAGGCACCTCCTCCAAACTTCTTTTTTTTTTTATTATTATTGTTTTAATGGAGCATTTTAGACTAGATTTTTACTCAACCAAATATTAAAAAGATCATTCATACTCAAACCCACCCTTAAGAAAAGGGAAATTTCCCCTCTGATGGCAACAGCTCCCTTGATTCTTTCACAGTTATCGGCCATGTTCTTGCTTGCCAAGCATGCAAGCGATGAAAAAAACTGGTAGAATCATAATAATGTCAAAAGTTAAAGAGAAGGACAGGTTTTACTCACTCTTCTATGTCACGCACCAAGCTTTCATCATTGCTTTCTCCCCAGTCCATTAGCAGGGCGTAAGAATCTTCAAGTACTGGTGGAAGGTGGAAGGTGGAAGCTTAAAATACAAAAAGAGGCAAGGACGGCTCCTTTCACACGCAAAGGTAAACTCCAGCATATGATATGCATTTTTTTCATTGTTAATAAGGTACAAAATAACATTCACTTCAAAATGTATGGCCAATTAATTTCTCAGCTAAAATGTATGGCAAATTAATTATTATTTTTTTAAGACAAACATACTTTTAAAAAATATAAGTTATTGCCTTCTATATTCAGTCTCATTGGTTTATTCTTTACCCTTTGATGTTAATTTTTTTATTTTAATATTAAATATATATTTTTTTGTTAAATATCTTTACTCGTACTAGCTTTATATGTCAAAATTATATTATTTATTTTTTTGGCTGGATCAGATAATTTTTTGGGGTTAAATATCTTTAAAATTAAGTTGTTCTTCCTTTTTTCTTTCTTTCTTTCTTTCTTTCTTTCATTCACATGGAAGTATTCGTGAGATTCAATGATGGGCATAAAAGAAAATGCATGCATCTAGGGCACTCTGTTTAAAATAGCAGTAATGCTTTCATGCCAAAATTCAAATGAAATTACCCAGAGACTTCCTTCACCGACTGCTGAATTTCATTTTTGATGATAAAACAGGGGTTTGTTTCTTAAATTATTATTCTAGGCTTAATTATAAAGAATATCATAAATTATCAGTTGAAAGTGTAAATAACTTGTTTAATATTTCATCCATAAATCTCTGTTCTAATGATAATAAGTTTCTTATACTTATAAAAAATTGCGAATTCAAATTCTTTCTCTGAAATATTTATGCTTAAAAAATGTTTGATTACAATATAAGGTTGTCCTGGCTAACTATTGACTAGTAATGTTAATCATTAATTGTCACTATAAATTTTTTTTTAAAATTGTTTTAAAACTCGATCAGACGAGTCAACTTGGAACCCGATCGACATAGAATTTGGATCAGTTCGAGTTAAAAAAATTTAAAAAAATAGTTGACTCGGTCAAAAACCTAAACTGATCGAGTGACCGAATCCACCCTAGCTAGTTTGACCCCCCTAGCTAGTTTGACCCGACTATCACTTTGTTGTTTTTTTTTTTTATCAAAACAAAAGTATTTTAATTTCTTTTTAAAAAAACAAATGGATCAACATGAGTGGACTACAAGTCAAATTTTAAAAAACTATAGTGAAAAATAAAAATAAATTGTACAAGTCATACTCTATGAAGTCTTGAATTAAGGTGGTCCTATACCTAACCACAAGGGTCAAAAGTTTGAAGCCGAAAAAGATTAAAATGAAAACATTACATCACAATTCTCGTGCAACACCCTTGAGAATACAAGGTTGACGAAAACAATTTTTCCATTCTTGAAATTATGGAATGAGCTGAATCAGGACACGGCGACTGGTGGATGTGCTTTGGTGACCGTCCAAGTATATGAAATAGCATCTCATCTCTGTCCTCACCTGGTCTCTCTCTAGCTATGGTGCCTTATATAACTCCCCCTTAAAGCCCAGAGGTGAAGTCTTTCACATAAAATCCTCTGTCAAGTCTCCACCATGCATGCACTAGGGGTTCCCAGCTCTGATAAAATGGCCGCGTACGGCAAGACTAGTTTATTTGGTTTGAGAATTTTGATGGTGTTGCTGATGGTTGTTGTGACTTCAATCATAATAATTGTGCCGCCGTTCTTGCCACTATTGCCACCGCCACCTCCAATATTTCTCTTTCTGCCAGTTTTGATGATGTCTCTTCTTGTTGCCCTGGCATTCTCTTCAACATCTAAAAAGTTACCTGACTACACCACCCTTTCCAGTTTGAGCGTTTAATTCATACAAACACATGCATCCATGGAAATTAATGTGGTGTTGATGCACTAAAAAGTGTAGGCGATGCAGATGAATCGAAAGTTATATCCTTTAGCATAAGACTGTGTGTTCGGAGAAAATGTACTGTGAAGCTTTTTCTTAATTCTTATTCTTCTCTTCTTTTTCTTTGTTTTTTTTGTAATGATCACTTTAAATATAAGAATTTGAAGCTAATTGTAGTGGATTTTTTTTACCTGATTGAATATTCATAGTTTGATATATTTTTTTATTGAAATCAAGATGTAATCATGATTGCATTTTGCATAATGGCAGGAAGACAGAGAAGGGGAAGAAAAAAACAGTGAAACAACATTCTCACTGTTCTTTAATTATGTCTTTCTTATATATATATTTCCTTTCCTGGAAAGCAAGTGGGTTCATCTTGCTGGGGTCCGAGCTGACTTGCAAGTGTTGCAAAGGTTACAGGCTGCAGCTACTCAGCTAGCCACCTACCTAGCCAGGCACCGTGTATGTACATGGAAAGATCCTGACAAATGTTCGTCTCTCGGTTTAATGGCTATATGGCCGAGAAGATCCTTGTAGTTTCTATTTCTATTATATATTGAACCTTGTTGTTCCAAAAAAGACATTGGATTTCTAATATTTTGGTTTTTCGAAAAAATACTTTAGTTTTCTCCCTGGATTACAAGATTTGAGTTTGTGATAATTTGATTATTAAAAATATAATACTATATCAAGAATTATATTATAAAAAAAAAAACTAAAAGAGCTCAATAGATTATGAAATAATTTACTGTGGACTTGTACGGTATAATTACTTTTTTGTCATTCTTTATACAAAGGTTTTGCCTAGCTTGCGAGAGTAGAATGATATTTTCCATGGGGCCCAGAGATATATTTTTATATTTTGTCATTCTTCATACAAAGATTTTCAAAGATCTTGGGGAGAATTTAACAGTTTATATTTTTATATACAGTTGAATTATATAGATGTCTTTAAAAGCAAAAAATAATAATAATAAAAGGCTAAGAGGTTTTTGTGTAATTTTCATTTTTATAAATAGTACATTTGCTTCATTGTCTTTAAAGTCAAGAAAATTAAAGATGAGTCAAATGATATTTTAGTATTTTTTTTCATTATTATTTTGTTATATCTTTTAAGCAGTGTATGATGTCATTTGAAAACCAAAATTTCCCTGAAGTGTTCAAAATTTCCCTGCCATTATATTGTCTGAATTGTTCAATGGAGATAGAGCTTATTAGATGGTGCGTGTTCCTCAAATCATGGTGATTGGTCAAGTTAACCTTATTTTACTCGAGTTATTATCGTTTAAATAATTTTTTATATTAAAAAAATTTGACATGTCTGCAACGGAGCTTGAAAAAAAAAATCGTTAACTCATAAATTTAAACTATGAATTAAAATTAAAGTTTTAAAATTAATTTTATATTTATTTCTAAAATGTTATATCATAAATTCAAAATCCCAATGCAATGAACGCTAGTCCTCCCAAAGAAACTTCACAATTGCCAAAAAGCAAAAACTCCGACCACGCCGCTGTCCTTCCAGGTTAGACTTTTCCTTCGGCTGCTGCCTCTGTAGATTTTTTGTCTCAGGCTCACACCTCATCTTTCTCTAATTAGGATAACCAAAGCCATCTTTCTTCTATATTGGCATGCTGCAGCCAGCTACAAAGTGCTTCTAAATTGAGGAGGAAATTAACGACGATTTCCCCTCCCTAATTAGGATAACCCTGGTAATTAGCTAAGATACATGCATACAAAATCATTTTAATTTTTATGGATCAATAATTTGGTAGATCGATGAGCCATGAATTGATTGCATATATTAAAAAAGCAAGAAGGTTGGCTTATTACTTGACAAAATATTGACACCACACTTGAAGGCGAGAATCTATCTCAACCATCACCAACAAACAGCACTTGAACTACAAAAGTTGTGTTTTTGGTTTGCAACTATAAAAAAAATTTGTCTGACAAAAACAAATCAACAATAAAAAATATATAAAAAGGAATAACTTTGATTGAGGTTTAAGGAAGAGAATGAGGAAAATAGACACGTGCAGAAGGGGAAGAGTTTTTTTTAGATTACAATGGTTAAAGAATAATATAAATTATATTATAGTGTCTCATTTAATATAGTTTAAATTGTTGAGTTGAGATATTTTTTTTCTTTACAAGGTATTAGAGTTTTACTATTAAAAGTTCGAATTCTATCATATATTTTTATTTTTTTCTAATTAAAATTAATTAATAGCACAAGTAGCGTGAATATCAAGTCTAAAATATTCTTACTTAATAAAATATATTAAAAAATAATACAAAACTAATCATTTTAAGTTGCAGGATTAAAATTATACAGCATGCAAATATGGACACGCATGGAAAAGAAGACGGGGCAGTATTAATTTGAAACTGAGGAAAGACAACAAAAAACATCAAGAGGTTGGTCTCTAATTATGTTTTAATTTCTGTGGGCGAATATTAAGATAGATATAGGAGAGATTCATCTGTATCTGGATATATTGAGTTGCAAAGTTCTTTTAGCAATTGTGGTTGTTGGTGCTTTACAGCTAAAACAAAGAAAATTAGTAGATGTTTTGCTAGCAGGTGGTTTCTGCCATATATGCCCAAATGTCAAATTTATTTGTAGTGATTATTTTGGGAAGAAACTAAGCACTTTTTATAGTTCTTATCTTTGTAAAATCAACATTTGGGGGTGTCGACACTTCAAAAAAAAAAAGCTGTCAAGTTGTGTTTGATAACTCAAGAAGAAGGTTTTGAATTATCATATCAATTTATCATTGGAATATTGGATGAATCCTTTATTTTATTTTTTAAAATTTAAATTGATTTAGCCGAGTTTTATTAGATCAATATCTTATTAAATTTAACTCAAAATCGAACAAGAGTGAGGCTTAAGATCCCAAGTTACTCGTATCAACCAGTCGGCACAAACTAAATTTAACAACTGTGTTCTAGGCTCAAAATTTTGGTTTTTCATTTCCCCTAATGTCACTTCTCAACTGGACCGATCATATTAAAGTTCTGTAATGATTAAACAATAAAATATGAGAATACAACGTAAAAGATTATGGTAGAAAGATAAAAACATGATTAAGTGACAACAAACTCCACAATCTAAACAAAATTTAGGACAAGGTCGGATTAGAGAAATGACCACAATCACTTCTGCTGCACAGATCCACCAAATCAAATTACAGGTAGACTTCTTAATGGTGATCAATACATATAGTTTTCTACAAGTCGTGATCATGGTGTAAACTCTCTTTTACTTTTCGTTTTTTTTTTTTTTTTTGTTTTTTGGTGCAAAAGGTAAAGAGAAAACGGCCCGACAAAAAGAACACCACTGCTGTCGTCAAGAAGACTTTCCCGAAGCCTAGGTGGAGGGACAAGTCAAATCACCTCAGCATCTGATTGATGAGAACCAAGTTCAGCCACGAGGTCTGCGCAATATTTGCCTTTCCTCGATACATGCTTGATGGCAACCTGCCGAATTCTTTCCTGTAAGCTCCGAATATCATTGACTATAGATCGAAGAGGATGCAAATTGCCACAGCTATGTTAAGAGAAGATGAATCGCCTTGCCAAGCCAGAGATAGACAATGCCGAATAGCCATGAGCTAAGCCACCAGGTCTGAAGCCTGTCCTATATAGCAAGAGAATCTGTGTATCCAACCACCTAGATGATTACGAATAAGGCCATCATATCCAACCTTGCTCGGTACCATCCACATTAAGCTTGACCATTCCAGCTGGAGGAGTCGTCCCAGTAATAATTTTACCTGAAGATCTCGGAGAAACAGCATAGGGAAAGGCTAATTTTCAATCAACGACAAGTCTTTTTATGTGCTGGAGTTTTTTTAGCATAGGTATTAATTACATTTGACTGTCCCGACGAGTTCAGAACATGATCTGATTAGAGTTTATTTTTAACTCGTTTAAAAAGTTTAACTCATTTAAACTCAGTGACTCGGTAAATCAATATATAATCAGGTTAACTCAGTCAAATTCTAGTAAAATCTAGCTAGGCTAATTCTAAAATAAAGATTATTCAAAGTAATATTATTCTAATTTTTTTAAAAAAAAATCTAAAATAATTTTTTTTAAAAATAAAATAAAATCACGTCATTTTAGTATATATCCGAGTTAACTTATCAACATGTGACGCTTTAAGTAGGGGGCGACAAGCATCGATGGATCCAGCATGCCCACATTGCCCGAAAAAATAATCAAATAAAGTATATATCATGTTAAAACTAGTAACGCATTTCTACACATAGAAGAATTTAGGAAAATTTAAAATGAAGGTGTTTTGAGAATAAAAAAATAATTCTCAGAAATTATAATGGAAATGAGAAATAAAATTTAAGAAATAATTGTGCAAAAAAGTATTGGTGTAAACCGCGATTAAAAATTAGTAACGTTACCGTGAAATTGTAGTAAGTCTGTAAATAAAACAAATAATGAAAAGGAAAAATAAACAAATTTTGAAATAAAAAAATGGTCTCGAGGAATTAGTAAAATAACTGATATGGTTCTAGCAATGATTAAATAAGAAAATTCAGATTTTGATTTAAAATCACCTACTGATCAAGTTTACGCTATCGAACATAACTATTAATTCGACTGTCGAACTAGACTAAAACTTTACAAGGAGCCTCTGGACACATTGCTTTATCTTGAGTTAAAGTTTTAGAGTAATCAAAATCTGTAAAGACCATGCAAGAATATCAACAATTGAACTAAAAATAACATGTTGGTTCATTAATGATATTTTTGTAAATAAGCTAGAAAAACTTGAAATTCTTTTTTTTCTTCCCCTTTAAAGAAAAAAAATTAAGAGCTTCCTAACTAAAACCCCGGAGAAAAACCAAGATGGAGGGCAAGATAGAGAATTTAGTGAACTTTCTAAAAACACACCCCCTAGTTTTTAAGAATATTTTAATTTTAGTTTTTAAATTTTTTATAATAATTATACATTCAGCCTCATTAAAAATAATATATTTACTCTTTACTCTTATAATTATTTTTTTTTAATGATGGCACCTAGAAAAAAATTTCTAGCAGGATTTTCAATATCCTATATCAATTGACTATTAATCAATTGTGTAGCCGCCCATCTTGCAAATTGTTTTAGCAGCCCAAATAGGAGACGACTAAACAATCGCTTCAAGTTGGGACAGCTTTTTGACCACTCAATCGCCATCCAGAATCCTTTCTTTTACCCCAGCAGGAAAACTTTTAGCAAGGAACAATGCTCCTAAGTTCTGGTCTGTTGCTAAGTTGAAACCTATAACTTACTGTGAAAGACACCCAAACTTACTTTACCGTAGCCTAACAGCTTGAAATTATAGTTTTCAAGAGTTTAAATTATTGATTGTCAGTCGACAGAGTATATTATTTTTATTCAAATTACGTAGTTTTATTTGTGAAACGAAGTTTGATATTAATTTAATATCAAATTTGATCTATTTAACTGAGTTAATTAGATATTTAATTAATAATAATAAATTAACTTAAAATATGACCCGAGTTAGATGATGAATCATTAGTTTTTTCAATCAATCATCTACCACCGGGTTTTAACAACTAGAAAACAAACCAGGAGTGACTCCCCCTATCCCCAAGAATTATAATCTAAATTTCAAGTCGAGTTTGACAATATAAATACCATACTTATTATTTATTAGATCCAAAAAATATTTACTCATTCATGTCGAGTCAATATTTACCAGTTTCGAATTAAATTGCCTTCTCTATTAGCAACTACATATAATAATGGAATAAGATCAACAATCTTCTTTTTATTATATACCTCAAGGCTTATCAAGCCGCTCAATAAACCAAGAAGAAGAAAAAGAAAATCACGGCGACGTTCTGCATGTGGTCCTTGGTATATTAAGCATGTAATATCATTAGCTAGACAGTTTTTGTTTAAGCCCATAGTTAAACTGAGTACCAATAAAATAGTTAAATAAAAGTCTCCTGCGTATGACAAGAAAAAATGTAATTCTTGGCGTGTATCTTTTGCCTAAGGATATCATGGAAATGAAATCAATTTTATTATTATTATTATTATTGAACATCAGAATCTTGACAATAGTGGAAGATTTTGAACTTGATTTTACATTTTCTGCCACAAATCACTATAGAATTTCTCTAACAATGGGGATGCTGGATGCTCGAAAATGGATGTCTGGGTTGCAGATACAATTGGGTGATGATAACCTTTCTTCAATCGCAAAAACTTCATCGCCAAGGATACCAAAGCATTCTGTTTCCCCGATAAATTTGTGGAGAATTCCAAGCCAAGAATTCATCATCTTATATTTGACATGTACAGGTTGAGGTTGCGAATTCGGGTTTTTCCGGCTGGCCTCGAGGGTTTTCTAGCATCGCTAGCTTATGCAGATTGGAATGATGTCACTTGCCCAGCACTGGTTGCCTCGAATGATGCACAAGCCTCTGGGGTGTCTTCTTCACTGGGTGGTACTAGCTGCCAAAAGAGCGGTAGATATGTGTCCCACTCCTTCAGGATAGCAGCGCCTTTGCCGCTTCCGGTTTTTTCCTACACCGGAAAGGTGTTTGTGAGAACATTATGGTAGGAGAAATAAAATGGGAATTAGTTTGCAAAGTGCTTCTGTGCATATAAGCTAGTTTTGTTCAGTAGACTTACAACATGAGCTTCAATAAGGCTCTTTAGCTGCATCTGGCCAACAGGAGCAGTCACTCTTTGGACCTTCACTATTTCTTTATTTACCTGTTCAGAATTACAACAGATATTATTTTGAAGCTTTCCTCAAAGAACTGGCAAAAAAAAAAAAAAAAAAAACAACAATTTTGAAGACAAGTGCTGGTGAGGATTTCGGGAACGCCAAGCATGCATTAGGAAAGAGCAATAAGATTAATTGAGAGAACGATGGTGTACGTGCAAAGAGGCATTCTCCATAGTTTGAACCGTGATCTCCTGATCACAATGGGGCAACCTTACCACTGCCCCGAGATTCCTCCTCCATCAATCAAGGCAATGAAGGGAAAATAAATAGATTGTATAGCGGATTTAAAGTATCTAGAGTGAAGCAGTATTGTACTTTTCAGAATTTAGATAATCCCTACTAGGGAACTGATGTTTGTGTGCGCTTGAGAAGCTGATCATGTCATAAAAATGCTAAGAAGCAAACGCACCAATTTGGAGTACCTTCGTGGAGATTCAATGTGAGTTAAAAGTACAAAATTTGCAATGGAAAAGTGTGGGGAGAGAACATTCCTTTTATTTTTTATATTTTATTGGAATATAATTTACAATTTCAAAATTTAACAACTTTGTTTTCTTCACAAAAAGTATGTATATTCGAAATTCACATTGAGCACAAACCTTGGGCATCAAAGTGTCATCCTCATCAAGCATGTACGCCAAACCTCCGGTCATCCCAGCAGCTACATTTCTACCCACTCTGTGACATGGAAATGTGATGATGGCTCAAAATTCTGAACAGTTCTCTTTATATTGCTTGATAAGAAGAAAGATGTAAGGTAGGGAGACAATACTCACTTTCCAAGTACCACCACACAACCACCAGTCATGTACTCACAACAATGGTCTCCAGTGCCTTCAACTACAGCTTCAGCAAGTGAGTTTCTCACAGCAAACCGCTCCCCAGCTTTCCCTCTGACAAATACTTGACCGCCTGTAGCCCCATACAAGCAAGTATTCCCGACAATGGTGGCGTCCTCCGGAACAAACCCAGTGTTCTCCACGGGAGTTACGACCAACTCTCCTCCAGCCATACCCTAAAGGCATTTATATTGCTAGTTTCAGAAACCATAGTTCAGCAACAAGATTTAACAGGCTGTTAATAGGATTAGCACATCATATTAGCTTAACATTTGAACGATCCAAATTGATGTTACATTATCATTTGAAATTATTTGTTCAGCGTGTTAATTATGAAACTGCCAAGTTAATTCAACAGTATCAAAATTCCAACCCGAACCATCTAGTCAAATTTCACCACAAATACAGAACCAACTAGCAAATAGATTAATCAAGAAACTCTCGAAGCATGATGGCTGAATCAAATAACCAATATGCATTTGAATTCAACTTCAAACTTCTCAAACCACTACATAAGAGTGGAAGATTTTCTCAACAATACCTTTCCCACGTAATCATTGGCCTCTCCTATTAGGCGAATATTCATTCCAGGTGTCAAAAAACATGCAAACGACTGCCCAGCACTCCCAGTAAACCTGTTGATGTGAAGATAACTCATTTAAATTGAGAATAAAAGAAACTGTCATATTAGTCGCTAAATTTTTAGTGCTTGCTATCAGGAAAGCCACATCTTACGTGATGTTCAGCTGCCCAGCAAAACCAGTGTCACCATATTTCTTTGCAACCACACCTGCTATACGCCCACAAACAGCACGGTCCACATTGTATATTTTTATGGTTTTATTGACAACTTTTTCATTCTCAATAGCATCTAGAATCTGGAAAAATAAAGATGATTTTTCTTAGAAATACAACAAAAGGTAGCAAGGCACCCTGTGAATGCATGCACATAATCAGTATGCTGTCTATGCTAACATCATAGAACCAAAATGACCATAACCAAAACAATGAGTGAGTACAAGTGATCGTAACTTCAGTCTAATAGCCCATGGAATTTTCTCAATGTTTTCCAGCAAAAATATGGGGGCACACCAAGACACTTCCACACAGGAAGCAAAGCTCACCCCCTAAAACCCCTTTACAACTAAAAGCATTGATCCAAAATTGAAAATTGAGATATTGATATGAAGCATACCTCTGGATCTGCTAGAACAACATCATCTAAAACAGGACCATTAGAGTGTACATCTTGGTTCCTGATATCAGTACTGCTCAGTTTTGGTAATCCTACACTCTGGAAATAAAGTAGAAGCAATGTTATAGATATGGAAGACAGAGCAAGTCCACATTGGTGAAACATATGGTGGGAAGTTCAGATACTCTTTCAGGACATACCGACATAATATAACTGAGATCAAGATGCTGAGTTTTGACAAGGGAAATATCTCGTTGTCTTAACAAATCTGTATGCCCAATGATATCATCCAACTTCTGATAACCCAGTTGTGCCAGCATGCCTCTTACCTAGCCCACATACAGAAATGCAACAAGAATCAGGACAGATTTAGATATAGCTTGGAAAATGTCACCCAGAGACCAAAAAAAAAAAAAAAGTGCAAAAATTCCATCAAAATTATCAAAGCAGAAAAAAAGATTACCTCCTCAGCAACATATAAAAAGAAATTAACAAGATCACCAGGCACACCAGGAAACCGGGCGCGTAGTTCTTCTCTCTGAAGGAAATTAAATTTGAAAGAATAAGGCACTAAAGGGATACACAAAATGCAAATCACATATATACTTCCATTGATACCTGACTAGCAACACCAACAGGGCAATTATTAGTGTGACAAATGCGGGCCATTACACATCCCGTAGCAATCATTGCGACAGAACCAAATCCATACTCGTCAGCACCCATTGCCGCAGCCATCAGGACATCAACTCCGCTTTTGAAGCCCCCATCAACCCTAAGGATCACTCTTTCTCTAAGCCCATTTGCAACGAGAGTCTATAAAAGATTTTCAATGATCAAACAGCACACAGAATGTGAGAGAAGCAGACCACAGGGAGTAACATTCTATTCACACGTTGAATATAATTACCTGATGGGTTTCTGTAAGTCCAAGTTCCCAAGGACCACCGGCATGCTTAATGGAACTTATGGGGCTAGCTCCAGTTCCACCATCATGCCCTGATATCTGTCAAAAAAAAAATAGAGATAAGAGTCAGCACTCCCAGTCCCCCCTACTTTTGTGAACCTAATCAAACCAATTTTCTTTGACGAGATTTTTCCACCTTTTCATATGCCCACATGGATTCATAGCATAAATTTGTCGTTCAGGAAAAAAAAAAAGCATGAGTGAGTGCTTCTGCATAAGAACTTGATATTCAGTTACATTACCTGCAAGTGATGGCGAACTGTGTATAGGGGTATGGAAGAAAGGAGAGGGGTTGGGATGGTTGGGACAAAACCCCACATTGAGATACCATCTTAAAGCTGGAACTTGATCTTTTCAGAAAAAACAGTATGTATTCTACTTTACCACTTAACATATACAGAACACAAAATTAGGCTCTTCTAGCTGATAGTGTCAGGGTAATTTAACTTTTGACCTTGAACATCTACTAAACTTTATGCTCAATAGTTGTCTTAGAAGAGACATTTCCAAGAACAATCAAGAGTCACTTCGTTAAAGGGACATATTTTACCGAAAGTATATTACCTCTTCATCAACAGCCAGCAAATTACTTGAATATACCAACTTTGGAAGATGTTAAGAACTTAAAATAGCATGGAATGAGGATCCAGAGAACAATCAAGACATATTAAGGCTCAGGCTCAACAGAACTACGTCAACGTATCATGAGAAGGTACCTGTATAACATCAGCATTACCCTTTGCTACCCCAGATGCAACTGTGCCAATACCTGCTTCTGCCACAAGCTTTACAGATACCTTAGCCTTAGGATTGACCTGTTTTTCAGCAGACATTGAAGTTGTTACAATTTGGGGAATGGATCTTCAAGTTAATAATGCATGCAGATCCCAGATACAGTAAATGATTACCTGATGAAGGTCATAGATCAATTGGGCAAGATCTTCAATGGAATAAATGTCATGGTGAGGGGGTGGGGATATAAGTGGAACCCCAGGTTTAGAATTTCTCAGCCTCGCAATATATGCACTAACTTTCTTCCCAGGCAATTGGCCACCTTCACCAGGCTTGGCACCCTGTGCGATTTTGATTTCTAACTGAACAGCGTTGACCAAGAATGTTGGAGTGACACCAAAACGTCCTGAAGCAACCTGAACCAAAAGCAACTAGCTGTCATAAGATAATTCTCATGCCAAGATGCACTGGTGAAAAGGCCAGTTTAAGTTGACTACTTCAAAGAGAGAGCACAATTTCTCTCCTAGACAGATAATATCAATGTATTAGCCACGCACTCATGATCCCCTAAAAATACTCAATCCTCTTGCACATGAGGTTACAAACTTGTTTGAAAGCTCCTCTTTCACATGAGGTTACAAACATGTTAAATTGAATGTCATGATAATCACCTGCTTGATAGCGCTGGTAGCAGTATCACCATTTTGAAGACCTTTAAGATGCGGCAATGTAGGGGAGTACCCATCAACAACATCAGAAAGTGGGGTCCAGCGAATTGGATCCTGGATGACATAATATTGTAAACAGTGATGTCTCTAGGATGTTAAAAAAAAACCAATTACATATATAGTTCCACGTGGAGCTGATGGTTCATTACTATTGTTTGTGTCTGAGCATGCCCGTGCGTAATATATAAAGATAGACAGAGATGTGGACAGTGAACAGACCAAGTGATAAACAAAACAAGCAAAGAGAACCAATCGATGAAAGACTACCTCACCACCTTCCCCTGAATTAGATTTTCCACCTAATCTGTTCATAGCAATGGCAATTGCTTCATGAGTTTCTCTTGAAATGGCTCCAAGTGACATCCCCCCAGTGCAAAACCTTTGAACTATGGATATGGCAGGTTCAACCTTTCCCACAGGAATTGGAGCACGATCACTTTTAAATTCAAGAAGATCACGAAGAACCTGCAATTGAAATGCTATCAGATTCTAATTACATGATTATAACATGCCGGTTTTCAAGGGAATACATTATAGTAACATAAAAATTGAAACAAAAACTAATTGACTTCAGCACTCACATTCACAGGCCGGTTAGCCAAATGTTGCTGATAAATAGAAAATGCATTTTCACTCTTTTGGCGAACAGCTTTGTGAAGCAATTTCGACATCTCTGGATTGTTTCCATGATATTCCCCTGTAATAAAAAAAATTTAAAATTGTTATCTTAAGAATGATTTTGTGGTTGTGAAGAATATAAGCAAGCAAATTCAAAGATATGTCAACTTTGACAGGATCTGTAATTTAGTGTCATCCTAATGTTCTAGTGAAATTGTAAGTAAGTTTTACAAATCACAGCTGCAACCAAGGTATTGATTCGCTTGTTGCTAAAAACACCTACCAATGTCAACCAGGTTATTATAGTAATGATAGTGGTAACTAAGTAACTGCTCTCTGTAACTGTCTGTATAAAATGTAACTGACATGTTCAGTAGTAATAGTACCTCCAGGTCTGAATTGTATAAATCCATAATTTTCCAGTCTTTTGGCCGTAGCCTCAGAGAAAGCTTTCACCCAGAAGGACAAAGTCTCCCTCGCCAACTGGAAAGAGAAAATGACAATCCAAAATAAAGATTAAAAGATTTAAAACTTAAGCGGTTGGTAACTACAATGAGAAAGAACACCAAATTTCCTTAACTTATTAGCTTATAGTTTGCCAACTTCAAATTACCTCATCAAAAGTCACTCCACCAATATTTGAAACACTGCCACAAAATGCTAGATCAACAACCTCCTTCCCCAATCCATAAATCTCAAATATCTGTGCACCACAATAACTAAATACAGGAAACAAACAAGTCAATTGACCAGCAAACTTTACAAAGCATCTATAAATTGACTTCCAAAAGAGTTAAGAAAATAATTGAGAACTGGAAACTCTGAACTTGTACCTTGAAAGCAATGAGATGCCCATCTTAGAAAGAATTTTGAGAAGACCAGATTTAACTGCCTGGAATGGTAAAGAGATACAATAAGCTATCCATACAAATGTTATAATGCACCAATTCAGTTATATTTGGACAATGAAAGTCATTTTTCTTATAAAGGTTGAACATTAAGAACTGGAGGACAAAGCAACTTTTTTTATGCACACAAACATATAACTGTATCCATTTCCTTTGCTAGAGAACCCAATAATCTGAATAAATCACCGGATTTCAATTATTACCAATTTGTTAAATGTTGAACAAAACGGTTATACTACAAGAGAAATGAAATTCTATAGTTCACATAGCCTCAAACTTTTTTAACAAATGAAAAAGGAAATGCATAGGAAGGCTACAGCTAATATAAAGAAACTAAAATGAAGCTGAAGTACTATAGTTAGGCACTGAAACACAGCAGTTTTAAGGTATGAACAGCACTTGGATTTTTGTCCTTCATTTTTATGTAGTGAAAATCTTTAAACAATTTCTTGTTTCAAGGATGTACTAACCTTGCAAAAGTTCTTTTGAGCTTGTTCGATTGTTACAGTAGGCATCTTTCCATTCATCATCAGATTCACAGTTCTTTTACTCAAGCGCCATTGCCGGCAAGTTTCCAGTGCCAAGTACGGGCATATAGCACTGAAAAAATTATTTTAGCAATATAAAATATAATTTTTAACTATTCATGTTGTCAATGCAAGCGATAGACGTGTGGCAATAACATAAGCAAAAGCAAAGTTTAAGGGGATGGACAGTGAATTCTTACAAGATCCAACAATAAAAAAGTTAAGATAAGTCAAAAGTAAAACTGATTCAAACAGGATATTTAGAATTCTGACCTACTTTGACAAATGGAAGTTAATAATAAACCTACTTTGAAGGATTAAGATACAAAAGAGTATGATAAATATGAAATATTATCTCATTAGGTGAAAGTAACAATTTTCATGTATCTTTTAGCTTTAATTATGAATAACTCTTCAGACAGTTGTGAATGTTACACATCAATGTGTCTCGTTCCCAATATAGACTTTATTAGTGGTCAATATGTGATAGCAAAGTATTTAAGGCTCCGAAAAAAAGTATCCCAAACATAGGAAAGTAATTTGATATTGTTTTTTTACTAATCTAAAGGTAGAAAATAACAATGCATATATCACTATGAATACTTGAAATATCTTTAATAACTGTTTTATCCACTATTTTTTTAGCATAACCAAAATCTAAGAAAAACAAGGCAAAAGCATCATCTACAATCATTTAACGCGAGGAAGGAAACTTAACCTGGCACCATATCCAATCAAACAGGCAAAATGATGAGTGCTGAAGCACTGAGCAGTGTCTGCTACAATTGAAGTTGACATTCGCAGGCCATTCTGAATAAGATGCTGATGAACAGCACCAACAGCAAGAAGAATTGGGATTGCAGGTCGAGTGGGTTCCTGAGAGAGGAAAAGGATTGGAATCATTCAGAATTAAGAAATTAGCGTTTATTGAAGTTTCCTTGCATGGCCAGGAGAACTAAGAAAAGTGAAAGTAGGGGTCAAGATATATAAGCCCCGAGAGCTTGATGGCAGTCAGCTTACAATTTACGGATAGCAAAGCTTACATATTCTCCTATGTGGAAAGACTAAGATATGAGGGCTAGAGAGACAGTCACACCCATATATTACATTAGATAATTACAATTTCATAAATGATTGAGATCATGAAACTTTACAACAGCTGATGCTGTGATACAATATAATAGATTTCAAATATCCTGGCTAAGCAGATCCACTGTTAAACAATCAAGATGGATAGGTATCAACAAAAATGCATGCACCTTTAAATAGAAATGCACACGTGATTATGTCCAACTACCAAAATGATTCTTAAACAGGAAAGTCATGAATAGGAATCATCAGCGATTTGCCCCTTACAGCATACAAAGCGCACTGAGAAAGAGAGCAATTAGGGATGTATGAAAACTGAGTTAAAAATAATTGCTGAAAGTTTACTCTCATGGAAAGTGTTATCAATATTAATTACTTTTAATACAGTAAATTCCAATTCATCACAAATGGAAAAGGGAAAACCAAGGGGTGATTACCAGATCATCAGATCGGTCAGAGAGAACAAGCAATTGGGAACCATTTCTAACAGCTTCATCAGCTGCCGCACAAAGCTTAATCAGTGTTTTCTCCAAAGAACCCTCAACCCCTTTACGTATATCAAAAAAGGTTGGTAAAACTTGAGGTTTTAAGTAGGGATCCTTCAGTAATAACTCAAGCTCCCCTTCATTTAGTACAGGACTAGACAAGATAACCTGGACAAAAGTAACAAATTTTTTAGTCCACCCAATATATGAAATCACTTTCATGCAATTTATTGTAACAGAAGCATTATAAACATCATCAGATTCACTGTGAGGAAGCTAGGATGAATTCAGCACCTGTGAAGCATTTTCTGGTCCATCTTCCAAGATGTTTCCTCGCTTTCCGATGTTGATTTCAAGTGACATAACTAATCCTTCTCTGAGTGGGTCTATAGCTGGATTTGTAACCTGCATTCATGGGATAAGAACGAGCCAGCAAACAGTATATGATTTCAAATAAAATTGGTGTGATAAAAAAAAAAGGCACATTCAGAACTCCACAGATGTTGGTTCTGAAAATCATAAAGCACAATTAAAAAATAAATACTAAAAGGCATGTTCAAAGTTCAAACCTGTGCAAACCGTTGTTTGAAATAATCATAAAGCATGTGTGGTTTTTGAGACAATATTGCCAAAGGAATATCATCCCCCATGCAAAATGTAGGCTCCTTCCCTTGAGAAGCCATATTCTCAATAACCATTTGGACATCCTCACTGGAGTAGCCGAATGCCCTGTTCCCATGAGTACAAAATAGTGAACAATATATTCACTCATGTTCAGTTTATGCTCAGAAATAAACACACAGTACTCATTATTTGTTGTTTTGTATCATATGTGATCAATATTGATGTACTGTTTATCTTAATTGTAGCATGAAACAGAATGATTGGTTGAGTCTCTCGGTTCTTATCTGTTGAGTTTGAGAGTCTCAATCAAACATGGCCATGGTGTTGGACACAACCCACATGGTGTTATGAGATAAGTCTATACATTATACTAGAGATTTTTTAAACTTCATATAAATCATAACACAAATCCCAAAGTCAATTAAGAAGCAGATAGCCTTGAGTTGGTGCCAGATATAACTATCAGCTATGTAAAGTTAAGCATTCAAAAAAAAATCATCATTTATAATTCATAGCAGGCAATGATATTTAGCAAATTAAATCAATGTGCTTACTGTTGGCATCTTAAAATTGATTCATTGTCCATAACTGTTGCTGAGAGGAAGTTTGTAGACTTCAAGGATCGCAGGTTTTCATGAACCCATTTTCCATACGGATTTGACAGTGCTACTCGCTTTTTAACTTCAGTATTCTCATAAACCTGCAAGCCAAAATACTGATCAATAGTCTAATCTAAATGTGGGTTCAAAGAATTGCCAATACTATCACAATGAAAAGTTGCCACCAGCCTGTTACATGTATAGTTGCACTGAATCTACCAAAATAAGAATTGGATCAGCATAGATAAAGGTAATATACAAAAGACAGCATGCATTTTCAGCAATTAAATATTACTTCATATTTCAAAAAATCAAAGAGTAACATTAAATTAAATTAAAACTGTTTCTAAATCCACTAAAAATGTTGATGGTAGTATAAAACTAAAAAAAAAAAAAGACATTATTCTTAAAAGTTCTTATACATTCTCCATCAAATACGTTGATTTTGAAAAAAGAGAGAAGGTGACTCAACATTAAAAACACATGAGAAGATATCAGTATAAAAAAGATAATATAGTAGATTAAAATGGTTGTAGAGTTACAATGAACTAACTAATTCCAGCGCAATTTACCTCATCAAGGTATCAAGTACATAAAAATAAAATGAAGCACAAACCTGGCCACCAGGCAAATCTACAGTTATCATCATTCCGGGACCTAGACGGCCTTTCATCGTTACTTTTGATTCATCCATTGGTACAACCCCAACCTGATTAATAAAAGGTGTGGTTAGCATTATAAGAGCAGTGATTGTAACATAAAAGAACATGTTTAAGAGATGGTGATAATATGAAATTAATCAAATTATTTAATGATGCAATCCAAAATATTTTGCTTTACTGTCTACGAAGTGAACATGAAGCCAAATCGTTTACTCCTCCAAAGCAACCTGGTGTGAAAAATGATCCACCATGACCACAGCAGTTACAACGAATATATTTATGCAGTGCTCAAGTGGGTTTTTTTTTTTCATGGGCACTGTGAAAAGGAAAAATAGGAATGATAAAAACAATATCAAACACCTAGAGATGCTAGTCAAAGTCAGATTTGAGTTCATTTCACATTAGATTCCATACTAATTCAATAATATTAGACAAATTATGTGATATTCAATAATATTAAAAAAACAATGCTTTAATTATCTAACCAAAGTTTCAGTTAACAGTTCAAGCAACCTTAATGTCAATTCTTTATTTAATAAAAAGAAACTCTAACAAAAGGAGGATTTTGTGATTTAGGACTACTGTGAGAAAGGACCCACAATCGGATTCCAAATACCCAAGTCATGCCTGATCCCACCATCAAAACAAGCCACCATTAAGCAATGACATATCAATCATAATTAAAAGTTTAAGCAATTTTACTACAATAATGCAAAAAAAAAATAAAAACATCAACATTTGAGGACCCTAATTCACTGCAAATTAATAGCACCAAGATGTGCATATCGTGCTCTAACATCCGGTTTCCTTTGAGATTATCAATCATGGAGTGCTTCCGATTTATAATATATGGGGAACACACCTCAGATGCAACATAGACAAAATTGTCGACTGTCCGCCAATATCTAGCAGGGCGAAGGCCATTCCGATCAAGACAAGCCCCAACTGTCTTTCCATCACTGTGCCATTTGAAATAATACAATAGCAGTCAGTAATGAGAACTGGGAAAAAAAAATACATTAAATAATAAAGCTCGAAATAAAAGATCAATATTCTAGACCACTACATATGTGTAACACATACATGTGCTTGCATGCGAGCATTTCCATGTGTATAAGCAAGCAAATTGTTCCAAGGAAGTTCTATTGAAAAACCTGATGTTATTACACCCCTTAATTCTAATCATACCATCACATTTGAAATAGAATAGAACAATCTTCCCACTTCCGTGGCTCTATGTTTTTAACTATGCTTAAAATGACTAAATATCGAAACCAAAATCAAGGACACTTTCATATTGCGGGTGGGCACATCAATCATCATCTGTAGCTCTTTACTATGGGTCCCTATGTGCTACCATAAACTCCTGACGCCCCAGGGTAGTACAGGATGTCTGGAAATTTACCTGAATAAGAGTAGAGCAGGTCCATCCCAAGCTTCCATCTGACCCTTGTAATAATCATAAAAATCTACAACCTACAGAGAACCAACAAATCATGCATTGCCCACATGTAATTGCAAAAAATTATGAGGGGTAAATTTTAATTACAATCACTATAACTTTTTCAGTTACATATTTACTTAGTATCAATGATGAAACACTACCAGCACCGATTTAATTCAAGAAAGAATCAGCAAATACATAGATTAAGGTGGCAAAAAAGGCATGACTGCCAAAATTCTAGAAGGAACAAAGCCCAAAATAAACTTGGTAAATAGGAAGAGATTTATGATGCTGACCCAATAAATCATGTTCTATGGCTTAGTTAAATTAGTTTAGCATTCAGAAAGAAAAATTGTCCTAGTCAACTTGCAGCTTAATTGGAACTTCAAATCACCAACAGAAAATACCTCAGGATATTTGATGGTCAAAGTTGGATGATTCTTGTATGCCTCTGGTACGAGAACCATCAACGCGTGCTCAGGAGTGCGCCCACTTCTTATTAACAACTGAAAAGGAGAAGAGCAGGGAAAATCAAACACAGAAGGGCTACATAAGAATAGCTAAAGAAGAATAAAAAATTTACCAATTAAACTGTACTAAATTGGGTCTACAGCAAACACACTTCCCCCCTTTGTTGTGGCTTGCACCCCATCGCATGTATCGGTTTTAGTTAATAATCCTGGCGATAATGATTATTCATCAAATAAACACCCATGTACCATGGTTTTCATTTAAGTATAGAAAGAGGGTCAAGAATTATTCCTTCAAAGTGCCAAAACAAAGAGTGACAACATTACCAACTTTTAACTTTAAGCACCAAAAAAAGGTAATCCAAAAAGAAGTTGCCCCAGCTAAAATGGGATGCACTTGATATGTATGGTCGAAATTTAAAGATTCCAGCCGATAAAGTTTCCTCATTCAGTCCTTGCTAGTGATATCTAACGAAAAATATGCGAGTAGACGTAAAATACTCAAAGTGAGTCCCACTATGATAAAAAAGGAAAGGACGTAAAAAATTGGAGAAATCTTCTCGAGTAGCTGCAGATGAAGGTTGAGGAAATCATGTAAGCATAAAAGTAGCAGCTCTTACTTCTGCTGCACTGTCAAGATTAGCTGAGTCTGATGCCTTTGGGTTCCCATAAGGACGGATTTCATTTTCTCGACCATGCCAAACAGAAGATTTCAATGAGGTTTCTCGTGATTGCATCCAGTTCAAGTTACCCTGAATACATTTTAGAATCAAAATAAGAAAATGCCTCAAAATGCCAACTACATTTCAGTACTGTAGAGAATTTTATAACCTGTATGGTGTTGATCTCTCCATTATGACCAAGAAACCGCATGGGTTGAGCAAGAGGCCATCTGGGACTAGTATTTGTGCTATACCTTCTATGATAAATGGCAAAAGGTGATTTGTAGATATCATTCTGAAGGTCAGAATAAAACAGCCTAAGAACTTCAGAACGAAGCATTCCCTTATAAACAATTGTTCGATTAGACAAAGAACAGAAATAAAGCTCATTTCCCCAACTTTCTGAGTTTGCCGCTCTTTCAATCAGCTTCCGGCAGATATACAGTTCTCGTTCAATGTCATCAACATCCTCTTCGTTAATAACTCTAACAAATACTTGTTCTATGTTGGGCATGGTTTCTTTTGCGTAAAAACCAACTACAGATGTATTTACAGGAACAGGCCTCCATCCGAGCACCTCAAGGCCCTCTTGTTTAAAAATATTTACAATCACTACAAAACAATCACAAAGTACAGTTAATCATACTGATGCTAAGGTGAACAAAAGCATCCGTCATGCACATTAGACTGGAACAGGAAAATAAAAAAGAAGAGAGAGAGAGAAGGATAACTACAGCTAAATAGAAGAACGTATATATGTTTAGGGATGAAGATGGAAAACATTAGCCAATACACAAAACCAAAAGAATAGTGCATTAAAATAGCAGAAAGAAAAAAACCATCTTCATTTAAATCAAATACAACAAGAAAACCAAATTCAACCCAATATCAAATTAAAAAAAAAGGTCAACGTATATAATTCAATAAACTAAATGCACCATCCTACGAAGCATCAAAAATGAGATAACGAACAAGCATTCATTCGCTAAACACAACAAACTTAACCGGATTCAAACCACTTCAGGCAGTTACCTTCTTTTGCTTCTTTCATAAGGTTATCATCTTTAGGGAAAAAAATCATTCCGACACCAGTATGCAATTTATCAAAAGAACCAATCCCTTCACTCTCAGCCCACTTATCGAATAGCTCCCACGGAATCGAAGTCATTAGTCCTGAACCATCACCAGAGTCATTATCTGCTCCACAACCTCCACGATGTTCCATGCAGCCAAGAGCTGTAAGTGCATCCTTGACAATCGCATGGGACGGCTTGTTTTCCAAATTCGCGATAAATCCAACTCCACATGCTCCTCTTTCTGATAATATATCTTCCAAGTTTGCTACCTGTGGTCCATAAATAAATGATCAAACAATAATGTACCTTATAAAACAGTATTTATAAGAAAAATTATATGGTGTTCAAGCTATAACTACCGGTGCGTACGGCATAACAAAGATCGATATAAGGATTTTTATTATTATTAACATGGATATTCAACCAGCTTGCGTACATAATGACCAATTCCATAAACCTGAAATTAACGATAATGATCACACTGATCGCTCCGCTTGTCTTCTTGGTGGAAGGGTTCAGGTTCAGTGAACTGAATTTAAGAAAGAGGCGGAACATCGCTCTCTGTGGCAGCAAAGGGAATACGAACGAGATCTTGATTCAGCCTTTTTCTGGTAGGGGATATACTCTCGATGAGCAGAAGTAGATGCACAATGAGATTTGCCCTGGATTGCCCCAGTTAGTAGGATTAGTGCTCTATATCTGTCTGTCTCCTATTGTTACGAGAAATCCCTTCCTCGGCCGGACCTCACGTGTGTGACTCTTTCCCCCTAAGTTTGCTAGTCCGTCCATCCGGGAAGAGTTTCCCCCATCTGGAAAGGGCTTTTCTGCCTCCTGTTACTGTAAACCTCAATTGGCCTTGAAAATACTCCAACTCATAACCATTTAAGAATAAATCCTACCTGACGAGTTAAACTATCCAATTTTGGTAGGCCTAGATGTGATTTTCTCTTCTTATCTGTCTATCTCTCTCCTATACCATAACTATTGGTAGTTACAGCTTTAACACCATAGAGTATCTACGGGACTGTTTGGTTGTCTACATTTCTTACTCTTCATGCCTCATGGCAAACAAATAGCTAATTATTATCGTAGTATAGCATAATAAAAATATTTTAAAGACAAAAATATATAAAAATAATTAAATAATAAAAAACTGGATTAGAAAAATTGAAAACACCAACAAAACCGAAACGAATACGTCTCTTTAAAAAAAAAAATATTTCAGCTTAAAAAGTAAAACGAATTAAAAGACAGAAACATACCTGCGGTTTCAAATCAGGAGGAGGATGAGGAGGAGAAGACGGCGGTGAGATATTACGACGGTCAACACTGAGAGTGGCGTTGACTGGACAGGAGGACTTCTTTTTGTTAGCAAATCGAGAGAAACTCGAGGAAAAAGAAGAAGAAACTCCGATTTTCCTTCTAGTTCTCTTCGATTTACAGTAGAGTCCAACAAAATCAACAAATAATAAGTTCTTATTAACTGAGTTCGGTGTTGTTGCATTGACGAGTTGCGGAACCGGAGAGATTAATGGTGATTGAAGAGAAGCCATGAGAGAGAGTGAGTGAGTAGCGAGAGAGGACGGAGAGTGGGTGTGTGTTGTGTGGAGAAGAAAAGAGGAAGGTTTTATTAAGAGGTGGATAAAAGAAGAAAAAGGACCGGTACCACCCGCGCCTCTTCTCTTCACTTCTCTCCCCTGCCTTCTACTCACCAGTAACCACACACTGCTCCTCTCTTTCCCTTTTACCTTACGTTTTGTTTTTTTTTTTGGATTTTCCGCTCTTTCTTGGCTCTCGGGCTCACACTATTTTCTATGATTTTACGATCGTCATGGTTATGGATAACGTCTCAGACTCTCAAGTGCAATTTAATTTTAAATTCAGATTATAATGACTCATTAAAATATATTTAGTAATAATATATACTAAATAATTCTTTATAATATATATGTTTATTGTATTAAAAAAATAATTTAACCTGTAAAGGTCCTGCAAACTAGTGTTTATGAATACGGATGACTTGCTAAATAGTTAATGAGAGACTTTATTTTAAAAATATTTATAAAAACCAGAAAAAAAATTATTTTCTATTAATTATTTTATATTTATAAAATTGCTTAACCCAGTGAACTTGAGCCTAATTCATTCAAAATTTAACCCTTAACTTGTTAATTTTTTTAAAAAAATAATTGAAATGATAATTTTTTATTGTTTTTTAAATTTAAATTAACCGTGGTTGAGGCACCCCTGTCAACCCCTTACTGGGTTTTACAGCTATGAAATATTCATAGTTGATAAATTCGACTCTAGACTCTAGAGGAGGGATCATACAAATCTTTGACTTTCGGTTATGCTATCGAAATTAAAACATACAATGCACGTGGCAAGGTACGTATGGCGACAGTGCATCTGCTGCTGTGTAAACTAGCACACACTAACACCGACAATGATACGGAAATCTTTTTTAGCTTGTCAGTTTGTCACGTCAGCTTGCTTTTGGATTTACATGACTTCTGTTTTATTTTATTATTTTAGTAACAAGGGCGGCTTTGTTTTTTTAAACACTGTTTTCAATGAAATTTTATTTTTTTTATTTTAAATTATTTTTTTAATATTTTAAATTGTTTTGATATTCTTATATAAAAAATAAATTTTTAAAAAATAAAATAATATTATTTTAATATTTTCCTAATCAAAAGATATTTTAAGAATAACTACTACCACACTTTCAAATAATAAAAAAAAGCATTCCCAACTTAATTCCCCCGTATTATTATTTTTTATTTAATAATAATGATATCTAAATTAGTTAATGTATCAATTTAATATTATTATATTGACAAATTTAACGTTTTTCGGTTAAATAAATGGCATTAAAATTCAAATTTAAAATATTTGTATTTTATTGAATAGCATGCGAAGATATTTTTATGAAAATCTTTTTTTTTTTTACAACTTGACCTAAAACTTAAATCTGAACAGGCAGGGAAAAACATTTTTTTTTTTAACAATGATTCTAGTATCTTGTCATCTTTGTCGTATTCTTCCACTCTCTGACGTGGATCGCCACACTAGCACGCACCCCTTCGGCATCTGTTTTTATTTATGTTACTATCATCACCTAACCCTTGCATTGCAAATATGCAATCAAGAGCCCTTGTTAAATTTTAATCCACATGCCAAGGACAATTTCAACTCTCCAGCTAGATTTATGATAGTCAGCATCATGTCATGCATGATTAGTAGACGAGGACTACAGGTGGCAAGGCAAGCCAGAGTAAGATAAACAATGGATTTCCCAATTTACCATCCCTGTCATGACAAGGCTAACATCCATGTAAAAATCGCATTATCCATCGATTTTATTATTTATCTTGAAACATTAAAAACACCCTTGACAGAATTAACAAAATTGAGCGTAAATTTAGATGGAGCTCACCATTATTTTACTTTCTAAAATTGAATTTTGGTAATTTTCTCCCCTTTTTTTTCAAGGAAGAAATAGATTATTTTTCACTCCAGAATTAAATATTTTTGAACTCGTCTATTTTTTTAATTTAAAAATAATTAAAAAAATTATTTTTTATTTTAAATATTTTTAGATTTTTTAACACAATAATATTAAAAATAAATTTTAAAAAATAAATAACATATCATTCCACCCTAATAATAATCATAAACATGGTACTGTACTAAAATCTCAAAAAAATAAACACGGTACTACATTCTTGCTTTATGGTACTGTTATGGGTGAATACAATGCATCGATCATTTCGAATGCCAGGTGTCCAATTCTCACTGATTTCAAGAAAATAATTGCGTAGGCTGAGGGATACTCCCCGTCTCCGCCAAATATTCTAGGCACAACTCTAGTATCGCTGACCCCAAGAAAATAAAACAAAGAGCGAAGGGGAACGATTATGTTTCTAGTGGCACTCAAAAATGGACTTTTACAAGATCTCAAGAGCCAGCCATCCCAGAGGGCCCAATCGAGGTTTCCTTTTGCTCTTTTGGGTCACAAAAACTTACAAGACGCAAGTCCTTTTCATGCCCCACCACCGGCACCATCCACCACCGCATGATTTTCATCCACATAACCTCGTCGATGATGCTCCACCTCACTTGGTGGATGCTAGAGGCCCAGAGCTATCCATCCTATACCTGGGCTGCACATACCAGGATGTTAGCTTTGTGAGTCTAAAGACTCGAAGCCCATTCAATTTATAGCCTTGTATCAATTTTTTTTTTTTTGTCAAAAAATATGATTTTGTTACTTAAAATGAAATTTTTGGCATTAATCCAGTCGAAACAATAAGATTTTAATAAATCCCAGTTCAAATTAAAATTCAATCAACGTAAATTTTTCAAGTACATACACACAGGAACAATGCACCCTTCACACTTCTGTTATATTGTAGTCCAAGCTTAAAATACTTCATGGACGGGGCAAGGGATAGAGCTAGAATTTAAAGGTAAGAAGAACAAGCGTGAAAGTTGTCGAGTTTTATAGCATTAGAATAGTGAGTGATTGCATTTAAATCTTAAAAATAGTAAATGCTATGTCATGGACGGATGGACATATTTCAAAAGATATGAGAGACAAATGCCAAAAAAAGAAGAAGACAAATTTAAACTCCTAAAATTAAAAAGCGGATTTTTTTAAAACAATCACGAGGATGATTGCTAAACTCTCGGCCACAGATTTCGTTTTATTATTTATAATCTAATCTGGGACATGTTTTAAGCTAAATTAAAAAAAATATTAATTTATTAAAATAAAATCCAAGTGACTTATCCGAATTAAACCATTCCGATTAATACCAAAATATTTATTATAAAAAATAACACCATTTTAATAAAAATAATTGATACAAATTGTACCCAATAATCCAAGAAACTTTATGAATTAATCATAAAAAAAAAAAAAAAAAGTCTACCAACAATCTGATGTTTAATCAACTAAACTAGAGAAAGCTAATTGCATTGGTTAAAACTTAAAAGCCCAAAGGCCTTTATATGATAGAAAAGCCCTCCATCAATACTCCCCGTTTAACTTGTGGCGGTGGTTAATCACCAGCAACAAAAACCTAAAATCCAAATCCAAATCCAACTCCATCTCTAAAAATAAAATATTTAAAAGAATAGATTGCCCCAATTTTTATTTCCTCCTCAGAAATAAAATAAAAAATAAAAATTCTCCCACACGCATCCTCTCGCTTTCGAATCACTCAAATTCGCGTTCTCGATCTTCAATTCAAATCAAATTCAAGAAACACGGTATGAAAATATTCTTACCTGAATAAATAATTTAATTCCTTGTTTTTTATTTTAAATTTATCCTACCCTAATTATAACTTAGGGTTTGATCGATCTCTAGTTTTCTTTATTTCTTCAACTGCTTCAATTTCTTCCATCAGTAATTAATAGTTTTACGCTTTCTATAATCTTTCTCGCAATCATTAATTGCGCTATTAATTTGTTAATCAAGCCCTAAATCTGTGTTTTCGTCGTGATTTTAGCATTATAGTTTATTTTTGATAGACTGGAATGATCTTGTTAATGGTGTTTCTTGTTTGAATTGCAGGGAAATTTGGTGGCAAGTTTTTGATGAACAATGACGGTTCCGATGGATAATCCAGTGGATCTTTCATCGCGGGACCGTGTTCAACGTCTTTATGACAAGGTTTGTTGTTGTTTATTTGAATATTCCATTTTGACAATTGAGATTGATGTGTTACATTATCTTTGAACTCATGTCTACTTATGATGTTTTGGGTTTGATTAATCATTGGATAATAATTTCTGCAAATTATGTAGCTCTATGTGGAAAGTGTTAGTATGGGATTATGAAATAGTATGTGTTGATAAAAAAGAAGGCTGCTAATACTTAATTGTGATAGTCTCTTGCTGATATTATGTAAGATGTTTGTGTGTAGGATGCTGTAATACTGTGTTGTTGTAATTACGTGTCTTGCTGATATTTTTGTATTTCTGTGTGATACTCCGTCAATCTTGAATATATGGGAAATGCGATGTCCCCGCCTGTTGACTACGCCAACAGGAGAATTCAAAACAAGAAACCAAAATAATCCTGATTTGGTTTCAGGGGTGATTTCAAGTTTTGATAATGCTTTAAGCCAATTAGATAGGAGTAACTACTCTATCTACACTGCGACGATCTTGTCCATTTACTTGTGTTAAATAGAAATCAAATGTTAAGAGTGTTATAGATATGTCATCAATTTGAAATTTGGCAAGCATGAAGTGAACACGTTCTAAATACATTAAAACCAAGTCCTGGGAAGGGAGATGCTATACTGTAATGGCTGGTGGAACAAATGTTAAAGCACCTGGGAAGAGTGTTATGGCTGGTGGAACAAATGGTGCACATAGGTAATTTCCAAAGGAAGTAGAATAGATTTGCAATGAAAATTCTTGGGGACCAAGAAATTTACTTGGGGAGGGGGTGTCAAGAAATTGGCTGGCAGGTGCTTTTAGTTCCATATAAATAGGGTGTACATTATATTATCAAACGTTTGCAGAGGGTTTGTGAGTATCAAAGCATTTACTTCAGGCATTTATTCTTAATACTTTAACATGTTTCTTTCAGTGGGTTTTTGATGAGTGAGGTGTTTAGGAAATTGAAGGATTTTGTAGCCTATATGTTTCTTGTCTTAATGGTAGAGAATAGACACTAATGTAGTTGAGAGGTTTGGCTCCAAAAACTTTGTATTTAATATCAACGGTTAGGAATGATAGCAAACTCAAGTTCTAGAAATATTTACATCGCCTTTTGTTCTTTCATTAAAAAAAAGAGAGAGAGAAAGAAAGAAAGAGAGAAAAAGTTAGGAGCAGATGCAAGCAAGACAAAACAGAGAAATTAAGAAGTCATGAAGGTCTGTAGGTTAAGGGGGAAAGGAAGATATTATAAGTGGAATGGGTAGTTCACATAAAAGACATTATACTTTAATGACTAGGATGTTATTTACATAGGTGTCATGATGAATTGTGTGAATATGATTTTATTTTTCAACTCTCTCTTGCTACTCGCTTATAAACATTTCTTTTTCACCAAAATCAGCACATTGAATTTTATTCTTACGCTTGATCATAAAACAAAAAAAATTATGTGAATAGCTAAAATTCTTAATTCTTAAAAGAGCAATGAATTTATTTCTTTGAAAGAAAAATGTAGCTTTCAAACCCCACAGCATGTCAGAGTATCATACGTTTTGAAACTAAATACAACTGTTGGCAGAGCATAAATTCAACTAACAGTACAAGTTACCGAGAATTACAAGTTCTTGTATGTATGCACGCATGCTATCTCACAAAAAAAGGCCAAGTAGTTCAGGCTTCTATGCCTGTCTGGTTGAGCTTAGAATAAGTGATTGACCTTTGTGCCATATAACTGCAGAATGTTGAGTTGGGCAATAGGCTTCGGAGGTCAGCCCAAGCAAGAATTCCATCTGATTTTACTGTTTGGCAACAGATGCGAGAGAATTATGAGGCAATTATCCTAGAAGATCATGCTTTCTCGGAGCAACATGAAATAGAATATGCTTTGTGGCAGTTGCATTACCGGCGTATTGAGGAGTTTCGAACTCATTGCAAAGCTGCTCTAGCTTCAAATGGTTCAGTTACATCTCAGAATGGAACAATGATTGCAAGACCTGAACGAATTACAAAAATTCGTTCTCAGTTTAAAACCTTTCTGTCTGAAGCAACTGGATTCTATCATGATTTAATGTTGAAAATCAGAGCAAAGTGTGGTCTTCCTCTAGTTTCTTTTTCAGATAATTCGGAGAGTCAGAATATTATGTGTGGAGAAGGAAATAAAGCTACTATGATGAGGAAAGGCCTGATTTCCTGCCACCGTTGTCTGATTTACCTTGGTGACCTTTCACGTTATAAAGGCTTATATGGTGAAGGAGACTCAAAAATAAGTGATTTTTCAGCCGCGTCAAGTTACTATAAGCAAGCTTCTTCATTGTGGCCTTCAAGTGGCAACCCTCACCACCAGGTTTACTTTTTTAATTCATTATTACCCGATGTGGTTCTCATTTCACAAGATTTGTGGTCTTCTATACTCTTCCCATTTAGGTGTCTATCAATTTGTTACATTGTGTTAACTTGTGTTCTGTTTATCTCAGCTTGGAATATTAGCTACTTATTCAGGGTATGAATTTGAAGCAATATACTGCTACTTTAGGAGTCTAGCTGTTGACAACCCCTTCTCAACTGCCAGAGATAACTTGATTATTGAATTTGAGAAGGTATGTTCTTATACATGTACTAGGTACTGAAATAATTGAAGTCTTCACTTATTTCCTTTTTGTCTAGGTAAGTCCCCTTTAATTTTTTTCTGAATATGGAACATTTGGTAATAACAAAAGAGAGAAGAAAAGTACTAGGGCGAGAAAATCTATGATTCTAGAATCTAGAAGGCATGCATTAATCATTACCTCATTTTCCTTGACAGAATCGTCAAAGTTTTTCCCAGCTCTGTGGGGATGCCAAAGCTTCATTGACGAAGAATGCAACAAGGCAAATCGGTAGGAGAGGAAGAGGCAGAGGTAGCAAAATGTCTCCCTTGAAAGACAATAAAAAAGATGCAAGTGCTCTAAAGAAAAACACATCCAGTATTCCTGAAACTTTAAAAGCTTTCAAAATTAGATTTGTCCGACTAAATGGCATCCTATTTACACGAACAAGGTATATTACCATGATGTATTATAGGATTGGTGTTTTTTTTTTTTTTTTGCCTGGTCATCTGACCTTTTTGCCTTTTGTTTTTCCAGTTTGGAAACTTTTGTAGAGGTTCTTTCAATGGTCAAAAGTGACTTGCTTGAACTTCTGTCGTCTGGGCCAAAAGAAGAGTACAATTTTGATTCAAGTGCTGAGGATAATGGGCTTGTGATTGTTAGGCTTATATCCATTCTTATATTCACAATCCATAATGTGAATCGGGAAGCTAAGCTTGAGTCATATGCTGACATCTTGCAACGCTCAGTTTTGCTTCAGAATGCTTTTACTGCCATTTTTGACTTGATGGGGCTCGTTATTAAGAGATGCACACAACTGAATGATCCTTTGGCTAGCTTTCTGTTGCCTGGAGTGATGATTTTTTTGGAGTGGTTAGCCTGTCATCCAGATTTTGCTACTGGCATCGAAGTGGAAGAGCATCAAGCTGCTGCTAGATTGTTCTTTTGGGAGAATTGTATTTCTTTTTTGAACAAGCTCTTGTCAAATGGGACCATGCCCATTGATGTGGACGGAGAGGATGCTTGTTTTTCCAACATGAGCAGCTATGATGAAAGTGAAACCTCCAACAGGCTTGCATTGTGGGAGGACTTCGAATTGAGAGGGTTTTTGCCTCTTGCTCCAGCACAATTGATTCTTGATTTTTCAAGGAAGCAATCTGTCACAAGTGATGTTGGTGTTAAGGAGAAAAAGGCATGTCTTCAGAGGATTCTATATGCTGGAAAAGCTCTTGTAAGCCTAGTTCGGGTTGGGCAGCAAGGCATGTATTTTGACTCAGAGTCGAAGAAATTTGCCATTGGTGCTGAGCCTCAAACAGCCCATAGTTTTGAGGTGGCTGCTTCTCTTGAAATGTCTTTAAATGTTTCGGGGCAAAAATATCCAGCTGTGGAGAAATTGAGTGTGGAACAGACTCCGTTATACATGGATGGGGAAGAAGAGGATGAGGTGATTATTTTTAAGCCGTTGATGACTGATAGGCACTTTGATGTCAATGCTCTTGAGTTGTCTACTTTTGAGATTCCAAGTAATGCCTCTCAAGGCAACATGGAGAGCTGTATAGGATCTGTTCCTGTCTCTTGTGATTCTTATTATCTGTCAAATGGTTTCAATAGAAGCACAGTTGGCCCTAAATCTCCTGCTTCTGTTGCCCCCCTGCATTTTCAAGCATTGCAGCCTACCGCTTCAAAATGGCCTGCCAAATCTGAAGGATCCATTTCCAATGGGCTGAACAACTTCAATTTGGTAGGGTATGGGCTTGTTATGAAGAGTGGGTTGCAAGAACACCAAGTAGTTTTGCAGCCTTCTGCAGTTTCACTTCCTCTTCCACTCTTTGTGAACCCTAGTGCTGGTAACCTGCTACCCGCTAAGGTTCCTGATACTGTAGTACACTTGAAATCTGAGCCAGTCATGTCTTCTGTCTCTGGTTTTGACAGTCTGTCCTTGAAGGCATCATCAGTGTTCCCAGCTAGTTCAAGATTGAATCCAGTAAGCCGTCCTGTTCATCACCTTGGTCCTCCACCTGGATTTAGCTCTGTTCCTCCTAAGGCCAAATGTGAGATCTTATCTGGCATTGGTCAGGAGAATTATGATTTTCATATGGATGATTATAGCTGGCTTGATGGATATCAGCCACCGTCATCAGCAAAAGCAACTGTGTTTAACAATTCTATCAATCACCCTGAACAATCTTGTCATCATACGACAGCGAATGATGGCCTGACAGGAACAAGAATGTTTCCATTTCCTGGCAAGCAACTCCAAACATTTCCTATGAAAATTGAAAGCCAGAATGGCTCGTTGAACCGCCAGCTTCCTGATCATCTGAAACTATACCAGGAGTGGCAACAGCAGCAACTTGCAAAAATAGGCTAGCAGTCTTTTCCCCTGCTGCAGCAGTATCGTGGATAGTTACTTTGTATGGTCGTTTCTGTGTGAGAGATCATTAAGAGGATGCAGATGGTAAGTTCATAGTATTTTTGTGATTGATGACAATATAGCGAAGTATACATTGCAACAAACCTTTACTCTCAGATCTTGCTGATCCATTTTCTTCATTGGGCTATGAAGAATATTTTGTGGGTGAACTATCTGTTTGCTTGGCATGACCATGTAATCTTCATCTCTGCAGTGCTGCAAATGTTGAAGTCTTCATTGGAGAATGGTTGATCTTGGAGTTTTGCTGGTGCTTGCTCATAAACAGGTTTGTCTCTGCCTCTTCTGCATCTATATTTACCAATTCTTCCAATGCAAATGCTTGCCATTTTTTCCATGCACATCCATGCTGAAATGTATTTGAATGTGAGAGTGATCTGCCTAGTATAACCTCTACAACATTGCAACAGGCACATGAAAGGCATTCAGTTGGATATTATTGTTTGGTTTGTTTTAGCATGCTTAGAGCTCAACCATTTTTATTTTGTTTTGAAGAAAAATGAATTCGATGATGTCCTGGACTAGTGAATTAACTTCAGCACATAAAATGTCCTCATTTGAGCAAGTGAATGTCGTTTTTAATTTGCAGTTACAGAGGTAAATGGAGTGTGCACATAAACAGACACAGAGTTTAAAGAAGGTTGACTAATAAACCTCACATGTGATCAGATGCCTTCCTGAAACACAAATAGGTGAATTTAATATTTGATTTAGGTGTCCTCCGTGGGCTATAAGGCCGGTTCCCCATCTCTCATGTGTGTGTGATTGATTCGACCACTGATCGAAGCAGATGTACCACCATCGAAAAAATTATGAAATTGTTCTATTAGCGATGAAAGGAAGATAGGACATCATCTATTTATATCTTGCTGACATCTTAACCTGTTTTTACACCCTTAAAATAATTGAGTGCTGATTACTTATTTGCGCTGTGTGGAACATTCATTCTGTGTGACTTAGCTGAGTGGGTTTCTTGTTTCTTAAACAGCTTGCACCAAGATTCGAGGTCTCTATGAATGGCAATCATTAAGAGGATGGGAATGGGATATGTGTGCTAATGATGTTTCTTTTTCTGATGAATTGAATTGGCCCATAACCTGTGCATGGAAACGTAGGGTTCTCCCAATGTCCTCTGTCTGGGGGAATGAAATGGTAGCTATTTTGCATATTTAGAGGAAAAGCGGTATGTCAGAAGAGAATGCTACTTATTGCCCTACTTCCTGTGAGGCGCAGCTGGATACTGTAGGTAGTTTGTGAGCTGCCTTGGAGTTTTCAGAGTTTAAGATTTGCTTATCTGTGCTGCCATCAATATTTAGAGATCGACTCTGTCAAGGTTTATGAATAAGGTTTGTGTTTGAGCTGTCAGACAATAATAAACAAGTACTTGAAGTCTTGTGATACATGATTGTGTAAACTTGAAACTGCATTTTCACGGTGCAATGATGGTCACTGTCCACCAACTCTAGATTTCTATGTCATTACTTTTTCTCTCTCCATGTTTTATCCTTTGTGGATTTGATTAGTAGAAACTCAAAACAAGATCAACTGGATTCAAATGGTTTGTGGATTGAATGGGATTGAGTATGGTTTCTTAGTGGCTCTGCAACAATTTGATAAATAAACAAGCAAACAGGCTGTGGAAGTGTATAATTTGGCCATTAATAGATTCATGTACAAGTGCTAGATTTGGAACTATACTTAGAGGGAGTCGTCTTCCAATTCATGTGCTGCTGTATACAGCATAAAAAGCTTCAACTGGACTATCATGGTGGATCTTGGTCGGCGGTGGACCAGGAGAAAACCTTGATACAACCAAACACGTCCTTAGGCTTTGTTTTGTCTATCTGATCCATGATTGAATATGCTAAACATCCCGTGTCAGAAACTGATATCAACAAAAGTTTAAAGTGAGAGTCCATCTATATAGATCAACAGCTGATATTGAAGTCGTGTCATGCTGGGTGGACTTGCATTCATGCTCTATCTTTTATCTTCTTGCCAGTGTCATAGTCTTGAAGTATGTCAATTATTCCGAAGAACTTTACAAATACATAAAGCTCACCAGTTGGCTCTCCTGCAAGAGTCTGGGCTGGGTCCAGCCCTCATCCCACCAAAAAAATAAAAACCGAAGAGACTATTGGCCTTTAAGCCGACCTAGCCTCTAGGCATAAGGGTATATTTGACTGATACATTTTTATGCCTTTCCTTTACTTGTCTTTATTACAATATCCAGCGAAATAGACCATTATAAAATCTTAGAAAATTTCAAAACAAAAAAAACAGGAATCATTTTGAATTTATTTTTGGGTCCCATGCATATTTTTTCATTATATTATTTAATGTTGGGGTTGTAGACTTATACTGTAAAATATTGATATGGTGTTAAAAATATTCGTTTTTCACCAAAATTCCAAAACTTTTCAAAAAAACTCTCATTTAAAAAATACAAAAATATATTTTATTTTATGTGCATACGGTCAAATCTATGAAAAATAAATTATATTTGTATATTTTAGCATTTTAAAAACAAATCACAAAAATAGTCTTTTATTTGTACATGTGTTTTTTTGATTTAGTAACTAGATTATTAAAGCCATGAGAACTTGATCTACATTTCAAAAATATCAAAAAAAAAGTACTTTGTTCATTTTTATTATGTGGGATTACAAATTATACGTAAGATATATTATTGATATTAAATAAAAAGATAATTTCTTTTATTTTTATGTTGGTATTAGAACAGTTATATAAGTTTTTAATCTGATAAAATAAGAATCTTCTTACAGAGAAGGATTTTTCTTCAACTTTAAACATACCAACAATTAGAAAACACAACATTTTCTTAGTTTATATTAGACAAACAAATAATGTAGCTTACCTTAGGTAAGGTGTATTAAGGGTAATACATTTTTACTATACACAATCAATCATCTTGTTCAAACTCTGAAACTAGTTAGGGTTTGTAGTAATTAAAATATTAAATGATAAATTTTTTTTTTTTGTATTGATAAAGAATAAAAATTCTTTGTCCTTTACACCTATATTATTTTTTATTATGCTAATCCAAGAGAATAATCTTCACAAAACCATACAAAGTGTAACCAAAAGAAATTCACAATATCACTTCTCACGATTCGGTTCTTTGAGCCTTCGCTGGCATGTTTATGCATTTCCCAATATATAGTTTAACATCATCCTATGGTAACTTCTTTTTCTGAACTTTGAATCATAATGGAGCAAAGATTTTAAGATTTGTGTAATTGTCCAACGAAAAGGTGTTTGTTTAGAAGAAGCTGATCCATATCTGCTCTCGAAAAGGGCAAGGTCCATCATCAGTTTCAGTTTCTACTTTCTCCTGCATATAGAAAACGTAGCTATCTCTTGCATGTTGAGCACTATGCAAGCTTTAGTGTGAAAATCCAGTCTTAAAAATCAAGACAAGGTCAGAAAAGAAAGAATACCCATTCAGCTTGAGATCTCGTCTCGTCGATAATATTTGAAAACATCATATTTTTACATACCAATCAAACTCTCTCGCATTGAAAGTGTCATAACGAGCAAATTTTCATGAGTAAATGAACTGGAAAGGCACTAACAATTGATCAACAACACCACACACATGATGAATACTCATATTTTGTTAAGTTTAGCAAGAAGGTAAACGGAGGCAGAGGTGACTCCAGGTATGAAGACTTCATTTGGGATCGATTTAGGGGCGACTCGTTGCTTGATGAAGTATGTGATCAAAGGAATCCCAAAGATGAAGAGGAAAGTGTCTTTTGAGCCAAAACCTGTAAACCCTGAATGGATTATTACTTCTTGGATGATCTTCTGGAAGTCATCCTTTTCCAGATGTTTTCCTTTGTCCAGGGAGTGCTTCTGCATGCATTCAAATTTTATTATTGTTAATAATAGGCCATCTTGATCGTACGAACGATATCACCATTATATATTTGAGTCTATCCATGGCTAATATTGTTATTCATTAAACATAATTAAGCACATCTCTGCACAATTAACACATCTTCTGCCTACTCTTAACGACTTTAGACGCCAAAATAAATGAAAAAAAAATTAACATAGAGGTACTCAATCAACCCTATTTTTGGTGGAGATTGGACCATTGTTATTAAACCTAATCCGGTCCGCCGATTCAGGATCTTACCTACATGGGGTTTCAAATTAAATAAAGTGGGAGTTGATTTATTCAAACTCAATTGACTTGGTTGGTCAACCTGTGATCCGATCGATCAGTTCAAAACCTGACTCAATGTCTTTTCTTTCCTTTTAAATCCACATTGTTTTACTCGTTTTTAAAAAGAAAATATTGAAACAACACTATTTTTTATTGATCCGATCGATCAATTCAAAACCGGACCCTACTTCTTTTTTTCTCTTTCAAATCCACATTGTTTTATCTTTTTTAAAAACAAAATAGTGAAACAACTCTATTTTTTGTTGATTCCGGTTAACCCACCGGGTAAGACTGGTCCGGGATTAATAATTTTGGATCGCAACTCAAGTTTTTAAAAATCATAAAATGTTTATAACTTAATGTTAGAATAAACAATGAGAAGAATTAATTTTTTTTTATCTACGTTAATAACGATCCTTAAAAGCAAAAAATATAAAGGAGAAGACAATTAATATAATGCTTACTATATAAATTTCCCTGAGATTCTCAGCATCTGGGAGACGGAGTTGCGTGCTCTTAAGGCTTATGTTAATTTCTCTGTAAAGAACAACAACAAGAAGTAATTAAGTTAATCCCAATTATAACTCCTAATTAATGAATATTAATTATTTTTCAAGAACATCAAAAAATAAAGCCAAGAGATCAACATATAATGCAAGAAGAAGGTCAAGTGTATATGTACTGGACAATTTCGCATACTGCTCGAATGAAATATGGAGCAGAGGTTATCTCTTCCTTCGATGGTTCATGTGATGAAGATTGGGGGTCATGAGCTGAATGCATTTTCTTGTTGGCTTCTTCTCCAAAATATTTTTCATACTTGCTTTCTATTATGTGGCCTATTTCCCTTTCCTTGTTTTCCTCACTCCCTGCATTCATTCATTTTTAAAGCGTTGTTAGCCTGGTTTCTCACATAATTATTTAATTTGCATAAATTTCAACAAATATGTTTATCTCATTGGTTTAATTAAGGATTTTCGCTAATTTTTTTTGTCTGAGAATTAATGGGGCAACCATGTTTTTTTCAGGAAAAAAAAACAAGTTATGATATCTCTTAATATAGTATGAAAAATAATGATTTATCTATTCTTTATTCAATATAATAAATTTGTTGTTTTTTTATTAAAAAAAATGCAACGATGCCATTTTGAGCAGGAAAAAATAGCTGTAACAGGTCTAATGAGTAAGTTCATAAATTGAGGGATCTGAGTAGATTTCAAATCCCAACCTCTCATGTGTAATAATAATAATTAAAAAAAAAAACTTGACAATCTTATAAATGCAATACCAGCTTGGCTGATTTGATAGCCAAATCAGGTTTTTTTTTTTTTTTCCAATTTGAAAAATATTACATCTATTGACAGAATCAATTCCAAAAGAAAAACAAATCTATTAACAAGATCGAATCTTTAAGTGTATGAAGTTTCATGGGAAGGAAGAAATGTTTCTATGATTTCTTGATAAGAGAAATTAAAAAACTCATCACTTTCTAAGATTTCAAGGCCTTGTTCTTACTTTCTGTGGCACCAATTTCTTTAGACAATATTGACAACAGTCCAAGCAATTCATCTACACCTTCAAAATTTAAAGCCCTAGCCTTAAAGTAGCTCGACAATAGCCCTGTGGGAGTTCATTAATTTGTTCTTATGAGCAACTCCCAAGACATGAGAACCCCACACAAAAACTCCAAAAAAAAAATGCATGAAAGATATCTTTTGATGATATAATTTCCATTTTCATCTGTTTATCAGCAACAGTAATATACTATTTTCTTAGAAATTCCCAAGACAAATGCAAAGTGCAATCTCAAAAAAAAAAAAAAAACACGAGAGAGAAGGCCAGAACCGTACCAGGAGCTAATTTCTTCAAGGACTGGCCCATGTCTCTTCACAAAATTATGAGATTAAAGTTTGGGGGGATGATCGAAGTAATAAAAAGAGAGAGAGCTTTTATATGTTCATGTGATCCACATGGCAATGAAAACTTGTACGTTGGGCAGAGTATATTGCATTCTTTCCTGGGAAGCAATGCTAAGAAGAAGCTTATACTGAATAAAACATAGGAGTTAAAGAATATGGAAGATGATTCGTACCTTTCTGTACCCATTTTTCTACGTGGTTTAAATCATAGTTTTTAAACTTGGTCTAGTAACCGGCCCGGTTTAAGACCTGGATTCCGGGTTTTGACCGGGTCACCGGGTCGACCGGGTCAATCTTTATTTTAAAAAAAATTCAAAACGGCGTCATTTTAATAAAAAAACAAAAGTCAAAAGTCAACGGGTTGCAACCGGATTTTACCGGGTCAGCCGGGTCACAACGCGTCATGACTTTTCTTATTTTTTCTTCAACCCGGCCAGGTTCCAGCCCCGGGTCGGCCGGGTCCCGAGTCAACTCGCTGGGTCAGGCTGGGTTTCAAAACTATGGTTTGAATTGCATTTAGTATCAAAAGGCATAAAAATAATGTTTTTTTATCCAAACCAAATGCAATTTAACATTATCACGATCACTGTTGATTAAATAGATTACTATAAGATAGAAATTACAGTTTAAATGGGCTAAAAAAATTAATCAAGAAAGTTCAGATTTTAATGAGTTTGGAATTGAGATTTATTTTAGTGGAATAAATATTAGTACGTGCAAGGTTAATTGGGGTGTTATTTTAAAGAGATTGGCCAAATAATTAAAAATTAAAGAGGGGTAAATCTTGAGATAATTATTAAAAAAAAAAAAACTTTCTTATCTCACTACATCTAATCGGGATAAGGACTGCCCCTTGAAATAATTAAAAAATAAAATTTAATCTTAATTAATATAAATTTCTAACTTTGAACAAGTAATTATGATTAGAATAAATCTAAATCAATTAAAAATATGAACTGATAAAATAATTTTTAAATAATCAATTGAATTCAATAAACATGACGCGTGCATCAAATTTGATGAAGATAGCATGATTTGAGTGATAAAACTTTTCGATCTATCAACACAAGAGTTTTGAGAGGTTTAAATTGGGTTTACGAGTGTGATTATACAAGGAATTTTAAAGGAAAATTTAAATACTTTTATATTGCTCTTAATTTATCAAGGCATATTGATATAATTGAATCTTAATCATGCAACTAACATGGTTAATTATTTAGATTAGACTTGCATGATCTATTCTAATCATTTGATCAGGAATGGAGCAAGATCTACACTGGAAAAACATAATAACCCAAGTTTTCTAATTACTACAAGATTTTTTTCCGAAGATAAGAGATTTTCAAATTAGTTTGCATGTTGATTGTCATCATATGATTTTTTTTTTTAGTTTAACGTGGGTGTCCGGGCTAGCTTGCGCGCATCTCGACTAATCTCACGGGCCCTGAAGTTAACGACCATATAAGCCTCTAGTGGCCATCATATAAGCGACCATAGGGTTCAAATGATTATATGATTTTGATAGACGGTAGTGAAGACAGGAAGCTGATGGGTCCCTGCAAAAAACTTTTATATAATTTGTCCACTATAAAACTAGTAAAATTTAAATTTTAAAGTTAAATTTAAAAATTTACCCCTCCTAGAAAACTTTTCTTAATTTTGCCCCGTAAAAATAATTCTCGGGTCGGCCCCATTTCAGGATATATCCCTTGTATAAATTAAGTCATTTCTTTTTAAAATTTATTAAATATAAAAAGGTAAATTATAAAATATTTCTTCTTCGCTACCGAGTTAAATTCTTATTGTTAATCTACTGTTATTAATATTAGAGTATTGGATTTTGTTTCACGGCGGGTTAATATTAACTTTTTTAAAATATAAAAAAAAATATTAAAAGTATAAATAATGTTTTAATTAAACTTAAATCTAGCGGTCATGCAGACCCAAGGTTTTGCTAGACCCAACTGTCTTGGATTTGACAACCATAGTAGACCCAAAAGTTTTGGGTCTAGTCGCCTTGTCAGACCCAAGCCATTTGGATTTGACAAATATGTCTAATTAATTATTTTATATATATAAAAAATATTTAAACTTTCTTAAAGTATTCTAAACAGAAATTCTAATTAATTTTTTTTATAAATTGTTTTTATTTTTTATAAAAATAAATATTTAAATTATCCTTAAAGTATCTTAAACAGAAATCTAAGTTCATAAATTATTTATAAACAACAAATCATCACAAAAATATAATCTAACATTTTAGATCTAAAAATTCAAATCATATCTTCCTATTTAAATAATTTATTTTTTATGTTTATAAATTTGTTATTGTTTCAATATAAATTCTATCTTCTCTCTTTTTTTATAAATTTGTATTTTTTATATATTTGTTTTACCCAAACTCATTGCAAAACAATGTTTATTTAATGGGTGGTCGTTTGTGATTTTCTACCGAAGACAACAATATTTTATATTTTTTTAACAAAAATATATAGTTAAAAAAGAGAGAAGATAGAATTTATATTGAAGGAATAACAAATGCATAAATATAAAAAAATGAATCATTTAAATGGGAATATATGATTTGAATTTTTAAATTTAAAACGTTAAATTAGATTTTTTGTGATGATTTGTTGTTTATAAATTATTTATACTTGGTTTATAAATAATTTTTAGACCCACGTTACTTGGATCTGACAAACATGTCTGACCCAAGTTTACTTGAATAATAATAATAATAACAATAATAATATAAACAACAACAACAACAACAACCATGCCATACCTAAACGCCATGGAGCTGGCAAACCATGCCACACTCAAAGTGCTTGGGCCTAACAATCATGTCTGACCCAAGTTTAGTTGGGTCTGCTAGACCCGCATTTGGGTCTGTTACACCCGCTCTTGGGCCTGACATCAAACATGGTTGCCACACCCAAGGCACTTGGGTATGACAAACCATGTCAGACCCAAACAAACAACAAGCAAATAGAGGATAATGATGCACTTTAATTATCAGGAAAGAGAAAAAAAAAACACAAACAATCGATCGCCGACTGCAATCCAACCATGATATGTTTACACGTAATAATAACAACAACAACAAAAATACTAATAATAATAATAATAACAACAACAACCATGCCAGACCCAGACGCTTTGGGTCTGGCAAACCATGCCACACCCATGGTGCTTAAGTTTAGCAACTATGCTTAACCTAAGTTTAGTTGGGTGTGGCAGACCCGCGCCTGGGTCTAACAACCCATGTCAGACCCAAGCAAACAACAAATAAAAAGAGGACAATGATGTACTTTAGTTGCCAGGAGAAAGAATAGCAAGAAAAAACACAAACAATTGATCACCGACGGCAATTCAACCATGATATGTCTACATGCATTGTTTAATGTGGAAGAGGGCATATTTACGCATCTAGTGTTACAACGATCGGTCAGATTTGATCAACGGAAAACATCTCACGCTCTTTTTTAATAGCGTGTGTAGAACACGCTCCAACTACTTTATGATTAAAAAATAAAAAATACAACGTGAAAAATACTAAAACGCAAAACTTCCCAATGGTTCTTTTAATTACACAAAATACATGTGTAAAAAATATTAATATACCCCAAAAAGCAAAGTTTTTTTTTAATCTTTTATGAGGTTAAAATCATTATTTACTTGTACTTGAAAATTAAAAAAACTTGATATCTTTGTGAAAAAAAATCAAAAAACTATTTATCTGCTTATGAAAAAAAAAAACTATTATTATAATTAGCATGAAATATTTGTCGATGGAGAGTGATTTCCGCTCACTATTTAACTTTTGTTATATGGATAGTCAATTAATGTTACGCGCAGGACGTGTAACACACTGCCCACTCCTCTTTTTGTCCAGACGTAGGACGTGAAACACACTGCCCACTCCTCTTTTTGTCCAAACGTAAATTACTCTTTTTGTCGTAATTACTCTCTTTTTTTGTCCAAACGTAGCCCCCCCCCCCCCCCCCCCCCCCCCCCCCCCTCCCCAAGGTAATGTCCACTCCAATCACGTGTGATGACGTGGTCCGTATTGAGCAAAACCAGTGTACACGATTTAGTCCCTAGTTACTGCCTGTGAATTTTTTTAAAATATATTAAAAAAATATTTTTATTTTTTTAAATTTATTTTTGATATTATTATATAAAAATAATTTAAAAATACTAAAAAAAACATTTAAAAAATTCTTTTACACGTCTAAGTGTGGAGGAAAAAACAGGAGATTAAAATATTTTTAGTTTTTAAAGTTTTTATACACACACACACACCTCATTAAGAGAGACTGTAACCTCATTAAGAGAGACTGTAATTTTTAGAGGAGATAAAGAGGGACAAGAAAAGGTGTTAAATGTGATTTGTTATTTTTTATATATTAGATAATAAAGATAGTTTTGTTTTTTTTAATTATTTAACTCAGGGTATAAAGTGTAAGTTTAAAAAGTATAATAAAAAAGTGCAAAAACAATGAAATTATGAATTTACGACAAATCCCTACTCAGCTCTATACTTAGCAATGAAACTAGTACGTTGGGCAGAGTACAATGCATTATTTCCTAGGAAGCAATGCTTATACCGAATAAAACATAGGAGTTAAAGAATATAGAAGATGATTCTTGACGATTAAGTTATTTTTTTGTCTTTGCATTTGTGTATTTATGTATGTGGTTTAAATTGTATTTAGTAAGAAAAGATATAAAAATAATGTTTTTTCAAACAAAACATATTTTAAAATGACATTATTACATAGACAAACAAACATTAATAATGACCTGTTTGGAATTGTGGTAATGATGGCGGTTCAAAGTGCTTTTCGCTTAGAAATACATCAAAATATTATTTTTTTAAAAAAAATTTATTTTTAACATTAGCACATCAAAACGATCAGAAAACATTAAAAAATTTATTTTAAACAAAAACAAAATTAAAATTAAAAAAAAAATAGTTTGCACCGTCGCATTCCTAAACATGCGGATTGTCCTTTGAAATAGTTGAAAAATAAAATTTAATCTTAATTAATATAAATTTCTAACTTTAGACAAGTAATGATTAGGATAAATCTAAATCAACTGAAAAGGATGACTCCGAATCAAATATTTTCCAAATATTGGACTAATGGATGTCACATAGGATCCAATAATCCATGAATAATTCAATAAACATGGTGGGTGCATCAAATTCAATGAAGATAGCATGATTTGAGTGATAAAAACTTTTAGATTTATCAAGAAACATAATATATAACCCATGTTCTCTGATTTTTTTAGATGATAAGAGATTTTCAAATTAGCTTGCGTGTCAATTGAGAATACATCTCATTTATAGATAATTGTTTTGGACAGTGGTGAAGACAGGAGGCTAGTAGGCCTTGAAAAAAAATATTTATAATATTCCCATCATAAAACTAGTTAAATTTAAAATTTTACCCATCCTAGAAATTTTTTCTTAATTTTGCACTCCTTGTATAAATTAGTGCATTTCTTTTTAAAAATTAAATCTAAAAGGTTAAATTATGAAATATTTATTCTTAAAATTTAAATCTAAAAAGTTGAATTATGAAATATTTGTCTTTATTACCGAGTTAAATTCATATTGTTCATCTACTATTATTAATATGATAATCAATTAATATTAAAACTATAACAAAACATTAACAATTATCAAAATTTTAAAAATAACCACAAAAATAGTTGATCATATCAAAATTTTAACACATTTTGAAATTTTCAGTACCAATAAAAAACTTGGAATAACTCAAGAAAATTATAACGAATAAAATAACACAAATAACCTGTCATTTATTAATCATCAACGAGATAGATGATAATAATTATTTATAAATTGAGTTTCTATTATTCTTACATCTTATTTATTTATATTTGATAGAAAAAACTAGATATTTATATTTTATTCATCAGGTATTCATATATATATATATATATATATATATATTATTTGAGCATTATTTATTATTCAATATAAAATAAAACAATATATCTATATTAGGATATACATATATATATTATATTGAACTTAAAAAATAGAAATATTATATATATTAGATTCAAATTAAGTTAGATAATATTTATGCTCAGTGTATTATATATCAAATAAAATAAATATTAAAAAACTCATTCTTTAGGTCAAATGAATGAATGTCTATTGGAGAATAAATTGTGATACTATGAATCATTAATAAGGCGTTGGATCTTAATAATGACTGCTCTTTTTGTCCAAGCGTAGGACGTGTAACACACTGCCTGGCCCCCACGATTGTTATTGAGAAAAAAACAAGCCCACTTAACGTCCACTCCAATCACGTGTCACGTGTGATGACGTGGTCCGTCTTGAACGGAAACATGGCACACTACAAAAATCTACCTCCAACGCGCATCCACATGTATGTTGAGGATAAAACAGAAAATTAAATGATTTTTAATTTTTAAATAAACCGGGACAAGAAAAGGTGTTAAATATGATTTGTCGTTTCTTGTATATTATATATAAAGATAATTATTTTTAAAATTTTTTGTTTTATATAGAATATAAATAATGTCTTGCAACTCCATACCAACCCTCTTGTCTCGCAAGAATTTAAAATTAAATAATGTGAGAGTTATCCTGACTTGTCCTAGCAGACTTGAGAAGTTTAAAGATAACTCGATTGATCAAATTTTTTTTTGATAATAAAATTGATAAAAAAAATCTCATGACTTCTTAATTAGTTTGTATTAAAAACTAAATTGAGTGAAAATTATCTTGATATAATTAAGTTAATTTAACTAATCTAAAAAAAACCTAAATAATGTTAAAAAATATAAGGATAAAATTAAAAAATATAAAAAGGAAAAAAAAGGAAAGGAGCTAAATTTTTTTTTAAAAAAGGAGATTTTTCCAAGTATGTTAATTGTATTGGGGAATAGGTAAGGTAAACAAATAATAATTCCTTTAAATTTCAACGACGATACGACTCGTTAGATGCTTACACGTCACAAGGATATTCATACCATAACAAGGAAAGGAGAGAAAGAGAAGCGCGTGTAGAATGTAGATAATACTGCCACCGGTTTTCTGACAGAAGCTGTCAATCATTATTATTCATTCACGTAATTCTCTTTCCTCGTTCTGAACAGCAGCCTAAATTCCCACCAAAAAGATTGTTATCTTTTCTGTCATCGCCGTATCCTTCTCGACTTCTAATTTTAGCCAACCATGTTTACGCACAAAAGGGAGAGTACGAAAGTGTAACCAAAGCCACAGAAAGCAAAACCAAATTTTTGTCCAAAAAAGGCACTTAAATTACTAGGTGTTTTAACCATTCTTCGCTAGCTAGCTTGCTGGCTAGGTGTTTATTTGCTTAATTTCTTCGATTTCCTATGGCAGAGAAAGGTAAGGAGGAAGAAGCAGTTGAGTATTATTTGGAGGATGAAGATGGCGACGAGGAAGGAGAAGCTTTGAACCGGGTTGAAAGTAGTAGTGGTGGTGATGGCGGTGGTGATGGTGATGGTGGTGGTGATGATGAAGATGATGGTGGGAAATATGGGACTTTCTCTTCTCAGCAATGGCCTCAAAGTTTCATGTACGTAATTTGATTTTGAATGATTAAGCAATGCTTATTTTATCCCTTACCTTTGTGAATCGATTAGTAAATGAATCCCACTAGGCTGCATAGAAAAATCTTTCACTAGCATTATTGTTTGATTAGTTTATATATTTATCCATTTATCTATATATTGAAGCAGCTTTTCATGAGAAGATTACTGTCCAATTGTTGATTGCATAATTTTTCTTTAAGATTTATTTGGAAAATCATAGGACGGGGGAACAAGTTACAAGTCCAATAATATGATTTGCAGTTTTTTTATAGTAATCTGGTCACCCGAAATCATTTATATGTCCTTCTTGCCTGCCCTGCATTAAATTCCCTCTATCGTAAGTTTGTTGATTGAAGTATATAACAACTAATGTACTGTTAACGGAAAAAGATAGTCTTGTCACAATATACAGGTTTTTTCTGTTCTACTCAGTTATTGTTGCTCCCTGGCTGCATTGGCAGCTAGAAGTGAGTGTTTAGATGGTGGTTGAGTAAGAAAGCTGGTGCCCGGGGCCAGACTTCTGAATGCATCCACTTTAATTAGTGCAGTCAATAGTGTGTATTTTCTGCAAGTTACTTATGGCTGGTTACCGAAGTTCAGTATTGAGGAACTTATTTATCATTGCTCTGGCCTAGTCAAGAATTTAATTGAAGAACTTCAACAATGCTGGCCTTAATTTTCTTTTGTTTAAAAACACAAATTCGGAGATGAGTTCTCCGTTAGAATGAAATGTGTTCAAGTAGAACTTCTTATAACAACCTTTCCTTTTGCATTTTATGGCAGAGAAACTATCTATCCTTACACAATCTCAGTGTCACCAAATTTTGGATTTCTTCGACGTGGACCAATTAACCAGATCAGTTCAAGTCATGAAAATTGTAGTAAAAGTTTTTCAGATGCGGATGCAAAGACTCCCTTTCTGTCTGATGTTGAAAAGAATTATCAGAGAGAAGAGTCGGATAGGATCTCAATAGCGCGGTCATCGTTTTCAAAAGCTTCATTTCATACTGGAGAAGTACCTGTTCCTCATGGATGTAGCTTCACTCAAACTGTCTTCAATTGTAAGCCCCCTTTTCAATTAGTCCTATAATATGTGAACTTTAATTTTGTTTATTCTGTAGTGTTCTTTCGGTTGAAATTGAGAAATGACTTTTTTTTGGAACAGCATTTAATGTAATGGTTGGAGTTGGGGTTCTGTCTATGCCTTATACAGTGAAACAAGGAGGCTGGGCTAGTCTGGTATTACTTGTTGTTTTTGCACTTGTGTGTTGTTACACAGCCACTCTTATGAAACATTGTTTTGAGAGCAAGGAAGGCATCATAAGCTACCCTGATGTAGGAGAAGCTGCATTTGGGAAATACGGACGTCTAGCAATATCAGTGAGTTTTCATGCAACTTAAGCGCACAATATTGTCTTCCTTGTTAACAAGTTTTATCAGGAATGGTGATATATATCTGGAAGGTTCAGCAAAATTAATAATCGTGGAAATGAAAAGGAATGCTGATATAATCATAGGCTATATCTGTTTTGTTTTGTTTTGTTTTAATTGTTTCATGCTTTTATGTTCTCTTCTAATATTGCAATCTTGGGTCTTGGTGCAGATCATTTTGTACACAGAATTATATGTAAGTGAAACATTGATTCTGATTTTACAGTCTCTTCTATTGTATAGTATATGCTATTAGTTGTCAAGCAAATTAACGAGGCCTATCTTGTCAACTTTTGCAGTCGTACTGTGTAGAATTTATCACTTTGGAAGGCGATAATCTTAGCAGGCTATTCCCTGGAACATCTTTGGATTCCGCTGGTTTTCATCTTGACTCTAAGCACTTGTTTGGAATCTTAGTTGCTCTTATTGTTCTACCAACTGTTTGGCTAAGGGATCTTCGTGTGATCTCGTACCTTTCTGGTGATGCAATCTTATCCTGTCATGTGTCTGTCCCCCTTGTATTGAAATATAGAAGCAATGAAGCATCATTGCATTCTTTCACATTTCACCTGACCTTTTGCTTTCATCTTTCTCTTGCAGCTTGTGGGGTTTTAGCGACAATTATGATTGTTCTTTGTATGATTTTGGTTGGTACTGTCGATGGAGTTGGATTCCATGAAAATGGTCCGTTGGTGAAGTGGAGTGGAATTCCATTTGCCGTTGGTGTGCATGGGTTCTGTTATTCAGCTCACTCTGTGTTTCCAAATATCTACCAATCAATGGCTGATAAAAGACAATTTACCAAGGCAGTAATAGCATGGTATAAAACTTTGTTCAACTATGGTTCATAAAGTCTCGGGTGCCTTTTCAATGCCTTCTTGTTGTTTTACAGCTTTGTATTGAGCTTTGTGATTTATGGAGGTGTTGCAACTCTGGGATTTCTCATGTTCGGTGAGCGTACATTGTCTCAGATAACCTTGAATATGCCAGCACACACCCTTACATCAAAAATTGCTTTGTGGACTACAGTAAGTACAAGATTTTAAATTCCTCCTCTGCTTACTGTAAGGTTTATTTGGTTACTGAAGTGGGATTCCTTCTTTTTTTCACAGGTTACCAACCCGCTTACCAAATATCCTTTAGACAACTAATTTCTTGAATTCTGAAGAGCAGTAGATATGATTTTCTGCTACAGACAAATAAATGGTGATTCTAGAACACCTTATGATGGATTCTTTTGCTACGATACGATAGTTGGTTCTTGGCTTTAGTTGATTAATTGAACGATCCTTTTTACTTCCTTGACAATGTACAAATATGCACTGTTGATGAACCCATTGGCCAGGAGTATAGAGGAGCTACTGCCTATTAGAGTTGCAAATAGTCTGTGGTGCTACTTTCTTCTACGAACAGCGCTCGTCGCATCTTCTGTGTGCGTTGCCTTTTCTATTCCTTTCTTCGGTAAGTATCGAAAGCTGGCTTTCTTGGTTCCATCTCATATTCTTCACAGGGTGAAATTCATCTTGCAATTGTCTTGTATCGTCTTGTATCTTAATCTCTGGAGATAAATATTCTGCTTCTGTGCACAGTTTATGATGAACCAGCTGGTTCTAATGCAAATGATTAGAATGATCTTGTGAAAAAATTTCCTCCGATTCCACTAGTAGTTAGAAGCAATTCAATGTACGCATATCTTTTTTCCATCAAGTTAAATTTTACTGAACTCAGATGTCATAATGTTCTTCGTTACAGGTCTTTTAATGGCTTTGATGGGTTCTGTCCTCTGTATATTTGTGGTACGTATAAACCTTTGAGCAAACGTATTATGCATTACAGAATAACTTTTTTCCCCTTGCAAGTTCAAAATGTTTTCAACTTGTATTCTTGTTTATAACAAACATTGTTAGAACATTTTGATCTTCGTTGACAATTTGGCGCGATAATCATCAGCACCATCGTTGTTATTTGAATATGAAAATTGACTTGGTTAATTTCTGAACATGAGCTGCATCTTTCCCACTTGCATTTGCTTCAATGACCAAGCTTGTTGCCTCGCGCGATACTTCCTTTCTCTCTTTCTTGTTTATGGACTTCGATATCCATTTTTATCGTTTGCGTGGCTATATTCAGGCAGTAATATTACCAGCTTTATGCTTCCTAAAGATCATGGGGAAGAAGGCTACAAGGACACATGTAAGCAACTTTCAACTATTTATTTAACTTCAACTGGTTTTATGATTAGTATTTCTTGTCACTAACTTGTTATTAAAAGGAGTAATTACCCTATTCTCGTCTGTAAACAGGTTGTCTTGAGCTCAATGACTGCTGCACTGGGCATCATTTGTGCAATCGTAGGAACATACTCTTCATTATCAGACATCGTGAAGCAGTACTCATGAGATACCAACAGCCAAACGTTTGATCAAGTAACCGGTGATAAGCATCATTTCCTGCGATTATCTGTTTCCATGACTACTTAACAAAAGGGCCTTGTAATTTTTAGTGTTGAAGCTCATCATTTCTCATACCTTTCCTTGGAGAAGCTATATTGAGCACATTTTTTCAACATGAATTAGCAGAGGCAGCTAAACAGCAGCACTTCAGGAATTTTGATTCTTGGAGCGTTCTTGTTTCTTAATTATTTATTCATCATTTAATTTTGGGGCTGCTGGACTTTAAACCATAGTTATAAAATATGTTTCTGCTTAGCAAGTAAATTCAGTGATACGTGGATTCGAAACTGGTTTGGATTGGATTGAGATTAATGTATATCTAGGTTTTTATTTCTACAAAAATAATATTATATTTTTGCAAAAAAAAAATTCTTTTTTTTTTAAAAAGGATTAGCTATGCTGATTTGTGAGTTGACCTATGCTGATTTGTGAGTTGACCTGTTGGACAGATGATCTAAACTAGATTTTATAACTATGCTTTAAGCGGTGTTTGAAAGTATAGTTATAGTTGCTTTTCAAACTATTTTTTGTTTAGAAATATATTGAAATAATATTTTTTTTAAAAACAAAATTATTTTTAACATCAACACATCTAAATAATTTAAAAAAATTAATAAAAATTAATTTATAAAAAAAATAAAAAATATTTAAATTTTTTAAAAATATTTTTAAAATACAAAAACAAACAAACATTAATGTATTAATCGGTACTCACAGGTGGACTTGGGAAGAGTTGTCGTCCTTGATGTGATTAGCAGAGCAAAGAACAATATGGGCCTAAGTAAAGAATAATGATAGAAATCTGTTTCGTTAAATATGCTTTTGGGCTATTTGGGTTGAGCTTTATATCTTGCTAGTTTTTGGATCTTGTGAATAAATTATTATTTTTTACCAGCCTATTTATCTATAAAAGCAAAATTTTCTTATTCCAATCCATTTATTCACAAAACATATAATAAAAAATAAATAAATATCATAAAAAAAGACTATTTGGCATTGTTTGTTTATGAATTAAGATATGTACGTTTGATGGGTTTTAATTAGTTTAGTGGTTTTTTTTAAATACTGGTTGTTGAAGCAAGAATCAATAATGTGTTTAAAATGTGAAGAAATTAAATTTTATGGGAAATTTTTTATATCTTAAATTTTTTTGATGTAATTATTGTAATGATTTTAGACTGTTAATTAATGGCATCAAAATGTGAAGTTTGGATGAAGAAATTAAATTTCGAAGGCGTTTTTTAATATATATGTAAAAGAAATTTGATGCCATTTTTGGTAATGATTGCAGGCTGTTAATTGAATCTCTCTTGTTGTTTCATTTGCATGGTTTTTATGTGCTTTAGAATCATTATGTGATTCTATTGTAATAGAACGTAGAGAAGCTTGAAGCTTTAATCACTGCGCTTGAAGATCACATAATCTTGCTATGTTTTCTGTATAGTGGAAGGTCAATTCGAAAAAGAGAAAAACACAAAGCCCCAGAAGCCCTTCTCCCTCATGCAAAGGAAAGGAACCGACCCATCTGGGACCCTGCCTCATTGTGTCCACTGTCCAAGGGAGCCAGTGCTCCTGATCTAGTCCCCCCCCCCCCCCCCCCCCATTTCATATGGTTTACTTTGCATCTGTTTCAATGTGCAAGAACCAATCATGGCTAGTTGTATATACTTGATAACTTGACCCGCATGGTGATACATGCTAGTGTATATGTAGATTTAAACCTCAAAAACCACTATCTTTTATTAGGGGGTGAGCAGCTCTGCATTTCTGCAGAATTATATGGTGAAATGGGAGCTATTTTGTTTGAGAACCCTGCATGCATTGTTTTGCACAGAGCAAGACGGGGGTTACTGATGCAGGAGATTTTGGAGGAGCTGTTAGATACGGAGCTGATGCCGCTGGACAGCCTTGCAGGAGAATATTTTGGATTACTTATACTCCCAGTTGACTGTCAAGGTGAATTTTGGTTTATAAATGGGCATTCGCTCTAGTGTGCTGATCTTCTGATTCTAGTGCCGATGAGAAACTTGTGCGATGCATCAGAATGAATTAGATCCACTGATGTTACATCCATGCCTGTGCTTCCTAGCTCATAAGGCATCAACTAAAGTAATTTTGTTCCTTTTAATAATTCCGAAGTATTACAATTCAAACAACAAACTTGAGTTGTTTGCGTATATTACCATAGAATGAGAATGTTGGTAATTCTTGTTGATAATGCTTTACTTTTTCTCAAGTATTTTGATGTAGGCTAATCTATAATTAATATCTCTGAATATTATGTTATGAATCTACTAGTACTTACTGGTAGATAATATAGAAACCCTAGTAAACTCGTTTATAGGCAAATAAAACAGAATTAAGCTCCAAAAAAGGCTTGTTCATGTCAAACAAATAATCTAACAAAAAAAGCTTGTAACTTTCGACCAAGTTCATTGAATTAAGCTTAAATTTTATCAGGTGATTTTATAGGCTTGATTCTATAGGGTCGGCTCTCTACAACCAATTAATTAATTCCAAAAGACTGATCTCATGCTATGTTGGAAAATGCTATTTAAGTCAACTTCATCATTTTTTTTCTATTTTTAGATTGTTAGTTTAATTTCAGATTTTATTTTATGATGTCTTTTTTATTTTACTTAGAATTCTGATTTTTTTTACATTTAAAATGTCGGTTTCTAATCTATTTAAAATGTTAAACCTTTCAAAAAGACCACACTGCCAAATAAATAAATAAAAATCAGTAGTAAAGTGCTTAATTCAGCCAGTTCTATCTTTCATTTCGAGTGTTGTTTTTTATATTGTTTTCGTCTGCGAGCTGTTCTAGGTGGGACATCCTGCTTAATTCGACCACTACTTGAGCAGCAGTTCCCCAAGTTAATATTTAGGTCCTGTATTTCAGCATTTTATGGGACATTAATTACGAATTCAAAAGCAAAACCCTCCAAAGACGAGTATAGTCCAGAAGGTCTGTGTAAAGCTTCCATTTTTGGCGTTGCTTGTGGAAAAGGAGCTCCAATCTTGGCCAGGAAAAGAGCACTCGAAGGAGAAGTTGGCTAACCATTCCTGAAGCTGGAGAATCTTGCCGGTATAAATGGATGAAAGATGCCCTTGAGGAAAGTTTCACAAATGGCATGATGATCAAATGATAAGCAGATAAAAAAAAAATCCAATGATGAAATTCGTCTGCTTCATCTCCAGAAAAACATTGAATAGGAAAAAGGTGAAGAAAAAAGCATTGAATTGTTCATGCATGTTTCGGATGCACCAGTATGAGGGTGATTTTGCTGCTTTCCTTTTCTTTTCTCTAGGGTTAGGTATAGGTCACGACAAATGCCTGTGCTTTAGGCATGCAGAGAGATATTTAATGGAAATCAATATGGGGTCCGTTTGTTCGTATCCCTGTCTCATTTCTTTCTTTCTCTTTTTATTTTATTAACATGAATATTCGGGTCAGCTTGCACGCACCTCGACTAATCTCACGGGCTCTGAAATTAACGACCATGTAAGCCTCCAGTGGACCTAAAGTTTATGAAACTCGAACTAGTGGCCTCTAAAAAGCAAATTTAAGGTCTGATCAGTTAAAATACATCTCTCAAGGTTTTGTTAACGCTCATTTCTTAATTCTACATTGTATGGTGTAATGAATCATTTTCTGTTTTTTCTTCTGTTTGACACGAAATTTAGTTTAGATCATGGTAATATAATATAACATTTTTTTATTAAAATAATGTTATTTCAAACTCTTTAAAAAAATATCAAAATTTAAATTGACTCTACACAATTTGTAACTTTAGACTTGAGTTAAGTCGACTTCAAACCATGGTGTGTGGGGACCTCGAACCATGATGTCCGTGGCTCAAATCCTCCTTGCCCACAACTAGCAAAAAAAAAAAAAAAGGATCTTTCCCTCTAGAGGTAGAAAAATCATGATTGAAATAATGATTATTATTTCTAGGTAATGATACTGGTTATAGCACCTAATCAACTCAACACTTCAATTCAAGATTTAGTCCGGACCATATTAATAAAATACCTAACTTTTTTATTAAAATAATGTTATTTCAGACTCTTTAAAGAAATATTAAAATTTGAATTGACCCCACCCAATCTATAACTTAGAACTTGAGTTAAGTCGACCTCAAACCAAGGTGTCTGGAGCTCAAAACCTCCTTGCTCACAACTGGCCAAAAGAAAAGGATGTTTCCCTTTAGAGATTTTTAGGAAAATCATGATCGGGATAGTGATTATTATTTCTAGATAATGATACTGGTTATAGTATTTGATCAGCTCAACACTTTAATTCGAGATTTAGTTTAGACCATGTTAATAAAATACCTAAAACTTTTTTACTAAAATAATATTATTTTAGACTCTTTAAAAAAAAAATTAAAATTTAAATTGACCCATGTAATCTGTAACTTTAAACTTGAGCCAGGTCAATCTCAAACCATGATGTTCGGAGCTCAAATCCCTCCTTGCCCACAACTGGCCAAAAAGGGAAGGATATTTTCCTCAAGAGGTAGGAAAATCATCATTGGGTAGTGGATCCGAAGCTATCAAACCTGGGTGTGGGTCTTTTGTCAAAAATAGAATGTACTTATTTTTTCTTGTTTTTCTTTTTATTTCTTGTTATTGTAGCCATGATTAGAGTTCTAAGGTGGTAGTTAACAGTGCTGCAATGCAACCTGGGCCGAGCCTGTACAGTAAACCAAGCCCGGTTTTGGTGCAAGAAAAGGAAAGGTTTATATACTTGATCCATTGATCATCTTACATGGTTGAGCTCTTAATTAAGGCTTAATCTCCCCCATGGAAAACTTTTTATATTAAAGTTTTCTTGGGATTTTATCTTCTACTTGTAGCATCTCCAGAGGAGGACCAGGTCCTTTTTTAATGCCTATAAAGTCAATGATTGATTCAAAGGATAAAACTAGCAATAACGTCACATGCATGGTTTGACATTTCGACTACTTCTCATGGAGCTCAGGCTGTCATTTTCTTAAACCAGAAAATTAAACAAAATACCTTGTTTATCAAGGATTAATTAGAACCTTATTGGTTAATCAAAAACAACTTCAATGGAATTCAGCCTGTTTTTTTTTCTAAATCCAAAAGATTAGGTACAATTATAGGTTCATTTACAGCCTAATTGGTTGCTCAAAAAGAATATTGAAGGATGCTCTCTGGTCCTGTAATAGATCAATGATTGGCTGCTGCATGCCCAGGAAAAATCTAGCCTTGCACGATCAATTTGTTCAAAGCAAGATGCGTCAAGGTATGATCCTCGTGCTTGGGCTGTTGAACTTGTTGCCACCTTTTCTTGCCAAGTCAAGAACGTGGTCTTGGTTGCGACCATTTCCTCTTTTGAGATGGGCTGGGCTAAGGGCTTGTCTCTGCCTGCCGACAACGTACAAGACCAAGTACTGCTAGCTAGACAACAGCACTGAAGGCTGCAACCAAGTCATGTTCTCTAGTCACGAGGTTATATATTTTTGTTCTCTTGCAGCTTGAGCAATGACTACTCTTGAAATGTCTTTTATGTGGCAAGTGAAAATACAAAAACCTCTGCGTGTTACTGGCTACCGTGGTGGCAGCCTTTATTTTTAGGCTGTGTATGCCTTTGTGAAGACCTTCTATCTCGTTTCGACTAAATAATGTGTGTTGTTTATAAGAGTTAGCGTGCTTTGATAATGTTTTTATTATGAGCTGTGTTAAAAAAAGAAAAAACTCCCTTTTTTAGGTTAAAAAAAAAATTATTCAATGCACAAGTTTGGATATGAATGAATATAAAACCTGGCCTGACATGTAAACTTAATAATATGTTAATTCAGTCTTTGATCTCTGTTAGATTTCAAATTAAATTAAGTATGAGTTAATCTTGTTGACTTCATCAAAACTTAATTTTTTTTAATATGAAATCAATTAAAATCTAGTTTGATTTAAATAAAAACATATTAAAAAGATATGATTTTAATTTATTTTAAATAAATTGTAATAAAACCGTTTTAAATAGATTATAATCCATATAAAATAACTTAAACTCATAACCCTAGCGTTGAACAAAGTTTAATAACTTTGACAACATATATAAAATTCTACGAAAGAAAGACATGACACATAAAAACTGATGGAAAATATCACGATGGTAAGAAAAAGAGTTCATTTGGGTTAAGTGGTTGAGTTTGTATTTGTTATTAAGAATAATTCTCAATAGCACACAAACAAACTTTTACTGTTGCTTGTTTTTTTTAAATAGCGGTGGCACCCCACCAAACACAAACACGACGATTAGCAAAAGACATTCGAGAAAGAAGGAGCCGCCCAACCAAGTGTCACTAAAGACCAGACTTCTGCAACAGGCACTTTTTCAAGCTTTATACATGTGTAATAGCCTCAAAACTAACAATATAACCGGACGATGTTTTTTTTGTGTTTACTGTTTCAATTTTGTCAATATTTTAAAAAATAAATATTAAATTTTATTACAAAATAATATAAACTATATCTTAAACTTCACTTAATAGTTTAAGCTATTGGGTTGAAATAATTTTTTAACATTGTATCAGAATCTTGATAACCAAGCGGTCACGAATTTGAATCTCGTCATCTTTATTTATTTGATAAAAATTAAGCAAAAGGTAGAATGAGTATGTGCAAATTTTAAGCCCAAAAAGCTTTTACTTGAGGAGGTGTGTTAGAGAATAATATAAATCATAACTTGTGACCTCATCTAACAATTTAAACTATTGAAATGAAATGGTTCTTTAACAAATTTTTAATTTTGAATTGCTCAATCGAGGTGTGCGCAATGCAAGATTTCGATGGATTGTAGCTTTTAAACAAAAGAGATCGAATGAAAATTAATTCCAGCATTTATGTTTTAGTTTTTTTAAAATACAATTTCTTAATTAACTTGAAGATAATTGTCCACGGATAAAAGTTGTTAGTGTAAAATTTTTCAGTATGGATATAAAAGAGATTAATAACCTTTAGTTGTTGGTATAGAAAAGGGCCATTTTACCCAATATGATTCCTACACTTTAATTTTTAATAAAGTAGATTCAAATTCAAGTAGCTTCTTTAAACTAGTGTGTACATAATGATAGAGGGTGCAATCGCAAAAAAAATGAAAATAATGGAGGGTAAAATCGTAAAAAAATCCAATTCTAAAAATGATCTCAAATTACATAAATATCAATTAAAAGAATGAGGACAAAATTTAACAAATAAAAAAATCACAACAGGATGAAATTAAAACAAAATTCCAATTTCATAAATTATTTATATTAACCAAAAAACCAAGGACTAAATCAAAAGGAATTAGATTACATAAATAGCAATTAAAAGAGTGAGGAAATATTTGACAAACCAAAAAAAAATACGATGATGAAATCAAAAAAAAATTCAAATTCCATTAATTATTTAAAATAAAACAAACATTAACCAAAAGATTATGGACTAAATCAAAAGGAAAGAGAAGTTCAAGGGATGATTTAAAAAAATAACAAGGCAGCACAAACATTAAGGCGGAGAAAGAAAATAAATAAGAAAAAACAAGAAATGTTTGCTGGAGTCAAACCAGAGAGAATTTCGTTGGACGCGTCGTCTTAATAGGGAGAAAACGCCAAGACAAATTAAACACTGCCCCAAAATGATATTTTTGGCATTTTAAATTAGTTGCACACACAACGTGAAGACGGCGGGGTGACTAACACGCCAAATTTTTTTTATTATTTTTATATACTTTTGATTTTTTAAAGACCAAATCGCTCTTTACATTACCTAGTAATAACAAAAAACTTAAAGTACAATGACAAAGATGCCCTTAGACCTAAGATATAAAAACTAAATTCCAAGGTTAAGTGCGTATTTTTACTTTGCTAATCAAACAAAAAGGAACAAAAAAAACCCTCATTTCAAGTTAAGTTATTTTTTGCAATGCAAAGTTGTTATTCTACCATACACTTTTCATATGAAAATACAAATAAAACCCTACATGTCACCCAACAAGTTCTCACCTTCAAGGGTATTAACGTTATTTCACCGTGCATTCAAAAAATAAATACCCACATTACTTTCAATCAATTAAAAAATATCATAATTGTCTTATGGCAAACACAATAGTGCCCTTAACCATCAACAATATTTTTTTAAAAGATAAGATGGTTAAAATATTGTTTATGTCCATAGTGCAATGTAAGGAGAACAATGTTTTCACCAACATTTCAATTTTTTTAATTTTTTAATTTTAATTTATAATATTGCCTTGTCTTTCTTCCTTGCAGCATGAGAAACACTAGTAAGAGCATTGCAAGGTTATTTTGTATGATATAGAAAAAACTTAGACATGACACTTCCTATTTGTGTTAATTTCAAACCTTGTTCTAATTTTTTTTCCCATGTAGATTGGAAAATTAATGGCAGCCTGATAATAAACACAAATTGCTAGCTTAATATACCTCACATCTCATATATATCTCATATAAAGTTTTGATTTAAATCTTTTTGAATATATATTTATAATTTAAAATATAATTCATATTTATCTCCTAGATGGTTCATTAAAAAAAAAAATTCATCAAATATAATTATAATTTAAAATATTTTTGACATATTTTTTCCTACCACTCTCTCTCTAGATCTGGACATAACTCTCGAATCATATATAGATGAAACATGAAACTCACGAGCCGTGTGTATATATATATATATATATATATATATATATAACCCACTAAATTATAATATCTAGTGGATATGTATTTCTGATGAGACTGAACAAGTTTTTTTTTCCCCCGATGAATCCTGCCCACTGCTAACAAAAATATCACTTATGGTCAGAACAGTACGGTAGTACAACTTGCCAAGATTATAGACGTCTGATAATTTCATGTCCACTTGTCCGCCATGGGCTAAAAATAGTGAAAGACACTTGAGCAAGATACAAAATAATTATATTTCAGAAAGCATGCATGCATGCACTAAAATGGTGAGAGAGAGCGCATCTGTTAATTGTGATCTGCCCTTAATGTGGAAGAGAGAAGAGTAGAAAGCTAGTGGATATGTTCAGTCTCTTCAGATCCTTCACAGAGAGAGGAACAATAAACCTTTTTCTTATGGATTCAATGAACCCTAGAAGGTGAAAAAAAAAAGACAAGGAAATTACGTTAAAGATAAGACAAGCCTAATAAATCCCAAAAGCTAATCGTACATTGCAAGTGGGAACCTATCTCTGCTAGCAAACAACAACACATAAATCGCTGTGCCGCATTATCTGGGCAATTCAGCCTGCGGATGTATAGTACATCTATCTCTTAGCCCAGCCAGCCTAGCAATCAAAATCATCCAGGTTTCATTAATCATTAAACTGCAAGAAAGTTGAGCTACTTCTAAGCGATAAGTAGTCGTATAGTATTTTGTGTAATCTTATATGAAGAGTTAATGCTGTTTTATTTGATTCTCCTCACTAATCATCACTAGGACGAGGTTAATCAACTAAGAAAATCTTAATTACTTTTGGGGATGCCTTAGAAAATTAACAACTTGAACCATTAACTTTTGACCAAGGTCGCGCTAACCACTAATATTTTCTATGACAATGACCACTTGAAAATCCAATATATCATGCTTTTTCACACCACCTCTAGCTAGATGGTGTTTAGTTTCAGTGTTAGGCCTTCTTTGCTTGCTAGCTAGCTTGTTTTTTTTTTGGTAATAGTAGCTAGTTTTGGCTTGGACCCTTTCTTGTGATGTACTTTGCTTGTTTCTATATATATTTTTTGCTTGTTTATAAGATTATATAAGTTGGGTCCCGTGACATTGTTTCTTGCACCACTCCTAGCTTGGATCTTCTGCTACAATTCTCAGCGCCAAACTTGAAAAGACCTTACTCAAAACGAAAACACACTTGAAAGTTCACTAATTGGCACTGGTAGAGATAAAGGAAAGCAAATTGTTATTAATATGAACATTTCAACATTAAACTAGAAGTCCCCACAAAACTCCTGCTAGTTGCAATCCCTTTTCAATATTAAACTACAGATAAAAAGGTTAATTACACAGAGAAAGATTAACCACGTGATTAATTACTATGGTACAATATGGGAGAAACATACCCTAAATAATAGTAGTAGCAAACTGGGCCAAAGAGATCTTACTCAAATTACATTGCAAGGCTTCTCAAGAGTACATCCATGAGTTATAAGCTTCATACCATAATTTTGATGGCATTTTCTCTGAAATATCCTCCAACATCTGAGGCATGAAAACATCATCAAAAGACTCAAATGGGGCATCTTGTCTTTCAGGCTGCACTTGACTAGGATCCTCTATGGGAACTTCTTGTGCATGACCACCATCAACAACAACACTCTTAGAAGCATTCGGAACCGTTTGATAATTTCCACCGACATCACGATCATGGCCATCACTGTCCACGAACTTACTAGGGTCTGGCAATTCAGAATCTTGACCAGTGAGTTCTTGAACCAGAGCCCTAAATTCAGATGCACTAGCCTTGAACTTCATGGGGTTGGATATGTAAACTACTTTCATAGGCTTTTTCTTGGTTCCGGTTCCGGCAATTCTGTGTGCTTTTTTTTCTTGCACACCACCACCTACCGAGTGACTATGATTGTTATCCATGATTGTAGAGGCAGATGGATAAGCTTTGAAATCACAAGAGTGGCACTATATTTACATACAAAGATAATATTTGTGGACAACCCAAGGACAAATTCTTTGAGGCTGCAGAGGAGATTTCTGAGAAAGAAAAAGGTGAGAGAGATAAGAGAGAAATTTGGAAGCTTGAAAAAGGGGACGTTTGGATAGTACAAAATAATGCAATCAAGAAAGTTCGGGTAAGAGTGTAAGACATGCAAGTCTCAGTCGCGCCCAAAGCACGACTAGAAATTGCCTCCTCCAGAATATATATTTATTTTTTTTCAAGCATAAATGACTTATGTCGTGTTAATTTGACGTTGCCGTTACCTGGTGTTTTTTAATTTTTAAGTTGTTTTTTAGATGTTTTTTTGAATTATTTTGATATGCTAATTAATATTAAAAATAAATTTTTAAAAAATAAAAAAATATTATTTTAATATATTTTTAAATGAAAAACACTTTAAAAAATAACTTCTAATAATTCTTAAATAGCCTTTAATGTTTTCTTGCACGGTAGTTTTCAATCTAACTTTATATTTTTAATTAAGTTATTTTTATTTTTTTAAAATAAATAATTTCTCAATCTATTATTCTGTTAACTCTTTTATTTAAATTAATTAAATTAGTTATGTACATGACTTAATATTATACTATAAATAATCTTAAGCTCGATCTGCATGTGAACATGTTAATCGTGTTTAAGAAAATTTGTTTTGAAAAATTCACAACGAACCAAACCTCTCTGATCCCTCTTTGAAACCCTCCTCTCTTGCCCTCTCATTCTCTCTCTTGTGATGCCCTTCTTCATCGAGATTATCATTTTAGATATAATATTATATGCATGATATATAAATTATTTAATTAATTAGGATGAAAATTAAGATGAAAAAAATTAATAGAATGAGAGATTAGAAAATCAATCATTTTATAATATATTTTTAGATGAACTTGATCGTTAGACGAGAAATAAGAAACTAAATAACTTTATTATCTTTAAAAAGATTATTAAAATTACTTTATCAGTCTGATTTTCCATGTTATTTTATTTTTTTTCCAATTATAAACAAATCCATATCATTACACTCACCCTAATGTAAATTGTGTGAATAGATTAGGAAGATTGCAGTAACCGTGTTCAACACGCGCCTAGGATTCACGTGAAAGCAATAGGGCTTATGGGAGCTTGGAGTGATCGGTGTGTCGATAATCTTACGACGTGGCATTTATCTAAAGGCTGTCTGGATGTCTCCGACGTCGTCGCGTCGTCATGTGATGACATCATGGCCGTAAAGTAGTGTAAAACTGTAAATCATGGAGCTCAATAGGTGGCTTTGATTAGGTTCGGCTGCATGAATGATCTAGTGTTGATTACCCTCATCATAAATCATTGAACCCTCCACTGAATGTCACTCGAAATTCCACGTCATATCATTATATTTTTAAAAGAATCCAGAGCCTTTGCTCTCTTATAATTATATAAAAAAACAGTGCTTCATCATGTTTCTTTTTCAACTCTAAGAAAATGAGTTTTGTGTCCCTTAAATATTTATGAGTTTTTTAAAATACAGGTCATTTAGAGGCCGAAATAAAATAAAATCGATAAATATAAATATAGTATAGATATAATAATTCACGTGTTATCCTATCATATGATATTTATTTTATGAATTGAACTTATAGCATATTGACACAATAAAAAAATAAGATGAAAAAAAATCTTAAATCAAATAAAAAAGGTAAAGAAATAAATAAAAATACATGTATAACATAAAAATAAATGTTAATTTAGCCCTACAAAATTATTTGAACTTTGTAAGAGTCTGTAAGGGAATACGGTAACTTTTATTTTTAGATGTGTTTCTATTGAAAAAATATTAAAATTATATTTTTTTAATATTTTTTTTTATGATTTTGATGTATTAATATTAAAAATAAAAATAAATAAAAAATTATTTCAATATATCTTTAAATAAAAAAATACTTTTAAAAAACATATTCCACCATATTATAAAATTAACAAGCACTGAGGATGATAGCAATGCACTTATGACCCAATGATCACCTTCCACACGGAATTTTCCTCGACACAGATCATTCGAAACATTATCTTTTTCTATAATCTATAAATAGACCAAACAAGTTTGAATCTTGTCTGGTTTGCATTATTTCTGTCCCATGATCATTTCCCACAAAGTGTTATCTTCTTGGAAGGATGTTACTTGTTTCATATCAAGCTAGTATCTTAATTAATTATTATGTATTCTTTTTTTAGCACATTGGGATAAAAATATAAATAGGAAACATCATTACCTGAATTCCCCTTTTGAATAACTTATGTAAATAATTTTTATAAATCACTTGATTATTATTTTTTGAAAAAATTAAGATAATCTTTTTTTAGTTAAAAAGTTAGATAGTATTCGAGAGTACAATAAATTTTTATGTTTTAATACATTTTATATAAAAAAACATTAAATTAATGTATTTTTAGTATTTTTTTAAAATTTTAATAAATTAATATAAAAATAAAAAATATTATTTTAATATTTTTTTAGGTTGAGATGGTTCTTTGACATGGTTCGAATCTTACTATTCTCATTTATTTGATAAAAATTAAACACAAGGTAAAGTGGACTTGTGCAAGTTTCAAGCACAAAAGGCTTTCACTTGAGGGGGTATGTTAGAGAATAATATAAATTATATCCTGGAACTTCACCTAACAGTTTAAGCTATTGAGTTGAGATGTTTCTTTGACAAACCACACTCACACCCAAACTCCAGGTGTGATTAGCGTTATCATTTTGACAACATTTCTACGGTGCAAACATTTCTTTCGTCTTGTAAAAAAAAATAAAATTGTTGGCAATAATATTGTAGAGTTTTGTTTGGTGTGGGAGATCGCATACAAAAGAAACTCGAGCTGGGGCATTAGTGCTCGCACGTGCTTTGACTTTCCTTAATTTTAATAAAGGAATCTAAGGGCTCAACGGAACACGTAATGATACATGATATAAAGCTTAGGCCATTAAGTAAAATGAGATTTATTGTGAACACTACCAGCTCTCCCTGTTCATTGAAAGGAAAGGGCCATGCTCTAAATTCAACATGTAATCATCTAGCTAAATAGTCCATCATCAGCCAAATTATCCTTTTTCTTGCTTGAATCTCACTACTTAAATAATATTTAATGTATGTTTTCAATGTAAAGTATGCATAGTCTACTATTCATTCTTCGGATGATGTGGTTTACACGTTACTTAATTTCAATTGCATTCAATAATGGCAAATATAGTTGTTAGATACTATCCAAAAAGTAATCTAGATTATCAGGCCATATAATTTATTTTTCTTCTAAGTTGCAGAGATTGTCTTATTTAGTAGAATTAGTTCGATAACTTGGGCTAACTTAATGTTTTTTTTTTGTGTTTTTTAATGTCGACTTGATTAAATTTAGCTAGATCAATTAAATTATCAAAAATTTAATGAAATCTAATAAGTTTATACAAGTTAGTTACTCGCATGACTTAACTAAAAACCTAGTTCAAATAAGACCCCGAGAAGTTCATATAGGGTTAATGGATGAATAATATATATAATCCTTCATGATGTGTGTTTTTTGTATTTTTTTTTTTTTTTGTATTTAGGAATCAAATAGTATAATTCTTTTGTTGGTAACTTGAAGGATTAAAAACATGATTATTGCTTTCTAATTTGTTGTAAACGATATCGGATTTATCAACTACACTTGCAATTATCACTAATATTTTAAGGTGTTAATTATCCATATTTGTAGAAATAAAAATAAAAATGACCACTTTACACCTTAAATTCTAGGTCTACGGGTGTCACAGTCCTCGTCCACCCCGTCATCTTCATGGAAATTCACTTCAAGCACCGAATGCCACTAGACATGAACTCAAAAAAAGAAAAAGAAGAAAAAAACACAATCAATCACCATTAATAAGATTAGGAGACTTCACAACATGTAGAGTAGAGTGCTTTTCTGAGTGTGGGAGAGATCAGCAACAAGCGGGCGGCTTATTAATGGAGGCTAGCCAGCCACTCCGACTCCACTGAAAAAGATCGATCTCACCTGCCCCTCCATGGAAGCAATTAATGAATACGTACAGAGGGGAAGGGTGAGGCTAAAGTGGAGGGCACCTCGATATTTACATGAATATTTATTGCAATGAATGAAGGGTACGGGCTCTGTTGCATGCATTCCGTAGGCCAAACAAGACATTAATTGAATATGACCATAGCATTTTGTTAGCATTAGGAATTGGCCCCTGTTGAATCACAGTGACTACAACCTTTATATGATAAATTTAAATGAATTTATATACAATTATCTCTTTATTATTGATCTAATTAATAGGTACGCATGAGGCAAAAACGACTGTACAACAAATATAAAGTCCAACTGTGTACTTATTGAAAGAAAGAAAAAAATTTCACTTCCTGACAGGCCCATTTATTGATATATAGTACTCAATCATGTAAAATGTGATTTAATATCCTTATGTACTGGATGGATAAGATAAAGTCTAGGAAAATACTACTAGAAAACTAAAAAAATACCAACAAAATATTTCATAAATAATCGATTACATATATAAAACTCCTTCAGTAATTTTATTCTCGATGAAAAACCATCGTAAAAAATTATCTCTTTTGGGCTTTCTACTTTGTCTGCAATTCTGTCATCGGTTAGTATACCAATATAATTTTTTATTGGTGATTTCAATGGAGTTTATAATTTTTATTTAATGTATGGAAATGTATATCTTAACTAATTTTACGGACCTTGAAATTAATGATCATATAAATCTCTAATAACAATTATATTAACAATAACAAGACTCGAACATGAGACCAAAGATAGAGTAAATCTATTAATCCCAAACTCTTACCACTACACTAGCTACTAGATAGTTAACATATTTAAACAGTACAGACAATAACCAAAGAATATTGTCTCTTTCATGGGCAAACTCATCCATGTTACGTTAATATCTAACTGTATAAATATAAAAAAGAAATCCAAAGCACAATTAATTAACTTATTCATAAATGAAAACTCAATCTAGCTAGTGAAAAATTGCAAGACGAAAGAAATGCAGGTACAGATAGCCACAGCATAACTCATATATATATATATATATTAGGCAGCCCAAAAAGGAAATTGTTGGAATATACATAATATAATATATGGAAATATTCAATTAATCTACAGAAAAATTCCTACTCACATCGACATCGTGCTCATCAATTTCCTTCTCCCAGGACTTAAGAGACGACCTATCTATTCCCTTGGCTCCAGTGTACTCTTCCACTCTAAAATTTGCTTGAGATCATTATGATGGGTAATGCTTTTTAATAGTATATTTTATTTTAAAATACTTGAAAATAATTTTTTATTTCAGATATCTTTTTATTTTTGACACCAACATATTAAAATAATAATAAAAAATATCAATTCTAAAATACTTTTTAAAAACAAATAAAAACAGAAGTAACATCTCTTCCGAACATATAATGACTTCAAGCACAAAACCCATTTAATTTCAACATGCGAACCAATAAATTAGACAGATTTTATACACAGAAATTAACTATAAAACAGCACTGAAAAAAAACCTTTTTTTATATTGTGAAAAACATGCATTAGCACATTAGCATTTACAGAGATTGATTTATTAAAACGAACAGCATGCTTGATTAACAAGATGAACTGTTCTTGATTAACAAGATGAACTGTTGGGGCAAAGAAAAGAATCAAATATCTTTTAAACTCCACTGCAGGAGGCAGCTTGACCAATCTATTTAATAAACATAACAGCAGTCGTTGTCTTTCCAGTTCCTGCTTTTCCAACACAACAATTAAAGGGGATTGCGAGATAAGAACTCAATTCTAATAAATCATGTATTAATATAATAAAATTATTATTATATAAGAAGTAAAACACATACAAATTACAAATTCAACAAATAAATTTTGAATAAATTAACTTAAAATATAAATAGAGGTTAAAACAAAAATTAATGGATGAGTCTTTTTATTTGATAGTGTGAAGTTTGACAAGAAATATAACCAATAGAGAAAGGTTGCATTGGTAGGTGAATTGGGTGGATGGATTTTAAATGGGGAGCTATAAAAAATCTTAAAAAATAGAGTTAGAGTTTGAATTGAATTGAAGAAAAAGTACTGGGGGAAGAGAGAACTGTCGAGTTTTAATTTTTTTTAAATCATCAATGAAAATTTAATTGGTAATTTGACACGTTGTTATAAATGCTGATTAATTTTTTTTATTCTATCATTGTTTATATTAGAAATTATTACCGGAAGTTTTATGTCATGGTTTTCATCGATAAATAGCCATGAAATAGTTCTCATCTGCAATTTTAATGTTTTTTTTTTAGTTTCCTGGTAGTGAAAAGTCTAGAATTATCAAACAATTTTGTTGATAAAAAAAATGTCATCATTTTTACATGATTGTTAAACCAAACTATAATTTTGTCAAAACATTCTACGAACTCCATTCCCAAATAAGAGTTGGTCGGCTCAAATGAACTCTTGCATTCACATAAAAACCATGGTGGCTGAAATATTTTCTACAAATGATCTCCATTAATCAAGTGAGAGACTATAAAAGAGAATGAAGAAGTATGTCATGAGTGGTTAACTATTTCACTCGATTATCCGATAACACCATGACATCAGTATTGAAGTTGAGCTCTCTTTTTCAAATGAATATTTATTTTCTTTTCTTTTTCAATGGATTAAGATAATGAATCTTGACCTAGCTAGCTACACAGCTCGCTAGACGTACGGGTGTTTTTCATCTCTAAATTTCAAACCGATTTAATTAAACACAGCATCCATCTTGAAACAAATTATCCGGTCCTTATCTATATTTGAGCATCGATTGCAATTAATGCGAGAAAAGAAGCTTAATTTCAAGCTAGTCTCATAAACGTTTTTTTTTTCTTGTATACGTACGTACGTATAAGTAGCATATCTGAAATTCAGAAAAATATATAAATCAATCTTTAAACAGCCCTGGAAATCATAGCATGCGAGCTACTACATAACTATATAAAGATACGTGTTCTTGCACACAATCACACAATCTATTGCAGCTCATCTGACTCTTGTATCCACAGAAATGAACGGCAGCCTACTAGAGTTGCCCTAAATCCATCCCAAGCAAGGATATTGGGGAGCGGCAGCCTAGTGCATCCAGCTAATGGAAACCTAGGAAATCATAGGCTATGGACATATTTGTTTTGTAGTAAAAGTCTTGTCCCCGTCTAAAAGCCAAACTCTGCTTTCTTCCGTGGCAACGTGGCCCCTCTCGAAGACGAGTGCTCAATTAATAATGCTCGAGTCCCTATCCTCTTGCAATTCGACTATTAAAACGGTGCATTTGCAATGATAGTGCATGTACAATTTAATTTACTAACATTGTAAAACCCGCATTCCTAAAAAAATTAAAAACAAGCAAAAGCCTCATGTTTTTGCTGCGTTCTGTTTTCTTAGAACACGTGTTTTTAAATAAATTTTTAATTTAGTGTTTAAAAATATTGTTGAAATTATAATTTTTAAAAGATTAATTTTTTTATGATTTTATATTGTTTTAATGTGCTGGTGTTAAAAATATTTTTAAATTTTTTTTTTGATACATTTCCAAACAAAAAACACTTTGAACCGCTACCACACTCTCACTCTTAGGCACTTTCTAATTATAAATGCTTTAGGGGTGCGGCTAAATTATATTTTTTTAAGATTCTTGTTTTTTTAAAAAAATTAAATTGATATTTTTAATATTTTTTTATCATTTTAATATGCTGATATTAAAAATATTAAAAATATTATTTTAATATATTTTCAAGCAAAACACACTTTAAACATCTTGTAATACAATTCTAAACACATCAAATCACACCCCTACCACCACCCTTGTCCAAACCTATTTGAATGCTCTAGGCTATATAGATAGCATGGTGATTTTCATTGGCACTGTATATTTCTATGCTATCATAGGAGTATTTTTCCAATGTCTACCCACATGGCCTAATAAATGAAGAATTATGTCCACGATGAATTTATCTATGCATGAACCTTGATGACTAGCACTAAACATTGTTGATAGGAAAAAAACCCATTGGTAATAAAGCTTGTTTAAGCATGAATGTTGGACTCGATTAACAATCGAGAGGATTAGATTTTTCTAGGCAGATCGCACCTCTCTAAATCCCAGGCATGGCGTCAAATTAAGATCAATGGGCCATTCATCTTCGATTGGATGGATATGAGAGGGCTTCAAGGGCTTTGAGAATAACTGGCTGGGCTTTGTTGAGGTCTGAAAAGGCTTGATCTTACAAACCATTCTGGAGTAGTGAGGCTCAATGCCATTGACCTGATGGTCTAGCTGGGTTTACCTTACTCAGCTCTTACTCGGCTAGCCAAATTTTATAAAGGCCTCATGGTTACCTTGTTACTGAGCTGCAAGGTCTAGAATAGTGAATATTCATTACTACAAGCAAACAGCATAATCTTTGTTTGAATGGTAGCTTGTGTATTTTTTTTTTTTTGAATAAAAAACATGTTTTTATAGCTTTTAGAGGTATGGTTTGTGCTTAAAAGGTATTGTACCTTTGACAAAAAACCACCACACCTCCAAGCCAAACACACCCTTACTCTTTGCAGCTTTCAACTGAAAGTCTGAATTAGGGTGTTTGAATGGGAGGTAGCTTGTGCTTTTTTGAGTAAAAAACATGTTTTTATAGCTTTTAAAGATGTGATTTGTGCTTAAAAGGTATTGTACCTTTGATAAAAAGCCACCGCACCTCCAAACCAAGCACACTATGCTGAGTTTTCTAATAATAAAAGGAAGGCACAAAGTCCCTTGACGGGTGCTTATATCTCCTTGAATGGATTTGCCTGTGATATTTTTTTAAATAATATTTACTCTCTTATTTTTTGTTAAATAATTTTTTTGTGGGATTGAACTTCTGATCTCATAAATAAATAAATCCCTTTAATCTCCACGTCTTAGAATCCAAATTGAGATATTCAAAGACATTTTGAGATCAAATCTCATTTATGTCGGCGAGAAGGAGGTATTGAGTCAGACAAAAGACTCATTAGTATGTTAATTGGAATTAAATTCGTCCTTCAACGGTGTTTATAAAAATTTAATAAATTCTTTTAAATATCAATTTTAAGATTTGAACCCAGAAAATCAAGAAAAGGAAGTAAAATTGTATTTGTTTTAGCGTTCAAAAAAACATTTCTGAAAATTATTGATTTTTTTTTTTAAATATTTTAAATCATTTTGATTCATTGTTGTAAAAAATAAATTGAAAAAAATAAAAAATATATATTATTTTGATGTATTTTTTTTTAAAAAATACTTTAAAAAACAGTCGCTACCACAATTTCAAACCGTATCTTAACTACCCAATCTACCCACATGATTAAAGTAAATAAATAAGAATTTGACACTTAAAAAAAAAAAAAGCAACAAAACTCCATATATAATGTGTTCTTATTCAAATAAGAGACTTTCAAGTACAAAAAAAAAATACATATATATAACAAAATAATAGAATTTCGAAGTTGTCTTTTCGTGGGGTAGCAGGTGATGAATGCATTTTTAAAAAAATATTAACCTTGATGAGAGTAAAGCAGTTTTGACTTTTGCTTCTAAAAAATTGCATGGGTCTCGATTTCTGGTAGGGAAAGGCTTCTCCTACACATGAACCGAGACAAGCAAAAATGGAAAAAGGGGTAAGACTTGCACAATCTTCTAACCTGGCGGCGAAGCAACTGAGCATTCATGAACTCAAAGCTGCTGGAATTCACCTGCTGCTCTCTTCTACCAGGCTAATCACAAGCCCAAAACCAACCTTAATCACACAAAAAATACCCACGATTTTCTTTTCAGTGGTTGTGCGTTGATTTTATAGAATCAAAGACAATTATTCGAGCTATTACTCCTATCTTTTTTATTTTTGTTAGCATTTAGGGAATTATTGGATCAGTTTTGGTGGGACTAAATCTGAATGCTTCGATCACTAGATCATAAATAACTTATTCAAATATGTAGAAAATATTTCTTTTCTGAAGGGACTAGATCACTGTTAGAAGACAAAGTAGAGAGTAGATTGAAAACTTGAGCCAGATTTCAAAAGTTAAATGTGTTCTTTGTTGCTTCTTTTCTTTTGTACCAGCTGTGTTAGGCACCGTTTGTCAATGACCCTCATGGGTTTACAAAGTTAATTTAGATTTATTTCAAAACAGTTTTGTTTTAATTAGAAGAAAGAACTTTGAATAATGTTGTTTGGATAAAAAAATAATCAAACAAGGTTATTTTGAACAACTTCTCCTAATAAATTATCGAAGTTAATTGGATCGAATCTCGTCTAGCTCATGGAATGACTCGATGAATTATTTAAATTTAATCGAATTAATTTTTTTAAATAATTTAAAAAAAACACAGCCCAGAAACCAACCCCTCTGAATTTAATAAGTAAGATTACAATTATTAAAAATATGAAGATGAGGAGCTTGCCATGATGTTTCGTTGCTGCTCTGCTTGTTCTAAAGTCGCCGCATTCAAGAGTTTTGGATCCTTGTCCAACCCCTGAAAGTTGACCTGGCTGTCTGGAGAATAGTAGTAAATTACAGTTAAACCCTTTTGGTTCATGATTTTTATTAATCATAGATAAAATCAGACATATTCATGGGATCATGGAAAACAATATACTAGACTGTCGCTAAATTAAGAATCTTTTGAGGTATCCCAAAGAGTAAAAAAAAAAAAAAAAAAGGAATAAGATTTCGTGCTCTTTACTAAATTAGGACAAAGATTCAATGCCCACTTCATATATTTCTGCAACGATGATTCTTGCCTGATTCCAAACAAATCCAACTTAATTTATAGATAACAATTACACATTTTTTATTTTTCGTTTTAAATGAATGGTTTTTCATAGAATTTAACCTACATAATCTTTAAGATTCCTTAGATTGCATTTTGTTAATGTCCAAGAGAAAAACAGATATATAATAGATAAATATATATCTGTAAAAAAAGTAAATATATAAAATAAATTTATTTACGATAATTTATTAACATGAATTTTTATGTTTTTAAAATAAAAAAATAAAAAATATATCAATTTTATTCTCATTGTTTTCAAAACTCTTAAAGAATACCAAGAACAATGGAATGAAAAGGAGCTTCGAAAAATCAAAGTAAGAAAAAGAAAGTATTGAAAGTATAACAGTAAATATAGAAAAAGACAGAAGGGGCAGATTGGAATAATCTGAACGTCACGTTTCCTCCACTATCTCTTACCAAAGGTGGTAAATAATGAATATATATATAAATAAATAAAGAACTTAAAATTCAAAGGTTGAGTCTTTGAAGACAAAAAATTGTTTACTCTATTAATACAGAGAGTGAGAGGAAAGAAAGAACCAAGGGTTCATTGCACAGAACACGGAGCGACCTTTTAATATAGATATATATATTTTCTGTATATACTATTTTGTATGGTATATATATGCTCTGTACAATAAAAAAAAAGTCAAAAAAGTTTGGAGTATTTATCTTCTACAAGACTGTGTTTCTGGTTAGGGTTTTTCTTTGAACTCTTCTCTTCATTCCACCATCTGGGTTTTGCTTAATTAGTCTTAATTCAGTTTTTTAGCACTGATAATTATTTTTCTTGTTTTGGGTTTTTTTTTCTTGCTCGAATAAAGTTTAAGGCTTTACTTTGTTTTTTCAATTTTTGGTGCTTGTAGCTTTGTGAGTAGAGAACAACCTTGGTGTCTCACAGATGCTGTTTTGTGTTTGAGCTTGAATTTCCCGTCTTGGGTTGTGTTTGGATAGAGGGGTGTTGTTTTCTTGTTCTGGTCTTGAGTGCTTGGTAAAGGTTGGTGCTTTACGTGTAATTGAAGGATTAGGTTTTCTTTTATTTTTGTGTAGAAGTGTTTGGATTCTGGGTTTGGTTAATTTTGAGAAGGGTCTGTTTGGTTCTTACAAAAGATTGGTGTTTGTGGTGGTGGTGGTTGTGTTGATGATGATTCATGGGGAGTAGAACGCATAATAATTTTAATAATAATAATAATAATAATAAAGCTGTGACCGAGATGCCAAGCTATGTACCTCAGCTATCCACTTCTAATCCCATGTGAGTTGTTTTCTGTTCAATTTTTTCTTTATCAGTTTGAATTGCACAAGTAATTCTTCCTGTTGTGGTTATAAGTTATCTGGCTAAATTATACTTTCATTTCTATGATTTTTGTTGATTTTATTGTAAGTTTGGATGTTATCATGGTTGGCTGTCTGTTTCTGCGTTGCTGTGATTACTCTTGTGAAGTAATATAGACTGTAATTTGAGTGATAGCTTCCTGCTAATTGGCGACAAATCATTGTGTGCAGTTGAAATTGCTTCCTGCTAATTCCCAAGAAATCATTTGTTTGCAGTTGAAAGATTAAATGTGGAACATTTTATTTTTTTATTGGTTCCCCGGAAAAAATTGTGAGAAGAAACTCAAGTCTTAAATTTTTTGCCTTTTAATTTACTAACTGCATCATATTATATGCACATTTTTTGAACATTTAATGGAACCTAAGGTAGCCCGTTGATGCTCTTAGACGAAAATGTTGTGAGACTTGGAGTGACTATTGTTCTCTTTAAAAAAGATTGTAGACAATGGCATGAGGTGTGTGTTTATATAATTGTGTGAGGTTCTGTTTGATAGTATAGGTATTGTGAGGCTGTTTTGTTGATATCAGAAAGGATTGCGGAGTTAAATTTGGCCCCATTGCATGATCACTGGTGCAGCCCTGCAATTGTATTAGATATTTGCAACTGTGGTATGGTCTTCAAACATCATATTTTAAAGGGCTACATGTTGTTGTTCCACTGAAGTCTGGTCCTAGAAGGGAGGAATTTTGGAGAGAATTCTACACTTTTAGTATTTTTGTGGTTGACTTGAGCGTGCATCCTTGTGGTTGAAGCCTGATATTTCACCATTGTACAGAGCAAGGGAAACGTGTTTAAGTCTCAAAAGTTTAGAAAGAAACATTTACATGATGGAAGATCTTCTTTTTCTTCTTTTTTTCCAGGGATGATGGGGGTATTTAGTAGGTGAAGTATCTTTTGGTGACTCCTCATTTCTTACCTTTCTTTGCTGGATTATTATATTTTCCCCCTCCATTTTTTTCTTCATGTGGTTGATTACTTTCATCTTTTGATTATTTAGGTTTATGGAGTTATGTTCTTTATAATTTACAGTGTGTTGGTTAGATTAGAAAGGTTTACTTGAGGTGTCGCTGTCTATAAATTCTGCCGAGGCTAAATTTTTTGGGACAGCTTTGCCTTGCATTCTGTATAGTTATTCTTGGTACTCATGGTTTTGATGTTATATGTTTCAGTGGCACAGAAGCAAATAACATTCATCCTTCTCGAGTTTCAGACTTTGCCACATTTGAGCAATCTCTTGGGTTTCGCATAGATGATGCTGTTGATCTTAGCAGAAGTATGTAGTTGAAATCTTGACTTCTGTCAGAAGCAGCTTTCTTTCCTTCTCTGTATTGACGATCCTTAGATGCTTAATTTTGTTTGCACATCTTTGGTTTCTGTTAACCATTTTACCTTGTATCATGGCATAACTAATTTCACTAAATCATGCATAAGATATTGCTGTTTATACCTTTTTATCAACTATTGTAGCTCAGGAGGCACTTGATTGTTATCCCTGGTCTTCCATTTGGGCTTACAGTCAATCTGTCAGTTGCTTAAACATCATCTTCTAGAACGGATTTTTAGTCCTGGATAGTGTTCTCAAAATGGGTCCATTTTCTCTATAACATCTTTTCTTCACTACATTACTTAAAGCATTAATCTTTTATTTGGTTATCTTCTAGATGAAACATCGTCAGCACATCCTTGCATGATGTTGTAGGTAGATTGCAAACCAGATGATTTCAGTTTGCAGCAAGATCCATTGAGCATAGTTTTATGATATTGATATAGTTCACTACTATGTGATGATGTTCTTGATCTATCAATTTTTTTGTTTTTTGATATTGATATAGTTTTATGCACCTTGTATCCTTAGTCATTTATTTTGTCTTTCAGATTCTATCTTTAATCAATTAAAATCTAGCAGCCAGGCAATAGGTGCTGATGTCCAGTTTGGCACTTTAAATAAGGTGAGCCTTTATCTTCCCTCCACGTTTCTTTGACTTTTATATTGATGATGGCGTCGAAGTTAATGGAGATTTTTTTCCCTTTCCTCGTATCTTGGAATTCAGTCCCTTGCATCCTCAGATATAAATCTATCAGCTGCCATTGTGGGGTCCCAGACATTACCATTGCAAAAAGAAGTGCAAGTAAATCCAGTTTCTATACACAGCAACCATCCTGAGAATTGGGGAGAGACCAATATGGCAGAAGCCAGTCCTAGAACTGATACCTCAACAGATGACACAGATGAAAAAAATCAAAGGGTGATGTCTCTTACTTTGCCATGCAGCGTATTCTCAGTTTTGCAAAAGTTCATTGATCTATGCATCTCACTCCTTTCTCTCTCTCCCTCTCTCTCTCTAAATGTTTCCTTCTCGTGAAAAGGAAATTGTGTTTCCTGGTAGAACGTAGGCTGTTGGTCTGTTGTGGGTGACAATTTAGTAATTTCCTTTGCAGTTTGAGAGAGGACAATTAGTTGCAATAGCAGCATCCGATTCCAGTGACAAGTCAAAGGAAAGAGCAGGGGATCAGAAGGTTGCATATATGCAGCTGGTTTTGTTTACATAACCACCACCCAACATTATGACATATTCATTTGTTTTTCTTTTAATTATTGTCATGCAGACTTTAAGAAGGCTTGCTCAAAATCGTGAAGCTGCCAGAAAAAGCCGATTAAGGAAAAAAGTATGTCCTGTGTGATCTTTTGTTGTCTTTTCCCACAATCCTTTGCTATTATTTAGGAAAGCTGCGAGTGCAAAGGATAGGTCTATATTTGTTATGAGTTTCAATTTTAAACAGTTCTATGCATTCTTCATGGAATTTGTTGTCTTTCTTTTCTCCTTTACAGGCATATGTACAACAACTGGAGAGCAGCCGGCTGAAGCTGACTCAACTGGAGCAAGAGCTCCAGAAAGCCCGGCAACAGGTTTGTTTTTATTGTTTTCCTTTTCTGTCTTATTTTGGCAGGATTACCTATTGTGTCTTATATTTTGTATTTAAATTTCTTGACTGCAGGGAATTTTCATTTCAAGCTCAGGAGACCAAACCCATTCAATGAGTGGAAATGGTACATAATTACCTCTCATTTGTTTGATTTGTATTTTGTGTGGAGATGCAGAATTGATCATAGTAAAGATGGTTTGTTTTCAATATGTTGTGGTTAATCAAGCGAGCATTACACTAGTGTGTTGAGATACTGATTTCTACTATGACACTAGGATTGACAAATTTGCTCCATGGTTGCAATAAATGGTGTCCAGCATTTGTATGGAATAAATTGTAGCCCTCATTGTGGTGCTTGTTATATTTGCTACTTGGAAAAGTTGGAGGAAGTGAGCATTATGTTATTGTGTTGAGTTACTGATTTCTACAATGACATTAGGGTTGACAAATTTGCTCCATGGTTGCAATAAACAGTGTCCGGCTTTTGTATGGGATAAACTGTAGCCCTGATTGTGGTGCTTCTTAAATTTGCTACTTGATAAAGTTGGAGGACTTTTCATGATGGGATCTGATTGCTGACCATAAAACACAAGCAATTAACATTTTCCTTGGAGATGCACAGTATTCTGAAGTTCAGAAGAAATATGCTTTGTGAGTGAGAGAAGTGTTGTATTCCAATCGCTGTCCCCTATATTTGCTGTTTATGAATGGATGTCTACTGTAAACAATGTTTCACATAGAATTGCATTCCAGGAATCATAAGTGCCATCTCATCATCACACTTTCCTCACAGCTCTGGGTTGTTTGTTTAGTGCTCATGACAATCTTTATGGGATGCTTTTGTTTAGTTATTGTCACAAATTACAAATTAAACACCTTGTGCTGTGGGAGTCGAATATAGTTTGGCCTGCCAGCTGGAGGTTGGGCTTGAGCATCCTTTTGATTCTTTAGCCACAATCTTCTTGTGTGATTTGGATATTGTTGGAGCTTTACTCTTCCATTCTCTCCATTATTATTCTATTGTGATTCATATATGTGTCCTGTCTTCATTGCTTGGTGCTACTGATTCCAATTTATTCCACTGCACAGATATACAATGGTAGAAACAGTCTTGGCACTGTAGATCTTTAATACAAATCCTGTTGATCACGTTGTTCTACAGGTGCCTTGGCATTTGATGCAGAGTATGCACGGTGGCTAGAAGAACATAACAGGCAAATAAGTGAGCTGAGGGCTGCAGTCAATTCGCATGCAGGAGATACTGAACTTCGTACTATTGTCGACAATGTTGCTTCACACTTCAGTGATGTTTTCAGGCTGAAAGGCACTGCTGCAAAAGCTGATGTTTTCCACATCCTATCAGGGATGTGGAAGACACCAGCAGAGCGTTGTTTCATGTGGATTGGTGGCTTTCGCTCATCTGAACTCCTCAAGGTGGGTGCTGTCTTGCCATAGCCTTTGCTTTATGTTCTCCCCTTTTTTTTTTCTGGCTGTGCTAAGATGTGGCTTGTTAACTATATTTTGCTATTAGAATTGTGTATTCTAGCTATGAGAATGATGCATCTCATATTGGAATTCTTGATTTTACCATTGTCTTGTATGATGAGTGAAAACTTTCCTCCCATCTTTTATGTACATGCCCCGGTGATGAGATTGTGTGAAGAAATGGTAAATGTAGCGACAGCAAATTCCACTCTACACCATTTCTCAAAATCCAAAAATATCATACCCTTCTTGGATGTTCTTTAATAATTTTAACACAAAAAAGGTGGTGATCATGTGGTTTATTATGTGAACTGAATGGAATTTGGTGAAACTGGTGCAGCTTCTTGTGAATCAACTGGAGCCTCTAACTGAGCAACAGCTAATGGGCATTTACAACTTGCAACAATCTTCTCAGCAGGCAGAAGATGCTCTCTCACAAGGGATGGAAGCGCTGCAGCAATCACTGGCAGAAACCTTGGCTAATGGCAACCCTGGCTCATCAGGTTCTTCTGGGAACGTGGCAAACTATATGGGTCAAATGGCCATGGCCATGGGAAAGCTAGGAACTCTAGAGGGATTCCTTCGTCAGGTAATAAAAAAAAAATCTGTCATACAATCCTTGTCATTTTTATAGTTGCAATGTTGCTCATGATTTGCCTAGGCTGCTCTACACATTGTACTCAAATCACCATTGTCGTCGCTTCATTCATACTCATTTTGAATATAATTATCTTATTGGCATTTCATTGCTTATAGTTATTTTTTGCTTTGGTTATTCTCAGGCTGATAATCTGAGGCAGCAAACACTAGAACAAATGCACCGTATATTGACAACTCGGCAATCAGCCCGTGCTCTTCTAGCTATACATGACTATTTCTCTAGGCTACGAGCCCTTAGTTCTCTCTGGTTGGCCCGGCCACAGGAATGAGTAGCAGTATGTTGCCCCCCAACAAAATTAACATGAATATCTACCACTTCACCACCCTCCTACTTGGCCTTCAGTTCTCATCATGCCATTGGGTGGACTGCCGCTGGTGGTCTTAGTCATCATCATCGGTGGTAATTGTGGTGCGGATAGGTCGCAATTGGTGTAATTATTGGTTTCATGTGCAGTTGTAACGCCAGATTTGCTCACACAGATGTATGCTTATCTTCTTGCTGTAAAACAAATAGCGGCCATAGTTGGTGTAATTATAGGTTTCATGTGCAGTTGTAACGCCAGGTTTGCTCACACAGATGTATGCTTATCTTCTTGTTATAAAACATCTAGTGGCAATAATTCGATAATGTTTGGTGTTTATTAGAACTGATGATGGGAAATAGGAGTGTCATATGTAACATAGGTTACAGTTCTCAATTGTTTTCCAGAAACCAAATTAAGTCAGGATTATAGTTTCTATCTGAGCTATGGAGATTTTTCTCATTGCACGTTTACAGTTGATTGACAATACATGTTTACAGTGCTTGCGGCTTGTGTTTCATGTGGACCGGTCCTTGAATCTTTTAAATGCTTCTTTGCACCCTCTTGAAAACCAATACACGTTAATCATCTAGGTGGTGGCCCAGTGGTAAAAGCTTGGGACCAAGAGGTTTGCTCTCTCTGTGGTCTCAGGTTCGAGCCCTGTGGTTGCTCATATGATGGCCACTGGAGGTTTACATGGTCGTTAACTTCAGGGCCCGTGCGATTAGTCGAGGTACGTGCAAGCTGGTCCGGACACCCACGTTAAACTAAAAAAAAAAAAAAAACAACAACAAGAAGAAGAAAGATAGAAGTGCCTCCACATCGAGGCTTGTGGCCCAGCGACATAGGTAAGGTTTCCTTGCCTCTGTCACCTGGGTTCGAGCCTCAGCGTGCATGTCTGTCACCCCCGCGGTGTCTTATCTGCCTACTAGGCTTGCAGGGTGTTCAGTGGGTCCGGGGATTAGTTGTGGTGCGCGTAAGCTGGCTCGGATACCCCGGGTTACCAAAAAAAAAAAAAAAGTCCCTCCTGACAATCTGACATAAAGGTTTATCAAGGAATTCAAATGGCAGAAACTTGATAATCTCCTTCTATTGGCTTCTTAAAAAATAGAATATAAGTTCTCACTCGAATGCCAAAAAGAAAGCACTCGGAAAGCTCCCGGGATAGTATGGTTTTTTTTCTGGGGTTTATTGATCATTATTATATAGGATAGTTTAGTATTTTTACATTTTTAATGTATAGTAAAATGATTAAATTACTCTTAAAAGCAGGATTTATTAAGTTGGTGTCTAGAGCTTTTTTGTATTTTCACTTATTTAAACACGGTAAAACGACTAAATTACTTTTTGATGCAAAAATTATTTAGTTGGCATCTGGAGGGGTTTTTATATTTTTCCTCTGATTTTTTAGTTATAATTAAATTGATTGAGAGATAATTTGATATTTTAATAAATATAAAATATATGTTGTTTTTTAAATGGTTGGTGAGCAGGAGACGCTTGTGCTCTTCGGGCGACTAGTTTGGTGTCTCCGGGTGGCCAAACACCGCCTTCAACGATAACCTTGAAAGCTTTCTGATGCTCTCTTTCTAATAATGATGTGAACAACAATGCATCGGTTGGGCTTTAGTGAACTCTGTTTTTCTCCCTTTTTTCCTCTCTTTTTCTCAAATTTTACGCTGGCCTTCCAAAATATAAAGGTGTCATATAATTTATTTTTTTATATCTAATTTGATCTTTATTCTTTTAATTGTTATTTATTTTGTTTTTTTTATCGATTTTTTCTTCAATTTCATCATTCATTATTTGGTTTCATTTATTTTTTTTTATCAAATTTGATTTTCATTCTTTTAATTGTTGCTTGTTTGTTTGAATCCTTTTCTTAATTGAATTTATTTTCAATTTCATCTCTCAACATTATATTTTTTTTTATGTCCAATTTGATCTCCATTCTTTTTATTGCTACTTTTTTATCGTTATTTTATCGTATTTTTTTTATTTAATCCCTTAGCATTTGTTTAATTGAAAATTCTGCTTGTGATTTTTAAAAGTTTGCCTTCTATGGGGTTAGTCACAGGGTTTATGACCAAGGTCACGGGTCTCGAAAGTTAGCATGAGTTGACTTTGGTCTTTTTTAGTTTTATTTTTTAATTTCATCATTCAACAGTTGATTGATTGATAATTTTTTTCATGCTTTTTTTTTCGGTTTTCTTTTTATGGGGTTATCCTAATTTTATGCCCTTAGTCACATGGTTAACAGGTTATCATGAATTGACTCAAGTTTTTTTTATTACTTTTTTTAAAATGATTTTTTTACAACTTCTTCCTTCAACATTAAGTTGTTTAATAATTAGGTTTCATGGTTTTATTTAATTTAATTTAATAGGGTTACCCCAATATCACAACTAAGTCTTGGATTTGGCATGCTAATATGGGTGGGCTAATATGGATGGGCTCGGGTTGGGGTTTTTTAACTTTTTTTAAAAAAAACTTTTTTATTTTATAATGTTATTATATTTTCATTTGATTTCTGCTTCATTATAAAATAGATTATAAAGATGTTTTAGAAATTAGAAGATACTTTTCCATGGTGTTGGCGAACCTTCGAATTTTAGTTGATTATTGTCAAAAAAAAATTATTAGTTTATTCATGTTGTTTGATTAGTCAAGCTTATTAAATCTAGTATTCTCAAGTCTTCGATTTTATTTTTTAGCATTTTTTTTTTACTTTTAAAAAAAATTAAGTTAACCTGCAATGTAACATAAATCATCTATTTAAATAAAACCACGACTATTAAAGAATATGGCCACTAATAATATGCGCGCGAGCGTGCATAAACGAATAATGTTATACTTTCACGAATATTATCTCAAATAATAATTCTTTTACGAGGTTCTCAAATCAATTATTAATATTATTTAAAAAACTGATTTAATAAACCTTTTAGAGAGAGAGGGTCTTTTCTCATATGCTCAAAGGATACAAGTTAAATCATTTCAATACTAGTAATATTGAATTACTGATGTGATTTTTATACAATTATATAAATAAATCTATTAATTATATTAAATGAGAGAAACTTTTCAAATATATCAATTATGCGGGACTTTTAAAAACGTATTAAGAAAATATTATTGTTAAACTCTATTTTACCAGCAGATCAACTTAAGTATTGTTTAGGAACCGGTTAGCATAAAAATTAATTTTTTTTTTGTTTTTTTATACGTTTTGGATCATTTTGATGCGTTGATTTCAAAAATAATTTTAAAAATAAAAAATATTATTTTAATGTATTTTAACATGAAAAAATATTTTAAAAAACAACTGTAACCACATTCTCAAATAAACACTTTTTAGAAACCAACGTGTACCGTGTTTTACAAAAACAAATATTAAAAATTCAGTAAAAAACTTAACTTAACTCATGATTGGATAGACTCGGTTAAAACCTACTGCTTTTTTAATTTTTTCCAAGCAATGTCATTTTAACTTCTTTTTTTAAAAAATAAAATGGATTAACTTACTTAATCATGACCTTGACCTTAATCTTATGCCAAATCACTCCAGATCAAGTTTGATAACAGTGAGAAAACCAATATATACACCCAACATAGCAAGAGGAATGCAGATTTTATTGAAAGATTATAGATATTGAATTTGTGGGACTCATATTATTATTCTTACCTTCTATTACTCATTTTGAGAATTTAAATGTGCGTAACTGAATTTGAAAGCCATGGTGATATTTATGTAAATTGTTGATATTGTTCCATATTTCCAACGTTTTTTAATTTATTTCACATACGCCTGAATCTCTCTTTTTAGAAGTGAGCCTATGAAATAACTATTCGCACTATAAAATTTTCTGGAAGAAAAAAGGTCTAAATGCACTGTATAATTTTTTTTATTATTAATATGATTGTCCGAACTAGTTTGTATGTATCTCGACTAATCTTATTAGCCCTAAAGTTAACGACTATGTAAACCTTCAATGATCATTATATTAACAATCACAGAACTCGAACTTGAGATCACATAAAATAATTAATTGTAGTTGTGACTGACATAATTAATTATAGCTTGTAGCTATGATTTTTTTTAGTACCACATGGAATATTATTCAAGTATTTTTAATCTTATAATTTTTTTTTTAATATGAACTGTTATAAGAATTAGCTATTTAATTTATGGCATCCACTCATTTCAAAACATAATATTTCCGAGAAGTGATTTTGGAAGACATATTTCAATATTATTTGTGTTTTCTTTTTAACTTTTTAGCCTACTTAAATCCTAATCAAAACCAATTTTAGTTTTATATACGAAAACTAATCCTAATTATAAAATAATTCTACCATTAAAACCAATATATTTAATGATATGACATGGAAAATTTTATGAGTTATGAAACGTGGACCCAAAGATTATCTTACTTTTAAAATCTATATATTTAATGGCTTGATGTTTACAATATAAAGAAAATTTCTAAATCATGAATATTAATGATTCAAAAAAAAATAATGAAAGAAATTTATACTATTTAGTGAAATTTATTTAATTAGAACTAAGTACTTATAACATTATTTAACGAGAAATAACCAATTATTTTTAAATTAAATCACTTTTTTTATTCACAAATTATGAGTGTCTGGCCAGTTTTCTTTTGGGCCAGAAACCTAAGCATTTGGGTATTAAATGGGCTAAAGCCCTTTGTCAATAAGGCCCGTTAATGGCTCTATCATAAGCTTCCCCCTTCATCCAACTCTGCAACAAACAGCACAGCGGTAACTTGGTCGAACACAAAAAGAATCAGGCTTTGAAAGAGAGCAGAGCTTTTTCTCAATCTCCTAGGTTTTGGGTCACAAAGGAACTGTCTTTCTAATCAAATTTCTGGTTTTCGGTGGAGCTATCTTGTATAATAGGTATGGCTTTACTCTCTTCTCACTTTGTCTAGTGCCTTTATTTCTTATTTCTGTTCGATTGCTGAGAAAATGAAAAGAGAAAAAAACGAAAATGCAATATTTGATCCTTATTTTTTTCCTTATGAGTTATTGTGGAAATTGGCAATTGGGAATTAATATACACTGCTTTTGATGGCATTTCTGCTTCCAAAAAAGAAGAAGAAAAAAGATCCGTGCTTGATGGGCCTGTTTTGATTGTTATTACCTTTAATTGATTAATTTAGGTTTTTTTGTATAAATATAATGGATTTATTCTGAATAATTGGAATTTAGAACAGAACAGTATTAAAAAAAGAAGAAGAAGCTTTGAGGTGGATTTGTGCTTGCTTATGATTTTAGCTTGATTTGGTGGGGAGTAGGGAAAGTTTTCGACGAGGGAGAAACAGCCTGGCTATTATTGAGCTTATTAAGATTTAATTTATTTATTAAATTTCAACATGTCAGCAATAACTTAATGTTTGCAGATAAAGAATCTTGACTTGAAGGGAAAATGCCGCATAGAACACGGCCGATGACTGCACTGCTGGTGTTCACTGGACTCAATGTGATCTTGGTATCAACCATTACTCCAGTCTATGATTTTGTTTGCTTCCTTCCTCACTGGGAAAGAAGGGTACGTTTGTAATCTTCGTTCCCACTTTTTGGTTACTAGAGAAGTGTTTTTTTTTTTTTCAAGTAGAGAATAGGGTTGAAGTATCGTCACATTAATTGATAAATCAGTATAAGATTGAGCCCTGGATGTTAGAATGATTTATTACATGAATTATTGAATCAAACATAATAAAATGCTGAGTGTGTATCGATGTGTATTGATTGAACATGGAGTATCAGAGAGGAGACATCCTTAAATCAGTAGCAGATGCACACTGGCATCCAGAGTGTTTTCGGGAATGACAAACTTTAGCAAAACTTCTCTCATAAACAATGTTTCCTTTGTGAAGAGATACTTTTAGTTTAATTTTACCACATTAGTTGCCATAATAGCGTTGTTAATATCTTGGTGAGTTTTTGACGTCTTGAAGGAATAATGAACAAACATGGCTCCTTTGACATGTTGAACTTCATATTTGGTGATTATTGTCGCTCTTTTTGTTTTTGCATGTCATGCATTTGGTGTTTTAGAGAGAACGTCACCGTCAGGACCGTCAAGCTGATGCCTTAACAAAGGGTTCCAGATGAACAGAGATGGGTCTTCGAGGTTAGACATTTGGTTGGTTTTGTAATTGACGTGTGACATTTGATGATGTTCACCTAATTTTTTCTCCCATCAAAATATGCAAAAAAAGAAGAAGAAAAGATCAAGTCTTGCATAAAACTCCTTGATTGGAGCATAAAGTAGCACCTATTCATTTTTGTAGCAGAGAGAATTCATGGAGAAACTTGATTGAGAAATCAGAATGAAGCCTCTGAGGTTTGATTGGGAGATTTATGGTAGGCTTAGCAATACCATTCTTACACCCATGTAGCTTTTTTCTCGCTAAATACATCTTGCACTATAGCTAGGTCCACCTGATGACATGTTATCTAGTTACATGTTAATGAAAATGATAGATTTTCCTCCTTGCAAGTTTTAATTAGTTGCATGTTCTGTAGCTGTTAGCCATGATAATGCTAGTGTTACAAGGATCATCAGTGATGCAAACTTCAACTGAAAGTCCCTTTAAATTTAAACTATCACTTTGTGAAAGGAACATAGGTTATAGCTATCAGTTTATACAAGTTTAAGGGTATTTGAGAGTATGGTAGATATTGTTTTTCAAAGTATTTTTTGCTTGGAAATGCATTAAAATATTTTTTTATTATTTTTTAAAATTGATTTTTGATATTATCACATAAAAACAATCTAAAAACACAAAAAAATAATTTAAAATAAAATAATTCAAGTTTTGATAAAAAACAGGATCTACCTCTCTACCAAACACCCTACTAGCAAATGAAACCAGGTGATATGTATTTATTTATTTTCTCTAACAATGCAGTCGATTTTGTGACATTCAACGTTATTTCCTGGTGAGAAGGATAGGTCTTCGTGGCTGTGTTTATTTGGTATTATACTGCAAAGATGTTTTTTTAAGTGTTTTTGGTTTGAAAATATAGTAAAATAATTTAATTATTTAGATTTTTTTTAACATCGGCATATTAAAATCATTAAAAAAATAAAAAAATATTAATTTAATACTTTTTCAAGACAAATATATTTTTAAAAACCATTTAAAAATAAAAGTTATCACACTCTTAAATAAAACCACGGTTTAAATTTAGATTTTTTACTTTCTTATTAATTATAACTCATATTATATATATATTTTTTAAAAAAATATTTTGATTCATTTTAATCAAATATGTTTATAATTTAAAGTTATTTATAATTTATTTTTATCATAAGTTATTTATAAAAAATAACTATTGAATTATTATTTTTAATTATTACTCAAAATCAAAAGTAAACAGTTCAAAAGTTACGTCAATCAAACTTTTAAATTTTAAAATGATAAGGGTGTTTAATAGTATATGATATCACTATATTTCGAAACAAGATTCGATTTCTGTTTATGTTTGAGGGATAATATTTATTTGATATTGAGGTCAAATTATGGTTGGAAATTTTAACCATGTTTTTATAACACATATTTAACGAATACTTAAAACACATACAACCTATATTAAGGTACATTTAACAACACGGTGCACCGCATTAAAAGGATCAAAATAATGTTTTCAAAGTTGCCAAATATATATATATATATATATATATATATATATATATATATATATAAACAATAAAAAATATATAAAGTTGCCATTATTGTGGGAAAAGAAATATAAAAAAAAATTAAACACGTTCGTGCGGGTATGCAAACGGTGTATGGGAATGGCGACTTTTTAATTAAAACAATAAAAATAATTGAAAACTTTACAAAAATAAAAAATAATGGAGATAAGTGGGGCACAAGCAGTGGTCAGATCCATTCTCTGTCATGTGCTCTCTACGCTTTCCTACTCGCATGTGCGTTTGTCCCATTTGGTGTGCCCAAACACTTCCTTTTACGATATCTCGCCATCTGTGCGTATTTCTCTGTCTGTACGTGTCCTCGTCACAGCTTCCTTCTCTGTCTGTACCCACAAATTCTTTCATCATTGCACAGCTTCATTACCTCTCTGGATTCGGAGAAGAAGGTTAGCCTGAGGATTCAGAGCCAAGTGTGCTGCGTTTTTTAAAAGAATTAATTTTTAAAAAATATAAAAAATAAAATTTAATGTGTTTTTAAATAAAAACATTTTAAAAATAACCCCTATCATAATACAAAACACTATATTAATTCATATGATATAGGATTTGTATTAAAAACTTGAATTGAAAAAGAAGTTTGAACATATTTAGGTAGTTTTTTTTTTTTTTTTGTAAAATATAAATTTGATCACTATATTTTTCAAGTCCGATTCTACATAAAGTCAACTACCTATAACTAAATTAATATGGTTATGCTCCTGCACCGAGACTTGTGGCCTAGCGGCAGAGGCAAGGTTTCCTTGTCTCTGTCACCTGGGTTCGAGCCTCAACGTGCACGCCTGTCATCCTCGCGGTGTCTTACCTGCTTACTGGGCTTGTAGGGTGTTCAGTAGGTTCGGGAATTAGTTGTAGTGTGCGTAAGATGGTCCGGACATCCTGAGTTAAAAAAAATATATATAATTATGCTCCTTGTAAAAAATAATTTTTATAATAATTTTATAATCTTGAAACCTCGTTTTACTTTTTTTTTTTTTCTTTCAAAACATCGTGTTAATACTACAGCCTGAAAACATCATATTTTTTTTCTGCAAAGAAAAAAGAAAAGGCACTTTGCCTTGCTTTTTGGTGGAGGCAATGAGTACTTTCATGTCACCACCACAACGGTAAATTGCAGTGGCTGTCGTTTGGTAGTGGATCAGTTAATTTTGACCGTTGTAATTAACCAAAATGAATGCCAACCGTTGGATTTGGGTGGAGTAGGGGGGAGTAGCACGGTGTCTATCTAATTAGATATTAGTATTATTATTATCATTAATCATGGCTTATGATACAGATACTTTGTCTTTTTAATCTAATAATTTCTCAGTTGAAAATCATTTGTCTCACTTGATTGAGTGATTCTTTACGACTTAATCAAGTTCATGTGACTCTTATGTGGCAAATACGTTGTAAGCAGATCAAATTATTGCTTTTAATCATTGGAGTTACATAACATGACACCACATTCAAGTCAATAAGCCTGGCCCCAGCCCTAGTTGTTACATTAACCCGTTAATCTCCCACCTATACTAAGTTTTAAATTATGTCGGATAAATGTTAATCCAGTATATATTTAAAAGACTAATTTATAATTTAATTATTTTATTTATAGTTAAAAAATCTTAAATCAACATCATTTTAGATCGATATAGATTGACTCAAGTTAATTTATTAAATTCAAAACTTAAACTTTAAGCTGAGTCATAAAATGACTCGAGTTTAATAACTTAAGAAAAAAAAAATTTCTTAGAAAAAGAGAACCATAAGTGATGTCTTTATTAATTAAAAGGTGTTTAAAAATATAGTAGTTGTTCTTTTCATCTAGAAATATATTAAAATAATATTTTTATTATTTTTTTAAATTATTGTTAATATCAATATATCAAAATGATACAATAACATAAAAAAAATTAAATTTAAACAAAATAAATATATTTACACCAGCGTTCCAATCGGTGTTTAATTCAAGTCGCTCCAAATCACAAGATGCTTTGGGATCCTATAAACGAAGTGTTAATTTGTGTAATGGTGGTTGGTGAAAATTGGATTGCTAGTTGGTTGGGGTTTATTGGTTATGTAACAAATTTTCGTGTCATCAATAAGGAGATGTTTGGTGATACAATCATGAAATTTAAATTTAATTCAATTATGTTCATAGTGTTTACTCAATTTCAGTTAAAACTATATTATATAGTTTGAAATTCTTAAGAACTAATTTGATCATAATTATCTCAATTTATATAGAATTATTTGAAAATCAAACATGTTTATTTAGTAACTATTCAAATTTTATTCACTTGGAAATAACTCTAAACAATTCATGAAAAATTATTCATTTATAACTAAGTCTAAATAATTTATTGAAAATTAAAAATATTATAAAAATCTTAAACAATACACACTCCATGCATGTATCAAGAAATTAGTATCTTAATAAAAAAGAAATTTCAGAAAAAAGTCAATAAATTAATAATTGTATCAGGCCTGAATCATCCCATATTTTTAATCAGTTAATCAAGGTTTGTTTTTTTGTTTTTTTTTCTTTAACTTAAAGCCCGGGTCCACTTGCCATGCATATCCAGGTTTTAACAATAATCTTTGACAGCTTTCTAATTAATTAATAATCAGCATCTCTCCTCTCATTTAAACCCCCCGCCTAAACCCCCCTCCCTCCTTAATCTCCTCTCTCTCTCTCTCTCACTTCACCAATCACTAAAACACCATCTCTACATGAGCTGAGCCACACCGGATCTTTTCTTTTCTATAATGGGAAGTAACCACCACCACCACCACATTATCAGCAACGGAGAAGCCGAGCCACTGGCCAAGCCGACACTAACAACGTCGGCTTCGTTCAAGACACGGAAGCCGGTGAAGGCAAATGCGAACAACAACTCGAACAGTACTGCAACTCTCTCTCGAGCCGGCTCTGATGTCGATGAAATCATCACTCTTTTACACGGCTCCGATCCCGTTCGCGTTGAACTTAACCGCCTCGAAAACGAGCTTCGAGGTACTAAAAGTAGCAACGATCATTTATTTATTATCACGGAAGAGTTTTGTTTTCTCGGGAAAATGCTTTGTTTTGTTTTTTCTCTAGAAAATTAAGCGTACTTGCGGAGTTTTTTACTTTATTTTTTTGAAATTGGTGATATTAGAGAAATTGAAACCAGAATAATGATGAATTTGGAGTTGCATTTTGTGTTAAATTACTTCGAGGTAATAACAACCATTAATTTTCTCGGAAAATGCTTGTATTCTCGAGACAATTAAAGGAAACTGTGTTTTTACGTTGTTCATTTTTCTAGATTTTCTTTTGGATTTGGTGATACTAGAGAATTTGAAAGAAGAACAATAAAGAATTTGGAGTTGAATTCTGTGTTAACTTAGAATCTTAAATTGTTTTTAATTAAAAAAATTCACCGTTTTTGGTGTCAGCGATGATTTTAAAAAGAGAATGGAGAGATGATGGGATATTGTGTGTTGTATTTACAGATAAAGATAGGGAATTGGGAGAGGCACTAGCGGAAATCAAATCCTTGAAGAATTCGGAACGATCGAAAGAGAAGGCTGTCGAAGAGGTGATATATACATTGATATCCCGCCCTCTTGGGTTTTTTGCTTATCGGATCAGCATTGAAGTTTTATATTGCTCATTGTATTGCCAACTGCTTTGATTTTGGAGGTCACAGTCATTTTGGGTTCCTTCACTGTTAGTAGTTAGCTAAAATTTTATGTTTTGAAAACATTGAAAATGTTATTGTTTCATCAATTAGTATATTGCCATGCCAATGTTCTTCTCATTTCCTTTAATGCTTATATATAATATATATGCTGTTGGGAATTGGAGTTTTATGATCGCAGATGATGGAAATGTCAACTGGTTGGAGTTTGACGTGTAAAAAAGATATTAGTTGCATTAGCATTGCGAGGAAAGAAGATGCTTATTCCTTTCTTTGGTTTTGTGATGTCAGCTTACCGACGAGCTAGATAAAGTGGATGAAAAGCTTAAAGCTACTGAAGCTCTTTTGGAAAGCAAGGTATTCTGAAGTTTGTGTGATGAAAAGCTTATGAAGTCCTTTTTCATCTTAAAATAACAAGTGCATTATCATCTGCAGAACCTTGAGATCAAGAAAATAAATGATGAGAAAAAAGCAGCTTTGGCTGCGCAATTTGCTGCAGAAGCCACGCTTCGAAGAGTCCATGCTGCTCAAAAGGACGATGAAATGCCTCCTATTGAGGCCATCATCACTCCTCTGGAGGCAGAGCTTAAGCTGGCTAGGCTGGAGGTATATGAGAAAAAATAATAATTAATATTAGATATGGACGTGGGTGTTAGATCATTGAATGTTGTAATTAATTTCTTTTCTTGTGTTCAAGATGAATCAATGAGGGTTCCTGTTCATGCATGATGTTTGGAATTTTAGGTAGCAAAGTTGCAAGATGATAATAGAGCACTGGATCGGCTCACAAAATCGAAGGAGGCTGCTCTCCTTGAGGCTGAGAGAACTGTTCAGATTGCTCTGGCGAAAGCATCCCTGGTTGATGATCTGCAAAACAAAAATCAAGAGCTCATGAAGCAGATTGAAATATGCCAGGTTTGTCTTTTAAAGTTTTTCCCTTGCAGGCTGTTCATGAAAATGAGGACGGTTGCCATGAACTGCTGATGGTGGGATAGGCATTCAGTTTAACATATTTTGCACACTTCATAGGAGGAAAACAAAATCCTTGACAAAATGCACAGGCAAAAGGTTGCAGAAGTTGAAAAGCTGATGCAAACTGTCCATGAGCTCGAGGAGGCTGTCTTAGCTGGAGGCGCTGCTGCTAATGCTGTGCGCGATTACCAGCGAAAAGTACAAGAGATGAATGTAATGACTGCTACGTTTTAGTTTTGGGACTTCATTTCTTCCACAATATCTATGGTTACTCTAAGTTTATCACAAATTCTCTGAAGTGCTTCTGACTTTTAAGCTGACACAGGAGGAGAAAAAAACACTGGAACGGGAAGTAGCTCGTGCAAAGGTCTCAGCAAACAGGGTAGCTACTGTAGTTGCAAATGAGTGGAAAGACGGCAATGACAAGGTTATGCCTGTGAAGCAATGGCTTGAGGAAAGAAGATTTTTTCAGGTTGCTTACTATATCAATCTTCTTTTTTTATTCTTTGTTATGGATCTCTGTGCTAATTTAGTATCATAACTACGAGTATGTGAATTTGTATTGATAAATAAATTTGTATTGATAAACTAATGAGACAGTTTGCGACCAATAAAGTTTTGCCAAATTTCTTTCATGACACAGGGCAGAATTAAGACTGATCCCTTTCTATCCTTGCCCCTCTTTGGTTAGACAGGCAAAGCCTGTTCCTAATAAAAAAAAATTTCACGAGTTGCAATTTCTAGGGATAAAAAAAACAGTTCATTTAGGGAGAGGTTCTCTTTCTAGTTTCCTAGTTCTCAAATTTGCTTAAGCTGTTAGGTGAGGTCTCAGGATATGATTTATATTATTCTCTAACACACCCCCTCAAGTGAAAGCCCTTTGGGCTTGAAACTTGCACAGGCCCACATTACCTTGTGCTTAATTTTTATCAAATAAATAGGGATGGTGAGATTCGAACTCGAGACCACTTGGTCATCAAGGCTCTGATACCATGTCAAAGAACCATCTCAACCCAATAGCTTAAGCTGTTAGGTGAGGTCTCAGGATATGATTTATATTATTCTCTAACACTTAGTACATCATATTTACCATTCCAGGAAAAATAAAAAAGACAAGGGGTCTTGGGAGATAATGCAAGACTGGATTCTATTTGTTCACACATTCTTCTGTATTCTTTCAGGGGGAAATGCAACAGCTTCGAGATAAATTGGCAGTTGCAGAACGTGCTGCCAAGGCAGAAGCACAGTTAAAAGTAAGTCAACCCATTATATTAAACTATCTACTTTTGTGCTCCATCAACTAATACTAACTTATTGATGGCTTGCTTAGGATAAATACCAATTAAGGTTCAAGGTTTTGGAGGAAAGGCTTAAAGCATCAAATGGTAATTCCCGTGCTACACCTGAAGGAAAAAACACAAGCAACGGGCCTTCAAGACGTCAGTCTCTTGGTGGAGCGGAGAATTTTTCCAGATCATCCTTCAATGGTTATCTATCTAGGAAAGCCTCAAATTCACAAGCTGGTTCTCTCCGATCCAACGGTGCTGCCACATTATTGAGACATGCCAAGATGTCATCAAGATCGTTTGATGGAGGTAGTAGATCACTAGATGATAAGTTGCTTGTAGGTGGAACTGGTAAAGATAATGCACCTGCTGCCGCCTCTGATCAGACCCAAAATACTGAGAGAATCGAGACCGAAGAGATTGAGAATGGGACATCAACTGAAAATTCGAAATCAGAGCAAGAAGATCAAGTTTCAGGATTTTTGTATGATATGTTACAGAAAGACGTTATTGCTCTGAGGAAAGCCTGCCACGAAAAAGATCAAAGCCTTAAGGACAAGGCTGATGCAATCGAGGTAAGTAGATATAAATTATGGCCAACTTTTCACATCTCCTAACTCCTAAGGACATCCCCTCTGTCTTCTGTTGGTAATTTGTTTTGCTGTTTTGAAAATGGATAAATTAGATGTTGGCAAAGAAAGTCGATACATTGAACAAAGCAATGGAAGTTGAGGCGAAAAAGATGCGGAGGGAAGTCGCTGCAAGGGAAAAGGAAGTCGCTGCTATGCGAGTTAACAAGGAGCATGATCATAGGACGCAACGCAGCAGTGCTCCCAGGGCTTCTCTGTTACTCCCTTCGAGGTAATGTTCTTTCTTGCAATGGAATTTTGATCTGGATTGCATTTCGCTAGTCTACTTTACACAGAGAGGTGCTACCACATGATTACTGCTTCTTTTCTTCATTACCCATTCAAGTGCAAAATTAAATTAATGAAATTTTTTCATCCTACAAATCTTCTGCTTCAAGTTCTATGCTTGATGCACTTTTACATGGAGAATTCACAAGTAGCTCATTAAAGCAAAGCATTTTCCAGTAAAGAATTTTCCTGGCACTATTTTGAAATTAGGTGTTTCATAAACTTGATACTTGGATTATTCCAGGAGCACAAGAAATTCTTACGCAATTGATGCCACCGAGAGACAATGACCAGACAAGGGCCTGTTTGATTATTCGGCTTTGTAGTCAAAATAGTTTTGTATGTTTTCTTTGGCTCTTTTCTGTCTACATTTGTAAAGAACTGACTTGTATATTTTCTGTATTAACAATATTAACATTAAAGAGCTTTAAGGTCAAGGGTGTCAAACGTGCATAGAGTTTCTCAATCCTTAGAGTTCAGGGTTCTAAATTGTAGAGAAAAAAACTAGAGTTCTTGGTCCTAAAGTTACAATGTAGAGAAAACTTTGATGTATTCAGATTTTTATTTTTTTACTAAATTCACTTGTGAAAAATAGCCTATAAAGTTGTTTAAACACAAGAAAACATACTCATTAGTACAGTTTTAATTCAATTGAAATCCTAATTTAAATAGGGAAAAGAATCCAAAAACAAAGGGAAAATAAAGAAAATTATGAAACAATAGCTTTTGGTCCTGATTTGGGCTCGAAAAATAAATCAGTTGGCAAGCTAGCTATCCCTATATAATTAGGCTTTTAAAATGATCTGGTAAAATTTTAATATAATGATTGAATAAAAAATTATATGCATATTAATCAGACCTTCAAGTTGGATTTTTTTGGAATTCTTCAAAATCTAGAGTATTTTAATAATTAAGAAAGTAATACAATAAAAGTAATTATGCCAAGAATAATGAAGATAATGAACCACTTTAGTCCTCTTTACTTGCAAAAACTTACTCTCGAATTGTCAAAAATTGAACTTAATCACTCTAAAAAATAGATACTTCGAATATAGCCTATTTATAAACTAAACTTCTTTTACTAACACTTAAACTAAATAAGTTCCTTTAGCCTCTTTCTTTTCATCCTCCAGACTAGTCTTTTCTGCAATTTCAAGAAGAGATTACTTTTCTTTGTCATCTTTGACATCAACTTTAACCTCTAAGAAATTCTAACTTGTGTTTGGCTTTTCATAAGTTGATTTAATCTCAAGCTGATCATCTACTTCAAATGATCCCTCAAATTTAACCTCTACTTCGAGGCAGTTTATTTACGCGGCTGCAGCTGCGTTTTAATTAAAACGCAATTTGCAGCCGTTTGGTAATGAAAAAAAAAATGATTTACTATTTATGGGTCCCACATGATTTTTGTGTCCGGAACGCAGGCAATGAAAAACAAGGAATTTCTGCTTTTCACGCATTGTGCATGTTAATTGCACTGTTCACTGAACATTGCAATTAGCATGAACAGTGTATATTGATACACTGTTCATGTGAACAGTGCAAGAGAATTGCACTGTTCACTTTAAAAAATAAACAGTGCAATTCACTTACACTATTCACGAGTGAATTGCATTGTTCATGTGAACTTTTTTATTTTTTTTTCTTCAGTGTGTTAATTTTTTTAACATTTTTTTTTTAAAAAAAACTAGTTTAAAGTGAATTAAATTCACTCGCGCACTGTGATGTGAACACTATTTTTTTTCCTGAAAAACTAGTATAGAGTGAATTAAATTCACTCGCACTGTAATATCAATTTTATACCTGATAATATTTTATCTAATTTTATTACACGCTCAAAAAATTATGAAAACTGTAGTTCTTATCAGATGAATTTTGTACGTAATGGAATTATAAATTGTTTAATGAAATAATAAAAAATATTTTATATAAAGTATTATTTATTTCATGATGTAATAGGAGTAATTAATTCTACAATATTTAAATTTAAAATCATCAATATTAATATATATTTTTTTAAAATTATTTTATAACCTCAATTTCAAAAACATTCTTAACCAAAGACATTAAACTATTTTTTTTTCAACCTCAATTTCAACCACAGTTTTAACCAAACATCTATTTTTTTCAAACCAACCTCAATTAAAAGTATTTTTTATAAAATAATTTTTTTAAAACCATAACCACAATAGCTACCACAGTACCAAACACACTCTTCGTGTCCCTTTGGCATTTCAACGTGTTTAGTAACTTCATGTTATTCTTTTAAGGATAGCGATAATTATGGCTTTTCTGCTTCTTTGCAAGAAAACTTTATAGCTAGAGCATCTGATTCACCATCAAAAACATTAACAGTTAGAGTCAAAACACTAGCGTGTGTGAGTCGAGAATGGAAACCTTTCTTTTTTCTTTTTCTTTTTCTTCCAGTGCTTCAAGATCTTGAGAATTAATACAGGATGCTAATCTAAGAGCTTTCTTGATTTCTCTTTCATCGTTGGTAGATAAAAAGTAAATAATAATAATTTAATTACTTATTTGACCAGTATAAAATCTATTTACAAACTCTGAAATTAATAATTTTCTCAAAGTTTTCCATGATAGAATTAAATGTTTATAAGTAGGAGCTATATATTCTAAAACTTCAAACCACCATTCCTTGGCACTATGAGTAAGTTTGCGAATGACAAATTTTATTTTTTAATAACTAGAAATCTTGTTCAAATAAAAGTAAGTTTGCCTATGTCTTAATTAGTAAAATCCTAATAAAATTAAAAGTCCTATCCAAATAGAAAGAAAAAAACAAAAAAAAATAATGGAAATTTCAAAACAGTAGCTTCCGGGCATATTTTGGTCCTAAAAAGGGATCTAGCTAATAAACCAGTTGTCCTTATATAATTAAATCTTTAAAACAATATCATAAAATCTCAGCTCGTTATGCTTGTTTTCATCAAATTGCATATTGAACCGTCTGAAATTTCTCAAAACCTAAAAATCTTAATAATTAAAACACTAATATAATAAAGATAATTATACCAAAAATAACAAAAAAAAAAAAGTGCCCCATCATCAATACCATCATATTAATATATAAGGTTTGTCATAATTTTATTTTTGTATAACGGCAACTTAGAGCGATAACATGTGCATGATTGGATGGTAGATGTTAATATATAAACATTTTTTATTTGAAAAAAAGAGTGAACTTAGCATTTTTCATAGCTGTTGAAACCAAGCTTGGCTTGAAATATTGAACTAAAAATCTAGGGATTCAAGCCTGATCTGGATAAAGATTTGAATTTAACTGGATTAGATATTGATATAATATAAAAACCGACTGATCTAATATCTAGCTAGATTACACTGAGAATACTTTTATAAAAAAACAAAATAATTTTATTTTAATGAGAATAGTTGATGTAAATTGATAACTCGAACGAAGTAGTTTACCAGGTCAATTCTTATGACAACTATGATGTTTTCCACGCTAACTCAGTGGAAGTACGGATTAAAAGTATTTTAAAATATCTGATCCATCTACCCGGGTCATGGCTGGATCTGGCCATGGAGGTGACCAGATGTCTGGACCCAGTCAATTCAAGATAAAAAGCAGAGAAGACATAAAATATTTCGTGGATACGGTTCACTGACTGAAAGTAGTGTGATTTTTTAAAGCTGTGATCAATCTCAAATCATACGCCCACGTAACCAGGTACTGTTCGAGTCGATGGATTATTTCAAAGAAGCCTAATTCATGCTACATTGATGCTTAGTTAAATTCTCGACATTAAAGTGCCACTAGAAATATGATTAAACACCACCATCCCCTTGTGATAACCCCTCGTGAGGTGATTGGAAAGTAATTAATTATATTTTATTAGTTATATTTTTTAAAAATAAATAGATAATGTGAAATACTAAATAAAAGTATTTTTATAATTCTTTTTTATGGGTTATGAATTTTTTTCAATTTTATATATTTGTTTTTGAAAATAAACTCCTCAAAATTATTTCTCTCCTTGATGCTTTAGCATTGGATGATGCACCATCATTAGGCATTGCAATTTAACTTGATCCAATAAATATTTATCCAGACAAGCTCATAGAATATGTGAGTGTTTTTTTATTTAACTATTTTAAGTAATGGTGATTGATAGAATATTAACCCACTTGTTTTGCAAGTTATTGCGGGTTATAATTTTTTTCACTAAAATAACATGTATGCAAGTTATTTTAATGTATTTTTTAGAGAGAAAAATTTTAAAATATAAATTGAAAATTTTATATAATCATCAAACTAAATAAATCAATAATTATTTATGTAAATAAAAAAAAATCGTCTGATAATAACCAAGAAAAAATGTAAAAATAAAACATTCACCTAACTATGTTATTTGCATCATGGATGGAAGCATGGTATGGTGATGTTTTTTAATTTGAAATAAAGAAAAATAAAAAAAATTAAATGTTTTAAAAAGTATTTTTAAATTGTAAAAACAAACATGTGATCGAGCTGAACAATGCATGGTTATTATTACATGGTGGACCTATGAGAAACGTCACAGCTTTCACAACACACAAAAAAAAGAAACAAACAAAAAACATGCTACTTTCAGTCAATGAATCGCATCCACGCATTGTTTTCTGTCTTTTCTCCTTCAATTTGAAGGATCATTGAGTCCAGACCTGGTCACCTCCATGGCCAGATGCAGCCATGACTCGGGTGGGCTTGCTAGACTTGCTTTAAGAATTGATACAGGAGAAGATTTGGATCCATTGACAGTCAATTGATCAACCTGTAAGTTGCAAGTTACCTCCTCAACTTGCAATATTCATCCACCATAATCAGGCTTTGTAATTTATCCCCATCTAATAATATTAGATTTCGACCGAATCAATCCAATCCAAACAAGTGACTTTTGTTTTTTTATGTAATTATTTTATCCCATAATAAATATAAATATTGTCCTTTTATTTTATACTGGATCATAGATAGCATTCGAGTAATGGATATTTCAATGAATATTTGATAAATAAGATATGAATAATTAAATATTTTATCTACTGCACAATGAATAAGATATAGGTTGTGTTTGTTTTTCGGAAACTGGTTTTCAGGAAACTATTTTCCAAACTTTTCTGTGTTTGTTTGTCATTAAAAAAGTTGGTCGACGGAAAACACTTTTTGATCGACGGAAAATACTTTTCAGTCAAAGAAAAATTTTACTTGGTTTCCAGGAAAGTATTTTCCTTTTATTTTGAGCGAAAAACACTTTCCGGAAGTTGTGAAAAATTTAAAAATGTCATATTATTTGCTGATTATATCAAATTTGGTCCTCAAACTTTTGATTGCTATATATATTTTGTTTTGAATATTTGTTTTTCAATTTCATCCATTATAATTTAATTTTTATATTAATTTTGGTTTTTATTTTTATAATTGTTATTTGCTTTTCCCTTATCATTTTTTAATTGAATTTTTTTATCTATCAAATTTGGTTCTTATTCTTTTGATTGTTATTTATTTTATTTGAAATAATTTATGAAATGTTAATTATTATTATTTTAATTTCTTCATCTTTTAATTTTTCAATTTTTTAGATTTGATCTTTATTATTTTGATTATTATTTATTTTATTTGAGATAATTTATGAAATTATATTTTTTTTCAATTTCATTCCCATTCAACAACCTTTTAATTTGTAAGATTTGTTTCTCATTATTTTAATAAACTTGAAAAAAAATAAAACATTAATAAGTTATTTTCCAGCTCATTTTCCATGACATAACCAAACACTAGAAATTATTTTCCAACTTATTTTTCATTGCACTACCAAACATCGAAAAATAATTCACTTTCCCGGAATTACACTTCCAAAAGAACACTACTTTCCAGCAAACAAGGGCCATAAAAATAAATAAAATTCAAACTTGTATTCTTATTGTCATTTTTATCCACAATGATGTATCTTCAGCTCTTATTATATATATAAAAAAACTCTAAAAAACATGGAATTTTCATTTCTATTGTTTCTATATTTTGACCAGGTTAAGTAAGTTGATGATTGATTTATTAGGTCGATTAAATTTGATTGAGTCAAATTTTATTCAGTTAAATATAAAACCTAGCTTATACCGTATCATAAATCGGCAAGTCAATAGGTTAACATGCAAAGCAATACCAGGTTTAATAACAAAATAGTTACTCTTGCATATGTTTGTTAATGTTGGACGTTACGAGCTTGTTCTAGAGTGTGGTTGTAGTTGTTTTTCAAAGTATTTTTCACTTAAAAATGTATCAAAATAATATTTTTTTTATTTTTTAAAAATCAATTTTGAAATCAGTGCATCAAAATGATCTAAAAACACCGAAAAATATTAATTTAAAGCAAATAAAAAAAATTTAATTTTTTTCAAAAATATTTTTAAAACGCAAAAACAAACAGGGCCGTCAAACAAAAAGTGGTAGTTATGTTAGAGAATAATATACATCATATCTTGAGACCTCACCTAACAGCTTAAGCTATCAGGTTGAGATGGTTCTATGACATGGTATCAGAGCCTTGATGACCAAGCGGTCACGAGTTCGAATCTCACCATCCTCATTTATTTGATAAAAATTAAGCACAAGGTAATGTGAACCTGTGTAAGTTTCAAGCCCAAAGGGCTTTCACTTGAGGGGGTGTGTTAGAGAATAATATAAATCATATCTTGAGACCTCACCTAACAGCTTAAGCTATCGGGTTGAGATGGTTCTTTGACAAGTTATAGTAGGGTTTTGTTAGGTATCTTTTTTTTTTTTCATGGACAAATTTTAAATTTACCATTCAACTATATTAGATAATTAAACCAATTATATACTCAGAATATTTTTTATATCAATTATTTATTTTTTATTTAGATAATTTTATTGAATATAATTAATGAAATTGTTAATTATTTACGTGATAACCGTCAAAGAATGAAATGGAAAGGATTTTTATTTTACAGTGAGAGTACAGGTGAAAGATATATATCTACTTTCCATTCCAGGCTTGAGAACTCAATATATTCGTTAAATCATCCCAACTACTTCTATTTATAGTGATATATATCTACTTTTCAACCTTTCAAAATCATTATCTTCCCAGGTTGTCTTCCATTTATGCTGTCACCTTAAAATGGAATTAAACTTTAGCAGTACAAGAACATATAAACCTTCTATATCAAGGACATCGCAACATATGCAAGTGAACATGGAACTTGAAACAGAAGCCTGGAACATGAAGAACAAGCAAGTCGGAAAGAGAAAAGGTCATTTGTTGCTTGTCCCTTGCCCCTTGCAAGGTCACATGAACCCAATGCTTCACTTGGCCACAATTCTTCATTCTCATGGTTTCCTAATCACCATTACTGAAACACAGCCCAGCTCTCCAGTAGTATTCCCTCCTCACCGCCCTGATTTCTTGTTTGAATCCATTGATGGATTGGATAACAGCCCTAGTGAAATATTCAAAGGGGATGTTGTCACGTTCTTATACACACTTAACACAAAGTGTAAAGCACCATTCCATGATTGCTTGTCAAGGATTCAAACGAACAGCACACAGGGTCCTGTAACATGCATCATCCATGACGCAGTCATGTTCTTTTCCGTAGATGTTGCAGATGATATGAAGATTCCAAGGATTGTCTTGAGGACAAGCAGTGCCACCAATTTCTATGGGCTTTCACTTCTCAAGCAAAAGGGTGATCTACTTGCAATCCAAGGTACGGTTAAACATACATAGAAAATGATGCTGTTCATATAACATACTGTCTGCATAATATCCACACAACATGAGCCATAACTCACCAAGTTTTTAGAAGTTATTATACGGGTACTGTCGTTTTGAGTTATACATATAGTTGATAAATCTAGCAAAACTGGGCCTCAGTTTTTAATTAAATGGAATAAAAATTAACCAATTTGACCCGATGGACTTCAATTAAGGCCAGTTAACATCAAGGAAAATAAAAAATAAAATTAAATGATGTTGTTTTAATAAAAATACCAGCTTGGTTCAGTAATGCAAACTCTTTTTTTGGATCGGTTTTTAAGTCGGTTTTGACAACCTTATATTTAATTACTTATTAAATCCGGTAGCTGAGTTTATGATGGTTGCTTTTGATTTCTTTTAATTTTTGTATTTATTTTATGTGAGATATATTTATTAATTAGTATATAACTAATCAAAAAGTGGTAGATTTAGATCCACTTTATTTATTAATTATGTACATTTCTCTCTTGGCTTGGATGGTTTTGATAATTAAGTCAAATTATAGACCAGCCAAAGTTCAACCAATTCCCACCATTAATCTGCTGACGAAAATAGGTATCCTTCATGTGGTTTTTATGTGATGCAATGGGGAAAAAAAGTATCCTCTGTCTTGTAAAGAATTTTTATTGGACTTAATTACCTTAATTTCCAGGTTATAAACCTAGCTTGATCTAAGAATTTCTCATTTGAAGCCATTTTTTTAATTTTCACGTCCACATATGTTGTATTTTCTTTCTTTTCCTGATAGAAGAATTATATAAATTTGGGTTCTGATAAAGAAATAAAGAATAAATTCTTGAGTTTTTTTTTTAAGAAAAGTATTTTTCTATGACTTTGATAAACTTTTTTTTTCTTTGAGAAAATTATAATGACTCCCTTGATATTTGAATAAGATGACATTTTGCCTTCTCGTGAATCTTTAATCCAAGATCAGTAGATAGTTTGATATTTGAAAACTTGCCTAAGAATCCTAAATGTAAAACCAAATGGGAATTAATTAATAAAAAAAAATTCGTTAGTGATTAATCATATTGTAAACAATTATATCTTATAAAAACCTCTAAATTTATAAAAACACGAGACGATAAAAGATTATCAACTCTCAAAACACCCATAAAAATTGCAATTATTAAAATTGCAATTATTTGTATTTTTTAGTTGATCATTTTTTTTATTATATCAATATAAATATTAAATATTAGAGCGTCCTCTAAAAACAAATAAGAAATTTATTTTGCAAGAATCACCGGCCGGGTTTTTTTAAAAACAAATTACACTTCAGATAACTGAATTAACACAATATTTAAGTTTTGATGAAAAGATAAAAATATCCATGATTTAATTAATTTATTTATTCCCTTTTCTTATACCTTTTTTCGCCCTTTCCTCTATCCCTTCCTGGCGTCCTTCCCTTTTCACATTGACTGACCAAACCAGGTAAATAAAACCCCACTCATCTTCCTCCTCCTCCTATTCTTTCTCCTTGTCACCAAGGTCATCACATCCACTTTGATAAATTAAAATCCTAATTTAAAATTATAATTCTTAATTTATTAATTCTTTTACTGCTTGGTGCCTCTTCTTCATTTTTGTTTTGGTTTCCTAGTTTAGTGAGTTTTGGGTTTGGGAAATGACGACGACAAAGATTAAAAATTGCTTTTGAAGGTTGTTTTATAATTGGCTTTTGTAAGATCTAAGTCTTTTAAGAACTTGGGCTTTTTAATTTGAATTGTGTGTTGGGTAATTGGAGATTTAGTGGGTTTGGAGAAATTAAATTGTGTGATGGTTGCTTGATTTTTTCGGGTTTGCAGTGATTTTCAAAGAACGAAAAAAGGTGTGTGATGTAGAGAGAAAGAGGTTTGAAAACACTAAAAATTTAAGAAAATCAGGGAAGAAGATTGTAGGCACTTACAATTGCAAAGAGAGAAGAATGAAAATAGAGCTCTTGCTAGGTGTATTCAGGAGTTTGAAGATGAAAGGGGCTAGTTTTGACTTTTTAATTCTTTACAGCTGGTGTTTTTTTTTTAATTGAAACGAAATATTTTGTTTTAGAGTATTTTGACGTGTTGTTTAGGGTTCATATATATATATATATATATATAAAATTCAAAATATTAATTTCGTATATATAATTTAAATTTTAAATACAATGTCAAGTATCTAAAATTCTAAATATAATTTTAAATTTTAAATATTTTTATTTAGTAACTACTAGATCATTGGTCTGTTCTACGCTACAGGTTCGGATCAAATCTATTCAAGCGTAGCTAATAGTTTTCTAGTAGAAAAATAAATAAATTGGAGTTTATCCAATGTGATGTGATCAACTTGATTGGTTTTAAAGATAATTTAGGCGTCATATAAAAATATGGTTTGATTTAAAAATAAATCAAGACGACATCCTTTTTAAAAAAAATATTAAGACGACAACATATTAGATCAATTCAGGTCAACTCGAGTTAACCTTCTAAATCCGCGACTCTGGTCATGAAACCATGATAACCCTAAATAAAAAAAAATCATAATAAATTATAATGTTTAATTCCCAATAAACTTATTGTTGAATAATGAAATTAGAAAAAATAATTTTAAAAAAATAAAAGGACACAATAAAATAACCTTAGTTTACCTAGATTATCTCGCAAAACCTATAACTTAGATCATGAGATTGTGATAACTTAATAAAAAACAAACCAAAACAAATAACAAAGCTTGTTTCATGACCAATCAAATATTGAAGATGTTGAATGATGAAACTAAAAAAAAAAAATCAACTAAAAAAATAAAATAAAAAACTCAAGTCAGTTGGGTTAACCTGTTAAATCTATAACATAGATCATGAGACAGAGATAACCACAAAGATAGTAAACCACAACAAATTATAAAGTTTAATCTCCAATAAATTAAGTATTAAAAGATGAAATTAAAAAAATAGTATTCATAGAACAAAATACATAGAATGAAACTAGAATATCTTGACCAAAATTTGGCCAAGAAATCCAGAATAAACCGAGATGATTCCAAGATTTAGAATGAAATAAAATTAATTTTGAATTGTGTTTTTTTTTTAAAAAACAATACAAGATATACCAATTATTTCAAGCATAACAAAATGAAATCGACAACCTTGTTAAAAGATCCACCGAGTGAAAAGAGAATATTTAGCTCAAGTGTTAAGGTCAAATCAAGGCCCCTTTCACAGTATCTGATTACAATTTATCTTACATGTTTCACAGGCTTGGTTTTAATTCTTCTAAATCCACAACGACTTTCTTTGTTTGATTAGAGATGCTATAAAAGAAAGCAATTTGAAAACCCCACAATTGTAAGATTTATGAAAAAGCTTGACGAAGAAAAATATAAGACAGGAGTCATTGATTCAAATAAATTTAATATTTTTTGGTAATTTAATAATATAATTAAAAAACAGTCAATGATTAATAGAAAAAACTAAACGTGTTGTCTAATACTATGAAAAAATACCCTTTAAATATTCTTAAAAGATCTCAATAATCTTGTTTGATAACAAAAAAAAAAGATGAGAATGAGATAATCTCGTAAAAAAATAAATAAATATGAAGCTCCATTACAAGAAAAGCAAACATTGAAGAACGAACTGATAAAAAATAGTCAATTTTAAAAAGAACAAAAAAACCTTACTAAAGTCGGCGTGCCAAATTCACGGACTGGTTATGAGACTCGGATAACATTGGAGGTCAACTCTCAAGCAAATTAAATGATAAATGACAAAACTGAAAAAAAAAACACAAGTCAACTTGAGTTATAGCTCGACTAACTCGTGATCCGAGATATGAGATAAGGATAACCCCATGGAAAGAAAAAAGAAAAAAATATCATAAAGCTTAAGACCCAATAACCTAATGCCGAAGGATGAAATTGAAAAAAAAAGTTAAAAAGAACTTAAAAAAGACCGAAATTAAATCGGGCTAATCTTTGAAACTCTTAACCTAGATCACGAAACCATGATTACCCCATAAAAGACAAACATGAAAAAATCACGAATAAAAATTCTTAATCATCCAAAATAAAAACAAAACAAAAAGTAATCAAAATAATGAAGATCAAATCTGGAATAAAAAATAAATGAAAGAAAATAATGAGGGACTAAATTGAAAAATAAAGTTAACCAAGAAAATGATAAAAAAAATAGCAAAAAAAAAGGACCAAATTGAATAAAAAATTAAATGAAATAAAATGTTGAGGAACTACATTAAAAAAATAAAGTAAATGATAAAAAAAATAACAATCAAAAGAATGATGATCAAATTAGATAAAAAAAATTAAATGAAATAAAATGACGAGGAACAAAATTAAAAAAAAATCAACTTAAAAAAGCATTAAAAAAACAAATAGCAATAAAAAGAATGATAACTAAAACTGACACAAATAAAAACTGATATGACACATTTAATCTTTGGAAGGGCTAGTGCAAAATTCTAGGTGATAAGAGAAAAAAGTAGGAGGAAAAGAAAAAATATCAACAAGAGCTCAATCGCTGCCTTGCTGTGCACACACGCTTGACCACCAAGAAGAGGACGGCACACACTTCCAACGTTGTTGTGAAAGGTTGTGTTTGACCGTTGAGAGATGCCAAACACGTCGCTTAAAGAATATATGTGTCTCTCACTTGTTGTCATCTGCGTAGCATGAGCAAGCACCTATTATTTTTTTTAATTATATTTATATATTTTTAAGAGATATAATTGTCTCTCATTCAAATTGATTATAACTAAAAAATTATAATGAAAATATAAAAAGCTCTCAGTGTTATTTTTTTTTTTTTTTGAAGGTAATGTAGTTAGTGTGCAATCAAATATTAAAAGATCGAAAGGCTCTTAGACCACAATTGCTTTTAAATGTTATTCAAATCATTTCATTGTATATCTAAAATGTTATAGGGCTAATTTGTCCTCGATCAATATAATAATAATAAATATATTTTATGAAAAAGATTGTTTTGCCTACAATAGCTAATTAAATTATTTTGATTGAGAATTAAATGATTTTGATTGAAAATGATTAAATGACTAATTTAGTATTCCAATTTATAATAAATTGTGTCTTAGTGTAAAGTGAAAAATTGATCTCTTTTAGCTTTTTTTTTTTTTTAATGATGGTACTTTTTTTTAGTATTAAATCAATCATAATAAACTTGTAATATTTTAAAAAAATTTCATTAGCTGATTTGGCACGTTTTTGACTTAATATATAAAATGTTATTTTATTAGGATATAATTTTATTTATTTATTTTTTGTTACGGCCCTCAAATTTCATGAGGGTTAAGGCAATTTCCCCTTTTTCTTTCAATTGTAATAGTTGTTATCCTTAAACAAGTTTCTGCACACACTTAATCTCTCAAGTAGCTTCAAGGCTTCTAGTTTTTCTAGTGGGATTCACACTTGTTTTTGAATTTGTTCCTAGCAGAACAACAATTATTGGAGGAACCACTTGATGAGATTCCTTTTTTAAGAGTTAAGGACATGCCATTGTTCAACAAATCCAACCAAGAAGTTGTAGACAGGGTTTTTGATCCCATTGATGATGGAACCAGGACAGCTTCAGCTATAATTTGGAACTCTCTTAGCTGCCTAGAACAAGCAATCTGTGATAAATTCAAATCAAAAATTGGAGCCCCAATGTTCTGTATTGGACCTCTTCATAAGCACTCAAACGCTGCTCTAAGCAGTTTTTTGACCGAAGAGCAAAGCTGCATCTCTTGGCTTGACACACAAAGGTCAAATTCTGTCATTTATGTAAGCATTGGTAGCTTAGTTATGATAACGGAAACTGAACTGGCTGAGATGGCCTGGGGGCTGGCCAATAGTGGTCATCCATTTTTGTGGGTGATTCGACCTGGTTTGGTCCACGGCTCAAATGGGTTCGATCTCTTGCCTACAGAATTTGAAAATATTACGAAGAAAAGAGGTCGAATAGTTGGCTGGGCACCACAAAAGGAGGTGCTGGCGCATCAAACTATAGGAGCATTTTGGACTCACAATGGTTGGAACTCAACCATCGAGAGTATTAGCGAAGGGGTCCCTATGCTTTGTTGGCCCCATGTGGGAGACCAGAAGGTGAATGCAAGGCTGGTTAGTCATTTATGGAGAGTTGGGATCCAGTTGGAGAGATTGGAGAGAGGAAATATAGAGGACTATATCAGAAGGTTAATGGCGGGTGAGGAAGGAAAGCAAACCAAAATGAGGGCTATGCAGCTGAAGGAGAAGATCGACGTTTCAATAAGAGAAGGAGGTTCTTCTCATGAATCTGTTGGCAACTTGATCACTTTTATCAACTTGTTACTGAGTTGTTAAGGGGCCTCGAGAGGTTTGATGCATGTATCACAAGTGGCTTCGAAGGTTGCCTCCCTTCATCCTCCATGTATAACCAATTCTTTAGTTGCTTTATTCATCATGTTATTTTTTATTTTTTTAATGAACTAATATCAGATATTTTTTTTTTTATTAATATGGATGTCCAGGCTAGCTTGCATGTACCTCGACTAATTCCACGGGCCTTGAAGTTAACGACCATGTAAGCCTCCAGTGGCAAATCATGAATTGCACGATGTACATCTCCACTAGGATGCATCTCAAGAGTTAATAGAAGATTATCTAAAGAACATGATCGACTTAGTCTTGAGAATCTGACTATAAAAGACCATGTTTGCTATCATATTAGCAATCACATGACTCGAACTTGAGACCATAAAAAAAGCAAACCCCTTGATCCCAAGCTCTTACCACTTGGCCACTTAGATATTGCTATGATGTCTTTGTGGTAGAATGGATGTTTATATAATTTAGGGGATGTAAATTGTATGCATTTTATTTTTAATTTGTCAAATGAGATTATGTAGTATAGTTTTCTGTCTTCACAATGGAATCAACTTTTTTTTTTTTTTAAAGATTATCTTATTTCTTCAACTTTTAGTATGATCTATTTATTACTCTACCAACCCTAGAATTTATTAGTGTACGGGAAAGGATGCAACCTTATAACAATTTGCCAAGTAATTGAATTTCAAAAAATTCACTTTAATTGTTTATCATGATGTCATTCTATATGCAGTAAATAATATAAATAACCTTTCACCAAAAAAATATAAATAGTTCAAATTACTTGAATATGAATTGTATGTGTAAATTTATCAAATAAGTAATACCCATTCATGTAAAACCCATTAATTTAGCATTTTTCTTAATATCAATGTTATGTGACTTGATTAAGATTAAAACATATATTTTAGGTTTAATATTTTTTTAGGCTCACTTATTCCTTAATTAATGTTGTGTTTGGTTAGTGTTTAAGATAAAAAAAAATAAATATAAAAGAGACAGAAATATAAATTGGTTAGTATTTAAATTTAAATTAAGATTTTTTTTTTCAATTTCATCCTTCAATTTATTAAACTTAGGTCTACGATTTCACGATTGTAAATTTAAAAGATTAATCAAGGCTCAGAAGATCCGTCCAGATCAACAATTATTATAGATTGAAGCAAAAAATTTACCATTTTATCTTTTTAAAAATTTTACACTCACCTTTTAATATATATATATATATATATATATATATATAAAACATTATTTTAATATATTTTTAATTAAAATTTCTTTTTAAAAAGCATGTCTCGAACCTACGTGACAGTGGAAAACTTGAGAGGTAGACTGAAAGGAAAGAAACATGATTCCTTTCTCTTAGTCATTTGGATTAAAGTAGAATTTTAAAAAGTCTTCTACTCTTAACAATGACCATAACCTTTTTTTCACAAGTTTTATAAGATGAAGCTACTCTCTTTGTACTCAAACCGACAAGTTTTTTTTTTTTTTTTTTTTAGGAAACAAAAAAACTGACTAGAGAACACTCCATGAAAAAGATATACTATAAGCTATTTCCAAACCTAGTACATTGTCGTTCTCTTACTCACATAAAAATGAGATTTATAGGTAATTATGGTGGTGGGCTTTTCTTATAGGCTAAGCCCAAACACAACATTTTAGGTTTATATTTTCAAAGCCCATATTCGACTTCATGGACACGGTACCAATGGGCCATAAAAATAGAATCTCTTCATGGGTTGCTAGAAATTGACCCACAAGGAAGAGGAGGAGGGAAAATGGGAAATCGACCAGCTTTTTTTTTTTTTTTTTAATCAACAAGACTCTAATTGCTTTGGGCTCTAAAAAAAATACGAGCAAAAAACAATGGCGCGTCTTCTTCTAAAACCTCACAACAGCAGTAGACACTGCATCTCTTTACTCAGAGCTACCATGACCTCCTCCTCCTCTTCTTCTGTTACTTGGTCTCACTCATTCTCTTCTCTCTCCCGCCCCTTAGTCTCCTTCAAGCCAAGGTATTTTCTTTGCTCTTTTACTCTCTTTTTCATTGGTTAGTTTCTGTTTGTTGAAATCGCGAGATAAATCAAGGGAAAGTTGCATTTTTGGTGCTTTTGAGTTCTTTTATTGGTGGAAAAATGGGAAATTAGAGGAAAAAAAGTTATGGGTTTTTGTTAAAAATTAATGTAGGTTAAGAGTTTTATAAAAAAAAAAAAATATGGTGAAAGAAGGGGTTTTGGTTTTTCTAGGGTTTTAAAAATCCAAACCTTAAGATTTTGAATTATTTGTTTGTTTTTGTGTAATTACAGGGTGAGTTTCCCATTGAGGACGGTTCCAAGTAGATTTTTGGTGCAAAATGGGGTCTCACCAAGAGCTTTAATGTCTACCAGTGCAGCAACTGAATCACAGAAAGAAAGCGCGAGCTCGAAAGCTTATGGGTCTGATCAAATTCAGGTGAAAATTTATATAAACAAAAGTCATTTTTTTTTTGTAATTTGTAAGTAATGGATGCTTTGTAAATAATGAGGGGTTTGATAAGTTCTGTTTTGATGTGTCTAGGTGTTGAAAGGATTAGAGCCTGTAAGGAAAAGGCCAGGGATGTATATTGGAAGTACGGGACCGCGTGGTCTGCACCATTTGGTAACTTATATTGTTACCTCTCTTTTGTCATTGCGGATTCTAGGTTCTATTTTACTCAGTTTATCTTAAGTAAATTGGAAACAAGGTTTTTTTTTTTATTATTTTAATTGGTTGTGGTTCTTTTTAATAGGTGTATGAGATATTAGATAATGCTGTTGATGAGGCCCAAGCAGGATATGCTTCAAAGATAAATGTTGTTCTGCATTCGGATAATTCCATTAGCATTACTGACAATGGGCGTGGGGTATGAGGATTTTTTTGTCATTTTAGTTATTGTCATTACCTTTTATTATAGATTTTTTTCTTCTAATTCCAATAATTAACCTTGTCAGTTTATGCATCTGACTTTCCCATTGTTATTCATGCTGTGACATTCAATTCTTTCCAGGGCTTGTTTGTGTTGGAGAGGATGCTAGTTTGGAGAATATTGTTAGTTTATGCTTTAACATGTGACTGTAAACAATTTGATGCTCTTTTCAGAATATAATTTAGAGTGTGCCTTTTGAAATGTAATGATCATGATGTTACTTTTCTTTTCTTTTTTGATGGACCTAAATACCCATGTAATCACGAGACAAGAAGTTATTCCAAGCCATTTTCTTTTTCATTTTTTTTCAAGGGACCTGTATTCACTTTAAATTGAGTTCCACTGCTTACCATTTTCCCTTGAAGATTTCTTATTTGACAATAAGAATTTTGTTTTGATGATTGCCTTAGATTCATCATGTATTTTACTGCTACACTAACATGCTTCTCTGTTTTACTTGTTTACAGATTCCCACTGACTTGCATCAGGTGACAAAGAAATCTGCCCTGGAGACTGTGTTAACGGTAAAATGCATGGTCAACTGGCCATCTTAAAATATGACTAGTTCTATCCATCATATTTAAGGGTTTTAAGGTGCTGAATGCATTTTTTGCTTGATAGAAGCATGATATTTGGAGTGTGCTGAGTGTTTTATTTTTATTTTTATGAAACCTGTATTTTAAAATCTTAGTTTAAACATTCAAGTAAATGCACTTGTAGTTTATTCACACTGTTATAGCAATTTTTTTCTTTTTTCTTCCTCTTGTTGTCATGTATTAGATTGTGTTTCGAAAGTTTTTATTTTTAGTTTTTTTTTTCATTTTCAGGTCTTACATGCTGGCGGCAAATTTGGTGGTTCTAACAGTGGATATAGTGTCTCTGGTGGGCTACATGGTGTGGGTTTATCTGTTGTCAATGCTTTGTCTGAGGTATGTCTTTATTATGTTTTGGACTTTTTTACTTCCTTGTAGAGGCACATGTTAACCTACAACACCAGGAGGTGGACTACTTTAAGAATGGACGGAATTCATAGAATCTTACTAGCATTATTATGATTTTAAATTAATGTGACATAAATATTCTGTATCCAGAATATTTTGAATTAGAGGCAATGTCCAAGGGCAATCCCTTTGCAGGGAATTGAAATTTCCTTATTTATGACAATGGAGAATTGTGGAATTTATGAGCTTCTTCACTGTCCATGTCTTGCTTTGCCTTTCCCTTAAGGTTTACTTCTTGGCTACCAATTACCACAATGTAGAAAATGTTGACTTTTGTAAAATTTGTCACATCTTAAATCACAGGAACTAGAAGTTACAGTTTGGCGTGATGGAAAGGAGTACCAGCAGAAATATTCTCGTGGAAACCCTGTGACAACTCTAATGTGTTATGAACTTTCAGCAGAATCGAAAGACCAAAAAGGGACTCGCATCAGATTCTGGCCTGACAAAGAAGGTTTTCCTCGACTTTTGAAAACCCATATAATTTTTATGGTTGCTATTTTATGCTTCATTACCCAGTTCTCAATGTTTGTTTACATAATGGGATAGAATAGTGTTTGCCTCTTCACAATGTAATGCTTCATGGGCCTTTAGAGGAGTTTCTGATGTTCAACAGTATTGGGCTCCACTTCTCCCTTCAGTTTTCTTTGCTTATTTTTTTTTCTTTTTCTTTTTTTGGTGGTGAATGTTGCATTCATAGACTCATTTATGTACTTCTCCTCATAATGCACCATTCTTCGTTTATTGAATTTTTTTTTCTGACAATCTCTTTTTTTTTGTTGACTTCTAAATTCTTTTGCAGTATTCACCACTGAGATTCAGTTTGACTACAACACAGTAGGTGGACGGGTCAGGGAGCTTGCATTTTTGAACCCAAAGGTAGAGCTGTTACTTTTTATTATGTCAACCTTAATCCTATTGATCCCTACTCTTTCATCACAAATTGATTTTCTACTTGAGGAATAATCGAATGATTATTCTGATCCTTTTTACTTTTCATCACAAATGGGTTTTCTACTTGGGAATAATTGACCTTGGCTATTATCTATTTTCTTCATGTGATTGGATAGCTTTGCAATTTGATGCAATGCTTGCTTTTTCATTAATTGGTATGCTGTCTCTTCTTGATTTGCCTTTGCAGCTTGCTATTTCATTGAAAAAAGAGGACAATGATCCGGAGAAGAATCAGTATGATGAACATTTCTATGCAGGTGGATTGATTGAATATGTGAATTGGCTAAATACTGATAAGGTATTATTATATTTTTTTGAGCAACTCTCCTGGCTGTTATTTTAATGCCTACAACCTTTGTTTTGTTATATTATCTCGTTTAGCAAGTTAGCAAACTCTCAGTCTTCCATAAATCATGATGGGATAAAGATGATACTTAGGTTCTTATGGTTGGGTTTGTCTTTGCTGATGAAATAAGATAATTGAGGACTAAAGAAAATTATTAAGGGGAAAGAAAAAAAAAACCAGACTCTGTGACTTTCTTTTGGCCCCTTAAGAGACACGCTCCATCTGCCTTATCCATTGTGAGTGGAAGTTTATGGTTGGCGATTTGCTCTTAAATAATAGATTTATGGTTGGTGACATCTATGCCCCTGTCAATGGTTGAGAAACCACATCTATCCTTGCATTTCTTGGTACATTACATACTTCCTGGTAGGTTGAGACATGTGATGCAGGCTTTTTTGATAAATCATGAGTGGTGTGGAGTCCAGGATGGGACTTCCTTTTGATGCATTTTATTGGTTCAGGAAGGGTATACCCTATTAATTGGAGGTGGGTTGGTATGACCCATTTGTGAGTGACAATAATCTGCCTCTGGTTTAGGTCTTTTACCTTGCAACTCCTTGAGGGATTAGGGATCCTAATAATATCAGGTTCTTTGACAGCTTCAAAAAAGAATTCCGACATGGATATGGCTATGTCATTTGGACATGTCTATTTGTTGGATTGAATGTTGACTTATGGTTATTTGATCCAGAAATCGCTTCATGATGTTGTGAGTTTCAGAAAAGAAGTAGATGGAATTGCAATTGATATGGCTCTCCAATGGTAAACTACTATCTACCAGTGCATATGCTTCCTCCCAATATTGTTTTCCTTTCCGTATGCATCAAGAATGTTAATGTCTTTTGTCTCAAAATTGCTGCATTGAATACTATTTCTACATATTGTTGACAGCCATTCCTTCAACAACCTTTGTGCTTTAACTTTTCTCCTTTCTTTACCAGGTGTTCTGATGCTTACTCAGATACAATCCTGGGATATGCTAATAGCATACGTACTGTTGATGGTGGAACCCATATAGATGGGGTGAAGGCTTCATTGACAAGAACTCTCAATAACTTTGGGAAAAAGTCAAAAGTCATTAAGGTACGTCCCTTGTTGCATGTTGTCGGCCACTCTTGAATTTCAGCATCCTTTCTCTTGGTTGTTTAGCTACCTTCACTCACTATCTTTGAGGTTTTCCCTCCCACCCATCTTTGTTCATTTACAGCTGCCTCCTAAGAATTTTATGCTCTGCCATACCCTTTGAGGTTTTCTCTGCCCTTCATTTATAACAGAAAGTTCCAAATGCAAAGTTACCGTATTACAATTGGAAGATAGAACACAAACTTGGTTTCTTTGGCATAAGATGCTTTCAAAACATGGTATTGGGTCATGGAGAGCAGTTCATATTTGAATGAAATGATTTGAAGTAGTTAAATTGATTGAAGATGGAAATCTATTTCATTATTGATTGGGTGAACTGTGATTAAAGTAGTTGTATTCGCTATGATAAAGTATTTTTTCTGTTTGATTGCAGGATAAGGATATTAGTTTAAGCGGTGAACATGTAAGGGAGGGATTGACATGCATTATCTCAGTCAAAGTTCCAAGCCCAGAATTTGAAGGTCAGACAAAGGTATGTCCATCCATCATAATTTTCAAGAGTTACTGATGATTTCTCCAGCTTATTGCTGGTGTTGCCACTCTCAAGCTGTTCATACCATCCATTACTGGCTTTTCTGTATGTCTGAAAGACAAGGTTGGGAAATCCGGAGGTGCGGAAAGTGGTAGAGCAATCTGTCCAGGAGTATCTTACTGAATATTTGGAGTTGCATCCTGATGTTCTTGATTCAATCTTATCAAAGTCTCTAAATGCTCTCAAGGTATCTTTGTTGTTAGCACTCTTTTTTCTTCATTATCTTTTGTGATTCAATCATCATTCTGTAAAAGTCTTTTTCTAAGAACTCTCAAATATTGTGTTTCTGCTGGTCTTAAACCTTGAGATTTTCTGTATTTTTTTCATTAAAGGCAGCTTTGGCAGCAAAGAGGGCAAGAGAATTGGTGAGACAAAAAAGTGTTTTGAAATCATCATCTCTTCCAGGAAAACTGGCTGATTGCTCATCTACAGATCCTGAAGAATCTGGTAGCTGTTCTATTTTTTTTTCTTTTGTGCTTTTAATATGAAACTCGTTTGACCTTCATGGGATTTTAGAAATTCTATAATAATGACCATACATCTTATGTTATTCATGCCATTTGAGTTGTCTTGCCTTTGTTCAATCAAGTGGACATCATTTATCAGTTACAAGCATGGTTGGATTACTGATCAATTGCCTGACATGTGAGTTTAAGAAAGATCCTTGAGAATTTACACATGCGGCAGAGTGAGTTATTTATTCATTCATCCGATAATCACTTCTGACCCCTGCAATTTGTTCATTATTGCAAGTGTCTTTGGTTGGATTAAGATCCTCCAATTACATCATTTCTGCTTTAGGAGCAAGTCATATGGCTCCAACAATGCTAAAATTCAACTGTTGTCATTACTAGTTTCAAAATGATCCATTAGCACCCACTTCAACAAGCTGTAGACATTTTTGTTAGTTTAAATGCTTAGCATGACTAATTTGCCATGTAGGCAAATGATAAACCTAGTTCTGTGTTGAGTTTAGATGGACTTTCAGAAAATAAGAATTAAAGTCTGTTGGTCTCATTTGTCTTTCTAGCATGTTATTTAATTGTCCTTTGATGTTTGCAGAAATTTTTATAGTTGAAGGAGATTCAGCTGGAGGGAGTGCCAAACAAGGCCGTGATCGACGCTTTCAGGTAATTACACTGAATGTGCGGTGGTGTTTAATCTGCAGGCAATTGCTGAAACATGTTTAATAAACAGTAAACAATTGGGATGGTTTTTTCTGTTTTCATGGAATGAGCTTGTATCAACTACAATGTCTCAATGGTCTCAAACAGTTTTATTATCCCAAGTAAGTTAGAACTCATTTGGGATAATGGTGCTGCTGTTTCTGATTGTAATGTCTTACCTGCACTCTAGAATAACTTGGGATGACTGTAGAATATTGATCACTGAAACTTGTTACTGCAGGCTATTCTCCCTTTGAGGGGTAAAATTCTGAATATAGAAAGAAGAGATGAGGAGGCAATGTACAAAAATGAAGAGATCCAAAATCTTATACTTGCCCTTGGACTTGGAGTGAAGGTAAAGTCCTTTTCTCCTTGTTTTGTTTTTTTCTTTTACTTGTCACTTTTTGGTTTTATCATCTGAACTGCTTTTCTTACTTCATGTGTGAAATCTTCTTGGTTACAGGGAGAGGATTTTAAAAAAGATGCTCTTCGTTATCATAGGATCATCATCTTAACAGATGCTGATGTGGACGGTGCTCACATCCGAACTCTTCTGCTGACTTTCTTCTTTAGATATCAGGTAGATGATGGAGAAATTTGTCTCAACAAACATTTCCTCTTAAAATAAATAAATGAGAGAAATAAACAACTTTTAAATGCCTTAAAAAAATTGAAGGAGAGATGTACAATTATGGAAACCTTCTGTGCAGAGAGCTTTATTTGATGAAGGCTGCATTTATGTTGGTGTGCCACCCCTATATAAGGTTGGTTTGTCTATATGATGGATCCCTGTGAGAGTTGATTTATAAATTATTATCCATCGGCCAATTTGTTTCTTTCATTTTCCAACTGACATGACCAGGTTGAGAGGGGAAAGCAGGTTTACTATTGTTTTGATGATGCAGAACTCAGAAAGGTTCAAAGTTCATTCCCTCAAAATGCATCATACAACATGCAAAGGTTCAAAGGTAAGATCTATTAACTGTAACACGAACATAATTGTCTATTTATGAGACTTTCCCCCGCCTTCCATTCATTCTGTCAACTAGCAATGCATTAATGTTTTTCGTTTCTAAATGGAAAAAACAGGCTGTTATAGATCATCGAATGGTCATGTGCATTCTTATCTAACTTCGTAGTTGAAATTCAGCCATCTATGTGCTATATAGTCAATAGTGTAATAAAGAATTCTGTTACTGAATCTATTTGGTGCGATATGATGATGCAGTATGACATACTTTCCCCTGGGTCACACGCACACATGCATACAGATGAATATATACATTTCACCCTCTCCTAAAATCTTCAAAACCTCAAAGAAAGTATATGCATAAATCTTCAATTAACAGTTGAGATTTGGATATTCTAACCTGTGTTTGTAAAATACAGGCTTGGGGGAAATGATGCCTGCACAACTGTGGGAAACAACAATGGACCCAGAGCAAAGGCTGCTGAAACAATTAGTGGTTGAAGATGCAGCAGAGGCCAGTGTTGTCTTTTCATCTCTTATGGGTACCCGGGTAAGCTATATCTTGCACACGAATGTTCAGGTTGCAAATTACAATAAACTTGAGCCAGCTAGCTCCTTTTGAACTTCCTGGAAGGAGCTATTAATGAACTACTATTATTGCCTTTTCTTTTATCAAAATTGAACTTGGGACCTTTCTGTCTTAGAAACAGTAAAGGGCAGCGTTTTAAATGCAGAAGAGATTAAAAAACCAAATAACATATCTAAACAGTGATAAAAGGAATCGTGTAAATTTTCCAGGGAACTTCCTGAGGATACAAATGAACATAGGAAAATAGATTGATAAGGAGACAACTTAATAATAATACACTAAAGCATTTTTCAGGGGAATTGTATCTTAGACTAGTTCTCTTTCCCTTTACAATGTGTATATAATATGCATGTGTGCTTGTTCTTGCTTGCTTGGGAAAATTTGCACCAAGAAATGCTTGAAAGACCTTTCCATTGAAGTGTCAATCATCACATAAATTAGATCGTGTAACTGCTGGAATTACTGATCCATGGTGATAATGTTCCAATGTAACTTTTTTTTTATGGTTTTCTTTCAGGTGGATGGCCGCAAGGAACTTATTCAGAAAGCGGCAAGAATGATTAACGTTGATCATTTGGACATCTGACAACACCAAAGTTTTTATGCTGTACACGGCAACAGGGATAAGTCAGGTGGTGCGGCTACATGATTGACCTAGGCATCCCATTTTTTTGATCTCCATGTCAATCCATAGATTGCTTTTGGGTGTAAAAAAAGGTGGAAGAGTTCAGTAGGTGGTTCGGCCATTGCAGTTAAGATGTGCGAGCGTTGAACTCTATTAATCTAGAATGTATAATAGCATCAATTTTCCTCTCCACAGATGTACTTTTAGTTTAATTTTCTGTTGATATCAGTTTCTCAAAGGCTTCATGAGATAACATTTGATTATTATTATGGGGCAAAAGAAATAGGGATAACGGGGATAGAAATGTATTTGATTAAAAAGACATGAATGTATTCATAAAAAAAATATTGTTTCATTGATGATTTTGGAGTGAATTTTTGCAATTCTAAAATATCTAATTATTTTTTAAAATATACAAGTTTGAGAATAATATATATTAAAAATAAAATAATTTTTTTAATATTTTATCATGTTTTGTTTATTGTCAACTAAATACAGTTATTTTGTTTTTATTATCACTACCAAACACAATTATATCTATCTCACAATATATCACAATTATATTTGTTCATGTCTAATTATGTTTTTAACCTCACAATTATATTTGTTCATGTCTAATTATGTTTTTAACCTAGTTTATTTGGTGTAATGTTGAATCCAATCTAACACTATCAATAACCAAAATAGAAATCAATATAATAATTCCCATATCATTGATAATATGAAATAACTAAAATAGTAACAGAAAATAATAATAATAATAATAATAGAAATAGCTAAACCTGACCAGTCAGTACTGTAGGGAAAAAAAAGAGTGCCACTAATCTATAAATTAATTCGATAACCCAATGATCATGATCTTTTCAAGTCGATTTTTTAATCTATTATAACAATTATTAAAAAATAATTACTAATGCTCTGTTAAGCTTCTTGAACTTGTCAATTATGTCACTCATGTTTCAAATTAAGGTTTATTAAGATTAAAATTGGATTTTCCTAATTTGGGAAAAACCTTTCTATCCAAATGGGATTTCTAAATTTTAATTTGATGGTTGGTTCTTGGCAATAATCTTTTGTTTGGATTAATTAATTAATTTGTCACCAAGCTTGGCAGGGACTGGATTGTAAGTAAAATCAAAGGGAAGGTTCCGTCTTCCTGGGCTCTTGGCCTATTATCTTGTGGATTGTTTTCTTTCCATTCTTGGTCTCCTTGAACTCAAGAAGCCCATAAAAGGTGTAACTATTCGGGTCCATAATGTAACTCATTGGGCTTCTTAGTGTTTTTTCGGCTAAACTACTTTTTTGCTCTTAAAGATTCACTAATGCTTCACCTTTATCCCTACAGGTTAAAATCTTTCAATATTACCCTTTTTTAAAAAAACTAATTTCAATTTTTATCTTTACTACTAAAAACCTTTGACATTCTTCCTGTTTTTATTTTATTTTTCTTATTTTTTTGTATTTTTTTCCTTTCAAATTCTATTTATATTATCTCATAAAACTTTAAAAAACATAGATATTAAATTAGATTAGGGATCGACCCAACATAAAACAAGATCATAAATCAGATGAATTGACACATATTAACCAACAAATATTTTTTAACGTCCAACCTGGACTAGAAGTTGGTTGGCCGGGTTTCGAGTTGACCCAAAAAACTCGTCAAGGTTTAATAAGAGATCAGGTTGGAGGAAAAATTATAACTTTTTGGTAACGTAACATTGAGAGATTTAAACTATAGGAGTATAAATAAACACGGATGAGTTTATAGGTACAAAAATAAAGTTTTTTTTTTTACACAACATGCTTAAATGATACAGAGAGAGAGGGAAGACAGAACAGAATATCCAATTGAAGTGTCCGAATCCAAAAAAGAAAAAAGGACTTAACAAGCTTAAGCACTCAAGTAACCAAAAAACAAGACAAAAACCTCTTGATGATCACCATTTTCTTTGAGGCTCTCTCTACAGCTTCCAAGTTGACCAAGGATGCAAAGATCATCTGCCTTTGTTTACTTAGAATGAATCCTTAACGTCAGTGTCTAAAACCTCTCATTTCAAGGTCTGTTAGTATCTTTTTCTCTCCTTTCATTTTTATCTTCCCATTGCATGTGCTAGAGTCTTGGTTTCAAGTTTTTTTAATACAAAGAACAAGGAGAAATCATTGTTCATCAAGGGGATGCATGCTGTGTTTATGTGAAAACATCTTAAGGTTAATCTTTTTTATGGTAAGTAGTTAAAAACTGTGTGATTCTGTTAAGTTGGCGAAAATCTATGGACTGGTTGCTTTAAACAGGGTTCACTTATGAATTACAAGCAGCTGTTCGATTGATTGTCTGAAAAAGGATTTTGTCTGTTGGGATTCTGATTTTGTGACTCCCCTTTTGAGGAAAGTTGGCATTTTTTGAGTTGATATTGTTTAATTCTATTGAAAATCGTGTCTTTTATGTCTTTGAAGCATGTCAGGGGTTTTATAAACTATCAATCCAGAAAGGCTTTTTCGTGAAAGGGGGTACCATTTGTTGACTTGGGACCATTAATAGCTTTTAAAGCTTGCTCTGTATTTATTGCCTGAGTGCTCTGGGCTTGATAGGGATGTGTAGGTTGTATCATTAGAATTTGATTGTGTAATTTTGGTTGATTGTTTCCTTGAGTGTTAGTCAGAGAATGCGTGTTTTTTTATGATCGTAAAAGTTCAAGACAAATAGATTTGAGAAACTGGATATGTTGTCCACATGACATACCTCGTTCTCGTTTGAGATGTGCTTCTGTGAACTCATTTCTTTATGTTTGTCACTAGTCTATAGAAACCAATGGAATCAAAATCATGTTTAGATTAGAGCTTTGGACCACGAAAGTGGACGTGTTGGATAAGATGATGTCAGGGAAATAAGTTGAACAGATGACCATGAAAGAAGACACAAGACGAATTGCTCAAGCTTAAGTCAGGAGTTCAGGAGTTTTAGAGCATGATGCGTGCAGGGAAAATTGAGCAGACGTTTATTAAGGGTTCACCAAACACAGTTGCAAAATGCAGATGTAAAGTTTAGAAGAATTTGTGGTTATTTGCTAGTAAAAAAATTCAATGCAACTTATATTGATCATGGATCTCTTTGAGGACTTTGCGCTCAAAGAATGCCAAAATTTCTCAGATTTTCTACAAATGTTTCTCCCACAGTGGAGCCAGCCTTAATAAATACAGGAGGATAGCCAACTGGAGCCTCTACCCAGGCTTCCGAACCTTGTTCTTTAAATAGTTTTCCTGACCAGATATGCTGCCAGGAACAAGTTTCACCCTCTGGAAAATAAGCCTTGACATTCTTCTTGCCCTTGTCAAGGACAGGCACCACTAAGATCTCGGTACCAATCAAGAACTGCTGGTAACTCAAGCTATGCACATTCCTATCATTTGGATAGTGGAGAAATAGGTGGCGGCAAACTGGTAGGCCTTTTCGAGCAGCTTCCTGTTTTATAAAGACAGACAGAGAGAGACTTGTTAGATGCTCTGCCAAAGTTATTTGACTTCCAGTTATTTACATGAATCATGCATCACCTTCACTAGTTGGATTCTGTAGAAATACCAAGCTTTGTACAACTTAGCACAGCGTGCAAAATGCGATAGAGTCTTGTGGTTAGAGTAGAATTGGCTGTTGCAGGATGGCTTGTTTCCCTGCATGCAGAATATTTCTGAAATTAGTAACTGATGGGATCATATTAGTCATGCTGCTTAGTTGAACAAATTATTAACTTCCTTTGTATAGTGAATAATGTAAAATTTATCTCATTTCTCTAGAGACAGTGCTATATATCAAGGGTTTGGAAACTTTGGGCAATTCAAATATGTATTCTGAATATGGCTCCTCTAGGTGAGCAAATCACCATCAAGTTAGCTTAACACAGTACGTGTCGTCAAATGTTTGTTAAAAAATTTAATTGGAGGGAAATAAACAGTAATATTGCATCAACTTGGTTTTATGATATTGAGTGTTAATGGATTTCAGGTATCAAAACTTACTTCATGAGTCCGGAAAACAGTGGTGAAAGCATTTAGCTCCATCCATCGCATGAGCAACTCTTCACTTCGGTGGTACTTAATAAAAGGTAAGTTTACTGCACAATAGCCTCCGATATCGCTATGATTGAAAGCATATCCAGAAATTCCACTGCTCAGTAGGCCAACAACAGAACTTTTTATTCCATCATTGGCCTGCCAACTTACCATTTGATCTCCTTCCCAAAATAGCATCCCCCATTTGGGGCTATCCCTGAAACCAGCCCTCATGAAGAAGACCAAAGCCTCTTCTGGGTCTTCTCTCTCCTTACCTGCACGACCTGACTTCCATTCTTCCACAAACTCTCGGTTTATTTGGGCCCATAGCTCTGGGTATCTATTATGAGCTGATATAGGATCTTCACCTGAAATAATTAATCCAAAGTGATAAGTATATCTCTATTGCACATGAATCCTAGCTTCTGGAAGAAACATGTTAGAACTTTTCTTCTGTTACCTGAATAGAGAGTTGCATCTACAGGCAGTCCTTCACCGAAATCAGCCATCCACCCTTTCACACCATCATCAACCATTTCCTGTAAAACCTGCTTAAACCAAGCAGCAGTATCTGGGTGTGTCAGGTCCAACATGCCCACATCAAATGCTGTATTTGGAACCATATATGGTTCTCCATACTTGTCTTTCACCAGGATATCCAGCTTTTTTGCCTCCTCAAAAAGGTTTCTCCTTTGGTTTGGTTTCTCATCAGTCTGTTTAAAGCAAAGCAACCAAGTCTCAAACTCTCAGGTACTGATAATGATCGCAAAATATGTTTCTGGGGCGGAGCATCATTTACTGTTAAAAAGAGATGTAGAGTATGCAAAGACACCCTACTTTAAGAAATGACAGCATGGCTGTATGACACACCAGATGATCATGTATTGAAATTTTTACAAATTACAATAGTAGTACCATAAGTTCTTGGAAAAAGAAAAATACCGGAGCTAGACAAGGATTACAGTATGTCATCACATTAATATTCTTTGCACCGAGATCGTTAATTAGCTGCTGCCATCCATGATACCTCGTTGTATCTACCTCCCAATTCCACCACAGTTGTGATCCAATCATTGTCTCCCTCTGCCCTACCCAATCCTGCAAATGAAGTGCTTCAGGGTGAGAACTTCTACATGAAGATATTCATACATACCATCTATGTAATGACATATAATATAAACCTTTTAAAGTTGTTCTTTAACTATAAAAATCATAGAAAATTAACATGGCTGTAAGTATTTGTGAATGTGAAAGATTCCGTAGATTTTAATGTGCTTTTATATGCTTCTGTATAGGTACAGGGAATACCTGCAACCAAAAGGCTGAAACAGGAACCTTGTGATCCTTCAATTCATCCCAAACACGTCGTACAGCTTCTGTACCACCTTGCATTCCAACAACAGCCCCAGATATAATCCACTTAGGAAGCTCAGGAGGTCTCCCGATAGTTTCTGTGAAGTTTTCAATAATCTCAGAAGGTGAGTTGCCATTCAATATTCTTCCTCGAACTGAATTGCTCTGAATCTGCAAGCTCCAATATACAGAAAATAGGAAACTGCAAGTTTAAACCCTGAATGAGTATGTTCAGTACTTGAAATATTTTCCTCTCCATTTAAGTTTTGATTGTTTTATTCAAGTGTAACTTAAGTTTGTAAAGGAAACTTTTTATTCAATGAAAATTTCTGTTAACTGTGTATTCTGAAGTTTGCCAATAATTCATTGCATTAAATCTAAACATTCTACGCAGAAAACATATTTTTCACTTGGCAATCACATTGTTTATTGGCATAAAGAATTGTTTCTCACTGTCATTGGCTTTCTTGCTTCAGCCTTCACTCTGGTCATTACGATGCATTTGTAACACCCTCACGAATAATTTTATTCTAAGTTCCTGAGTGTTATGCAGTACAAAGTATTTGCAATATAATGTTCTCACCACTCACTATGGCCAATAATAATTAATATGCAAAATTATCAAGAATTACCTGTATTTGAACTCTGTCATGTCTTGTCATGTCGAATACTGAATAATCGTATCCTTCAAGGTAAAGAGACCTCATCTTAGATGTCATGTAGAATGGTGAAGGAGCATAAGTTGTACTCCAATCGCCCCCAGCCCTGCAATAGAAAGAAACAAAGGTAAGGTTTTTTGAGCCTATATTTTTCATATTTGTGTTTAACTGGAATTTAGTGGTTGAAAAGGTAATAGCTAATCTACCTGTAGCTAACCAAGTTAGCAGCAAAAGTAATTGGTTGGTCTCCTCTTCCAATTCCTTGCTCTTGAACAAAAATGGGCACCCTTTTGCCTTTGAAGTCCATATGAGAGAACTGCTCCCCAAAACCGTAAAACCTTTCATTTCCTTCACTGGAATAGGTAATACAGACTCTATTGAATTCTGTCAACTCCGCAGACTTCATTTCCATTTCCTCCTCTGACGAGGAAGAAACTGCAACAAACCCTCTAGACCTTGTAAAGAACCGATACCATCCAAGCTTTCGTCTTCTAATCTTTCCTAGCTTCCACCTTAATCGCCGGTGTCTTCCTAAAGGAGTTGGGGAAATTCTTTGTTGGAATTCAAAATTTGGTGGTCCAACTCTCACTTGAAAACCAATTTGGTTATTATTCTTTTGATCAAATAGAACCCAATACCTTGCACAAGTTGGTGGTCCCCTTGTCTCAAACTGTATGTCTTTGTAAATGCCAGATTCTTGATGCCTCTTCTTCCTCCTGTTACTGAACAACCAACCTGTTATCACCAAAGCAGGAAACTGGGTATCCTTCCAATCATTTTTCTGAGCAAAACTCATATTCCCAGATGAAAGATCATGATCATTTTCCTGATCAAAATGGTGATCAGGTTCACTGATCACTCTTATATCTTCAATTGTTTGATGATCACAAACCAAATAAACATTCCTATCTTTTATAGCAAAAGATCCTCTGCTCTCTTCCACCTCTGTCTCACACAATGCTGCAGTAACAAAAGCTTGCCCTGGGATGGTAGACCACAGGGCTTTTGTAGGTTGAGACTGATGATAAATTGAGAGAGACCCTCCATTTTTTATGCTCCAAAGAAGCTGGAAATCCTTGCCAACTGAGAAGATTTTGTTTGGTGGGACAGTTTGAGAATTGAAAAGAAGACGTCCTTGAATGAAAGGAAGTGATCTTGGTGTCGAAGGGAAGGGGTTGTTTAGGTGTTTATGATGCTTTTTGGTGATTTTGAGGGTTCCCATGTTGTTGTTAGAGAATAAAGTGGTCTATCCGTGTAGCTATGCCCTATTTATAGACTCGGAGATATAGACACGCGTAAATTCAGCAGTGAAGGTTGTTCTTGTTAGAATTTTTCATTTTCTTTGTCCAGGGAGCTTAGAAGGAAGAAGAAAGGTCTTCTTTTCAAAAAAAAAAATTATTAAGTTATTTATTAACGTATGAAATCTGGTAGTTGTGATTTATTGCACTTGTGCCCCACTTCTTGGCGTATTTATTCTTATTTTTATTTTAAGTTTGAGAAAATAAATACAGTATAAAGCACTGTTATTAAACCTAGGATGTAGTGGATACAATACCTAGCTTGGATTAGGTTTAAAAACAAAATTATGAGTTGATTTAATGTAATAAAAACACTTGAGTTGATGTAATTAAAACTTGCTAATTTTTTTTTAAAATAAAATAATATTTTTTTATATTAATTCAGGTTAATAGAAATTAAATTAACCTGCTAAATTTATAACATGAAACTCACACTGATTAACCAGGTTTAATAACTTGGTAGTTTTCATTGGTGGACCTTGAAATGGTCTTATTGGCCGGCATCTTTGAAATTGATACATCAAAATTTGAACTCCCAAAACTAATTAATTTTATCGTCTTCTTTTCTTTACATTCCTCCTGAGTCAACTCAATTTTCATGAACTGAAATTGAGTTCTTCTTTTATGGGGTTTTGTACTTGAATTCAGTAACAAATGTATATTTATTTTCTATATTATTATTTTTTATTCAACACCAAAACAAAAATAAACTGTTAAGAAAAAATCATCCTAAATAAACCAACCATCATCCATTATTTTCATAGTTATTGAACCTTATCTTATCCACATGTTTGAGAAACACATGAACTAAACTTAATTCAAGCTGAGTTCCAACTTCCAAACTCAATTGTATCTAAATCTTCTTAAAAAATAAAAAAAACATTATTTTAATAAAAATAATTAATTTTTATCGATCCAACCACGTTCTTTTTCAAGACAATTCCGAACCATGTTTATTTCTATTAAACGAAAAAAAAAACCTTGAGGATAAAAAGTTGCAGGAATTTTTTTCTCTTTATCTTCAAGCATGGAGAATATTGAGTATGCCTTGAATGGAACATCAATTTAGACCTAGCGTACACACTTTTAAGTAGAAAGGGACGTGATGTTATCTTTTTTGACGACTACTCTCTTGTTTTCCATTGCGTCTAAACCTTTCTTGAAAACGAACTTTTATCAAAACAAGATAAAGTGTCCTTTATCATGTTTTTTTTCAAAGAAAATTATCTTATTTCTCTTACTTTTTCAAAAAAAAAAAAAAGTAATAACAAATTTAAGAAAAGTATTTTCATTTGGGATGTTTGTTTTTAGCATAATTATCTAATACAGCGAGTTTACTTGGAAATCTAGAATATATAATGTTTTTTTTTAATTTAACCGCATAAAATATTTTCATGATAAAACTTGATTGATCAACAAGATTCTTAATAATTTGTATATTGTTTTGACCAAAACAAATTTAAATTTTATTGAATCAGTATCAAAATAAATAAAATCATATTATTTTAATAAAAATAATTGATTTAGTGATTTAAAAGTTAACTCGATAATCTATAATTCAAACTTTTTTCATGGTAATCTTATATTGGGTTTGGTAATTATGATTTCTAGCTAGGTATTGGTAAAATACTGATTTTCATTTAAAATGAATCTTTATTTAAATCCAAGAATTCAAGTAGATATCGATGTCCAAGACATGGGTGTTGTAGCAAATATTTTAACATTGGAATTCCGACAAAAATGAAGGCTGCTTTTCCGTTCTGTTTCATTTTGTTGTCTCTGAGTTGTTTGTACATGTAAAACTATGAACTTCAGGCATGATTCCAGGCAGTCTTCATATTGGAAGTCACGTGAGAAAAAATGGAAATGGAACCTTTCCATGAAGAGGGGATCGTTCATGATAGTGCATGAAGCCATGTCTATGCATGTGGTTTCATTGGTGGAATGCACATAGACCTGCTACATGGCAACATTCATTTTCATCCCAATGAATCCCATCAGCAGTCACTTTGAAGAAGCAATTCAATTTTGCTCCTTCCATCTTCTATACTTTTTGGCTCAAATCTTAGTATTCTTTAGAGTCAACGAATTCATTTAGTCTCGTAAACGCCAAGTTTGAACTCAAAATATTCTTGTGATATGATCGAGGTGTTGATATATTTTTTTCAATTTCCAAGTTTCATACATTTCAATTTAGGAATGGCAATTTAGTCGAATATGATCTGTTTTGAATATTTCAAAAAAAAAATCTCATTTTCATTTAATAAGATTTAAAGATTATGTTAAATTCATTAAAACTAGGGTCCTAAATTTTTGTTTTTCTTTTTTTGTTTTTTTTTTTAAGATTTTGAACTTGAAATTAAAAAAAAATTAATATCAGTTGAACTTGTTAAGCAATCAACAGGCATTAACAAGAACTAGGCCCAAGATGTTGATAAAGGGCCACATGTCCAGTTGCAGACTGATGGGATATGTACTTTTCAGGTGATCGACGAATACGCCACGCCATAATGACATAAAAGATAGACACAAAAAAGGTGCCTGTGTTTTAGTTTCCAACACGTCAATCGGTGCATGATTCGAGGATTCTCACCAAGATTTATGAATACTTTACTGACGAGTGTGCTCTAGACAGCATTTTGCAACCTGCAAGACTACCTTCTTTGTTAACCAACATTCAATGGAGATTTGAGAATCCTTACCTCCAACTCACCTGCATGTGAAGAACCCTTGTTGGTCAATAAAATGTCAAGTTTTTATTCCATAAAATCTTCCCGTGGACGGTTTCGCAGAAAACCTGTCACTGGGTTTCTTTTCAGCCTGATCTATAACGGCTGAACATAACCTATCTGTCGCTTATTCATCCTCCTATTTGTTCTTTTCATATCCAGAATTTCTCACATCCACTTTTGAGATTTAGTTTCTTAACAGAGCAGTTGCTGATACGCTGATATCCAAATTGAGTTAACGCAACAAGACATTAATGGCTTATACTTGTTCCAGTGCGCTAGAGATGCATGGTATACGATGCCAATAGCCAAGGCATCAAGGTCAAACCGCAATGCAATCTCAACCACACGGCTGATTTATACTAGAAATAAGAAAAAAAAAATTCAAGAGGAAAGCGCGTAAGAAACATAAAGACAGGCATGAGATTAAACACTCCCATGGGTAACAACTGTCGGGACGACAGGACTAGCAGTAGAAAGGCCTGCATGAACAATCAAAAATGTTTCACCTGCTAATAACTGACAACTATGAGCAGAAGACAAAAGAGTTGACAAGAAAGTAATCCATGCAAAGGGGCCATCAAATAATTCAGTCAAGCAAATCCGAAACTGCTGTCCTCCTAAATGCATCAACCTGAGCAAGTTGGGCAGCCAAACTCTTGTTGGGAAATATACCATCTGCCTTCAGCCTCTCCCTCATGCCATAACATGGCGCCTTGGCAATTATATATGCCTGAATTAGAGTCTGGAACTGCCTAATTCGAGCCTGATAACCAGCTTGTCTCATCCGGTGAAACATTTTCTCTGCATTATGTATGTCACCCTTCGTTGCATATCGCTCCATGATAATTAAGAAAGAACTATACATTGGTTTTATCTTATTCTGTTGGACAGCCTTATTCAGTATAGAGTCAGCCTTTTCCACCTCGCCTGCTTCCACATAAAGCTTTACAAGTGCATCCCATGTCAAAGGGCCGATGCGACACCCACTATCACCCATTCGCTTGATCAAATCTTTACCCTTGGATAGCATCTTATGGTTTGCATAAACCTTCAAAAGTGTAGAATAATGCCTTGAAGAAAGCTTCTTCCATGTTTTTGACATCAACTCAAAAACTGCCTCAGCTTCATCAATTTTCTTCAGCCGTCCCCAGGCTTCAATGGCAGCCATGCATTCATCAAGTCGGGGACTTTTCTCACAGAACTTCCATACCCTACTCACTTCATCAGCTTTCCCAAGCGCACCATAAAGAGGAAGCATAAATCGGCAAGCCCATCGATGCTCTTCTAAATTGCCCCCTTCCATCTCTTTCAAAATAGCCTCAGCTTTTTCTTTGAGGCCACCAGATACATAGTGTCTGGCCATGATAGCTTGGGTTCTGATATCAGGTTCAATGCCTTCAGCCTTCATTGTCTCTACAATTTGATCCATCCCCGTCATGTCATTGGATTGACCTTTGGTGTCTATTAAGATTTTGTAAGTAAAAAGAGAGGGCTTGACATTTTCTTTCTCCATTAATAACAGCACATCAGCAATTTTCTTCTTGTCAAGCCTCTTGTAGAGGAGCAGCAGTTGGTTGCAAGCAAATGGGGTGATTGGGAATTCCAGGTCCCTCATTTTATTGAATACTTCCTCTGCTTTCTTCACATTATGGTCTACAACACAGTTAGCCAGCAAGGTTCGATAGATCACCTCCCCTTTAAAGGATTTCGGGATTTTATCGATATAAACCTCTGCCTTATGGAGACCACGCACCTTTGCAATTAAATCAAGGCGTGAAGCATAATCTCTTTCAACAAATTCTTGTGGCTTATTTGCCTCGAACCACTCTGAGAGCTGCAAAAGCAACCATAAAAATGCTCAAAAGGGGAAAAGCCTTCATAAAACTCTGAATAACTAAAGGGCAGACAAGTAATTCTCACAACTTTGCAATCAACAAGAAACTCATAAATCTTTCAAGCAAAACCCGAACAATCACCATTTAAACTGGTGTTTTGAGAAAAGTTTGTAATGAAAAAATCCTATTCATTTGTAAGTGCATGTAGTAAAAAGGAGGTGTTATTTATTATGATGGTTTGCCTTGGATTTGCAACTACCTAGTGAAAGTTCAAGTCTTTACAGGAACTACTTCATGCAAAAGTACTTGAGGATAAGATCACTCCAATTACAACCGTTCTAAAGTGTTCAATTTAGTATGATGAGAGGAGAGGAAGGAATCCATGTCCTGTGAAAACAATTTATGGCCTCATTGCAGTTTAATTTGTGAAGCTAATTGCATATGGCTGCTGCCAACTCTTGGACACAACATCAATTATTAATTCCATTTCACTTGGCAAACATCCCTATTTTATTTCATGCACTTAACTTCCTCGTCCAACATGTGCAACAGGCATTAACTAAAGCATATTCTAATTTAATTTGCATTTTCATTCCTCACAGCATGCCAGTACAAATGCTCACACAAACCACCTCGCATGTGAATAATATGCCCCAGGTCAAATTGTATACAAGGGTAACAGCCTCAAACAACTGACAGTTAAATGCATAAGACAGCTATAAGAAAGGATAGCATCAAGTCAGATCACCTGTAGAGCCCTCCCAAACATTCGACGCTTGCGAAGATTGATCATGGCATTAGATATCTCTAACCTGTCCAAATCCTTTCCTTCTGCCACCCACTTGTCAAGAACACTTTGAACAGAAACATCTGGAGCAGAGACGATGGCGTTGAATAGTTCTGTGGTAGGCCTTTTCCTCGGCAAGCTTTTCACCACCGAGTCTGTTTCATTATCTGACAGTTCTAGTGCATTTTGAGAAGGTTCTCCAATATCATCATTGTCATCATCAGACAACTCAGGTTCAGAAATTAGCTGATCTTCATTTCCAGCCAATGCATTGACTGTGCTTTCATTGGCATTAGCTGGTGTTTCAAGTTCAGAGAACCCATCCTCCAAGTCAACATCTGATCCACTGTTTTCAGCACCAGCTTGCGAAGCAAAACCACGCTTTTCCAAATAGAACTTTGAACCAACATTTGTGCTGTGGTGAAATCGAGGACTCTGAGATACAGGTTGAGGAGACTTGACAGTGACAACCTTGCCTTCTACATAACTAGATACTATTTCTGATTTAGCACAACAACCGCGAGAAGTTCCAACACTCAATCCACGGAACCTGGAAACAGAACAACAAAAAATTATCACTCAAAAATACCCAAAAGTAAAGGAAAAATAAAAATTGCTCTCGGCATAAAATCAATGGAAAGCCAGCGGACTAGACAAAAAAAATCTAGTACAAGAAATGCATTTTCAAGCTTCTCATGGAAACAGAACAAGCATAGAGAGTGGGACAGTTATAGAGATACTCGTGTTCTGACTGTGGGAGTGATCGTTGAGCCCCCAATCACATCCTACATTCCCTTATATATCATGAACATTAAAGACCTGATGCAACAGATACAGATTCATTCTTCACATGATCTGTACCCCTTCTTAACTCTTGTTGTAATTTTCATCACTTCTCTATTCCCATTCCGGAAATCACACACAAATGGGGTTAGTTTATGAAACTAACCATACAGTATAACCCTATTCCACAGCTTTAAGTCATTGTAATCAAACAAACTCATGAAATTACAGAATTCCAAAACCACCCATAAAACAAAACTGTTTAAACTAGTACTGCGCTGACAACCAGCTAAATTAATTCAAAGGGGTCCCATTTCTCTTCCTTGTAAGAATCTCAGTAACAACAAGACCATTAAAAACTAAAAAATTCAATCCTTAGTTTTCCCCTTCTCGCTACTAAAAAAAAGGCAAACAAAAGAACTTTCCCTTTTGCTTTTATGGTGATCAAAAAGATCAAATCTTTAGTAACCAAATGAAAAGGAAAACAAACCCATTTCTAATCCATACTCAAATATTAATTGCAATACATAATTCTCCAAAAAAAGAGAGTAACAAAGTTACAGAAAGAGAGAGTTACTTGAGAGGATTAGAAGCTCGACGAAGAGCCCACATGGCCTCGGCTGATGGGGATGGATCTTAAGGCTTTTGGTGAAGAAATTGAAAATCAAATAGTGGAAATGAATGTGAGAGTTAAGGTGACAGCCTCCTGAAAACCCTGGAGAAACCTTTTTTTGAAGGGTTTTTGGGTTTCTTTAGGGTTTTTGGGTAAATATAGGTTCAGCTAAGGCTTCGACCAAAAGTTTATTTTCTTTTCAGGATTGCCCCCAAAGACTTCTTTATTTGTTCTCCTACCCCTATACGTGTTCTTAAAGATTTATTATTATTATATACCACAAAATATTGGGGTATTATCAATTTCATTTATAAACTATTCTGATTTCTCAACTAAAGACTTCTATTAGAATACTTGGAAAATATTAAATTTCTTATAAAATAACAACGATTTTTTTAATAAAAATCAATGGTAAAGTTGAGATGGAAATATAGGTGAAAAGCCTTGAAATTGGATGGAAGTCCTTGATTGAAAATTTTTAAGAGTTTAATGATAAAATTGATATAAAAGATTATTTAATGATAAAATTAAACCACTTATATAGTTAAGTGACTAGGCATGGCCTTGTTACTCCGCCGATCTATATTGTTCTTTTGTAAAAAAATAATATTTAGGTGTTGTAGGTATATTTGAATAAAAAAAGAAAAATTAACAATTTAGTACTGACTAGAATTAATAAATTGATTTTATTTTAATTATATGATAAAAAGTAAATAACAATAATAATAAAAAATAATTTTTATTAAAAATAAATTGTAATACCTGGAAAAATCTATAGAAGAAAGAAATTGGATAAAAAAATAAAAGGAGAGAAAGGTCTGAGTTAACTTGAGGTAATGCGATAGACATGTAATTCAGGTAATAAGATGCAAGTTAACCTAGATTAACTTGTAAAACTCATGACTTGAGTCATATGATCGGGATAACTTAACAGAAAAAAACAAAAAAAAAACCACAAAAGCAATTTAAAAAAATATATATATACTAATGTCAAACGAGAAATAAAAAAAACAAATAAAAAAATATTGACCCACATAAACTTTTCAAACTCGTAACCTGAGTCATTAAACCGGAAGTATCATACATAGAAAAATGGTGAAGCATAATACCTAGCAAATTTATCATTGAAGAATGAAATGAGAAAAAAAATCAACACAAAAAAATCCAAAATAAAAAATAATGTAATTAAAAGAAAAAATGGTGAAAATCAAAAGAAAAAATAAATAAGAGAGTGACTAAATTTTTTTATTTGAGGGTTACATTGGAAAGAAAAATGACTCCAATAAAAAAGGGAAAAACTAATTGATGAGGATAAAATTAAAAAAAAATAACACACCATAAACTTGAACTAAAGGGTAAAATTTAAAACCAATAAAACTTTTTTAAAAGAGCTAAAAAAAAATCATAAATAAAAATAAGGATCAAATTGAAAAAAAATAATTTATGACAAATTAGAATTAAAAGATTAGATTGAAAAGAAATAAAAAATTTATAAAAGATCCAAGGATAAAAATAAGAAATTAAAATAGAAAAGAGCCTTTTTCCCCTTAAATCCATACTATTTATGCATTAATATGTTTTTATAATAAATCATAAAATGAAAATGAAAATGAAGTTAAGAACAGGACATCTTAACTCGTATATAGAAGCACACATTTTACTTGGTTATTAAAATTTAAAATACCCGGTCATTTTCTCATATAGATTTATTGACTTTTTATTTATTTATTACAAGGAACCATGTGTTAAGTTGCTCTCACTCCAGATTCAAAACCATAATTATAAAATCCAATCCTGCAATAAATTCCATCCAATGCTTGATGGATTATGGATTGAGAGTTAATAATTTAATATTTATTTTTAAAAAAAAATATATCCAAAACAATATTATTTTTAAAAAATATTTTTTCATTAATTTATCCCCAGTCAAGTCTCAAGTTACTAGATTAACCCAAAGTTCAAATGGAGTCCTATAACTATGTCCAAAACAAACCAACCCGACAAAATGAGATTTTTCTACATAAGTCGAAGACACCACAATCCGAGATGAAATACTAATTATATATATATATATATATATGTATATATATAATACTTGTTTTTTATAAAAACAAAACCTTATAAGATGACGATGACGTTTTCTATATTTTAAGAAAAAAAAATCAGAACTTTGGTTAACCCGTCAATTTATGAGCAACTCGCTTAATTCATAATTTGAATGTTAAGTAAATCATAATGAATTTGAATGTTAAGTAAATCTATTATGAGTTGCTATATGAGTGTTAAAAAAATATGCTTAATCACTGTTAGATAGATTCTTGTATGTAAAATAAAAAAACACATATTAATGAATAAAATCCAAGTTATTTTAATTTTTATAAAAACAAGGTTTGAAGGAAGTGTTTGACGCTGTGGGAAATGTAACTTTTAAAAATATTTTTTTACTTGGAAATGTATTAAAATAATATATTTTTTATTTTTAAAATTTTATTTTAACATTAGCATATTAAAAAAATTCAAAAACACAAAAAATAATAATTTAAAACAAAAAAATAAATCAAAATATTTAAAAGGCATGGTTGGACAGCTTGTTTGATGCCAAGATACAATTATAAAAAGCAAAAGTTACACAATAACAAACAGTTAAACATAAATCACATGGTACTAAATAGTCTCTTAAGAAGTGTTTGGTTACTATTCAAGAGCAATAAAAATAAAGACATCAGAGACAAACAAGACAAGAGAAAAAAAAGACTTGTTTTTTTTTAAAGAAAAAACAAAACCTTCTAAAATGATGGTGTTTTCTATATTTTAAGATAAAAAAAATAATAATTTTGGCTAACCCATCAATTTACAAGCAATTTGCTTAACTCATTATTTAAGTGTTAACCAAGTCTAATATGAGTTGCTATTTAAGTGTTAAAAAAAAATATTTAGTTAAAATTATTGTGAGATTGATTTTTATATGTAAAAGAAAACATATATTAATGAGTAAAAACCAAGTTATTTTAGTGTTTATAAAAACAAGATTTCAAGGTAGTGTTTGTCACTGTGGAAAATATAGTTTTTAAAAGTGTTTTTTTATTTAAAAATACATTAAAATAATATATTTTGCATTCTCTTCAAATTTATTTTGACATTAACTCATTAAAAAAATTGAAAAACAATTTAAAACAAAGAAAAATTTTTTAAAAAATGAAAAGCATGGCTAAACCGCACAAACAAACGGTAACGAAATACAATTATAAAAAGCAAAAGCTACACAATAACAAACAACTAAATATAAGCCACTTGGTACCAAACAGTCTTTTAGGTGGCATCTAGTTGCTATACTAGGACAATAAAAACAGAGACACCAGAGACAAAGAAGACAAGAAATAAAATGAAACGAAGATATAATTGTGTTTAATAATAAAATACAAGATAAAGTGTCTATTTTTGTATCCTGTTTGGTTATGGTGAACAAGAAATAATAAAAAATATATAAAAAATCTATTTTATCTTTAACATGTATTGTTATCAAACTTACATATTTAAATAAAAAATAATTAGATACCTTTTATTTTAGTTTATATTAAGTGTTAAAATTAATGATATTATAATAATCATAATTATAAAACAAGAATTGACCTGATGGGTTGATTTGGAGCCTAGACTAGTCCGGGTTTAAGAAAAAAAATTGAGGAATGGTTGACTTGACCTAACTTGATCTAGTAAAAAACCTAAGTCAATTCAGGATAAAGCATGGATAAAAAATCCATTGATTTTTTTTTGAAAAAAATGATCAAAACAAGGTTACTTTGATTAATTTTTTTTAAAAAAATTATAGGTCAGCCAGGTTGATCTTCTTGACTCGTGACCTGAATTTTATCTCAAGTCAACTCTCGAGTCAGATTTTTAAATTATGATAATAACCACTCTTTATCCATATATTGATTCGGGTTAACCCGTGTTAACTCTCTCGACCTGTGATCTAGGTTTTGCCTCGGTCAACCTCTGAGTTAGGTTTTAAAACCATAATAATTATAATAACTTTGATCCTTGCATTGACCCAGATCAACCCTCATTATCTGTGACACGGGCCTTTCCATGAATTGACCACCGAATCGAGTTTTAAAATTATGATAATAACCAATTTTATTTTATGTTAACCCTTCTGACATGTGACTCGGGCCTTACCTTCGGGTCAATCCCTGAGTCGGGTTTTAAAATTATAATAATAATCATATTTGTCCTTACATTGACCAGGTCAATGATCAACCCTACTCATGACTCAGGTCTTACTTCATGTTAACCCCTGAATTGATTTTTAAAACTATGATAATAATTATTTTTATTCTCACGTCGATTCAGGTCAACTGGGTCAACCTAACTCGTGACCCGGGTATTGTCTTGGATCGATTCCCGAGTTGAGTTTTAAAACTATGATAATAAATATTTTTATCGTTATATGTTTTAGTTAGATAATTTAAAATTAATTTTTTTATAAAAATATTTTAAAAATAAAAAATAAAAAAATTATATATTAAAACATATACTTTCTCTACTTTCTATTTTAACAATTTATAAATTTATTTTTATATGTTTATTTTTATCTATTCGAACAAACTCTTTTTTCTCTCCTATTATCTCCAATTTTTTCTACATGATTGTAATCAAAAGCTACCTTATAACCATGGGTATGTCTCTTCGCCCCCTCCCTCTCTTGCATGTTTGCTTTTTCTTTGACTTTTTTCTTCTTTGATGCTACTAATCTGCTACTCTATACATGTAATGACAAGAGAGCGTGGCAAATTGAAAATCACACCGATTTTGTGATCAGAGAGTAATTCAAAATCCCCATTTCAGGATTCAGCCGATTGAATTGGAAGCATTTCTTTGGCTAAACTTGGTTAAAGCTCAAAATATGGTGGGTTTTTCGTTTTCTTTTTCTTTCTTTTTTCCAAAAAGAAAGATCTTTTATTAGATTTGCATGGAATTGACAAGAAATGGGCTTCAAATCAAATGTTAAGCTTCGAGTTTACTGTAGTTATTTCTCTTGATTTGACTGTGCTCAATCATGGTTGTGAGCTATTGGAGCAGGGCTTAAGCAGAAACGTTCGTTATTGCAGATTGTGTTCAACTAAAGATTGCTGCTTTAATGTTACCATAGAGTTTAATTGAAATAAGATGTAGCTAGCTGAGAGTTTGTTGATATTTCCAGGCATGATTCTGAAAAGTTGAAGAATTTGAACTGTCCAGATTAAAAATGCAGCCCAGTATCTGATCATCTGGAATGAATTGTATTCCGGGCTGGATTTTGAATCTCTTTTAGATTTTCATATCCATTCGGATGACATTAAGCTAAAAATTCTCAATATTTAGATTGCCAGTTTGAACATTCTTGATGTGTTTGCTCCATTCTTTGTTAAATTTTGTTTTGCCAAGTTCAGTTGGCTTTGCATTTCATGCTAATTTTAGTTTTCCTTTCCTTTATTTGATCAGGAGATGGAAAGTAATTCTATGGTAGATGTACCGTTAAAGAAAGACATAAAAGTGTCTTCTAGTGATAATGAGAAAGTAGACGAACATGGTGTCAGTGGAGTTTTATTAAATGGGGATGGGGAAGTAGAAACACCAAAGATTGGGATGGTTTTTGCCTCTCAAGAAGAAGTTCGTGATTATTATAATAGGTATGCCCAGCGTGTAGGCTTTGGAATAATGCGACGAAGTTCAAGGTGTGATGATGATGGGCGATTGACATATATTGTACTTTCATGCTCGCAATGTGGTAAGGACCGAGGAATTCCAAAGAGTAGGTTCCAATGGAAGCAGACTTCTAAAACGAATTGCAAAGCGAAGATTAATCTTGTACTGAATCCTCAAGGACAGTTCCATATATGTAATGTTGTTCTTGATCATAATCATGAACTGACTCCAGGACAGTTACACCCAAACATCTGTAAAAAGAGTAAACCCTTTCGAACGAGAAAGGGACGTGAGGGAAAAGAACAGGCTGGAATGATGTTGCATCCAGATTTTCGGTCAATTTTTGGTGAACCTCTGGGCAGTGAGACTGCATCACCAGGTGAAATTTCTTTCATTGCAAGTACTCATGTCTTAATGTATGATATAGCTGTATAACAGTCAAAGTACTTGGTTCTTTGAATTTTAGATTTTTTGTAGAACACTTCTACAGAAGCATCCGTTTTCTTTTATGCATTTATATGGCAATCTGATGACAGAGTAACCTTTCTTCTCATAGATTCTGTAATGCAACGACCCAGCTTTTCAAATCATTTGCTGAATGGTGACAAGCATCTTCTTTGTTCTTACACTGGCCTCCCCACAGGGGAAATCATATCCAATCGTCTCAAGAGGAGAAGCCCAGCCCTTGAAGGTTCCCAAAATTGTATGTTTGAAGACCCACTTTACATACTTTTGTTTCTCAAGTCTTGTTTCCTTGTAAAATTTTATGGAGATGGTTTGGAACTCGTTTTATATGAGAACTGTTGTGGCTATAATTCATAAGTTTCGAAACTGAAATTTGCTTCCCAAATGCTCTCAAGTACCTCAATGTTTCATAATTTTGATGTTAACATGTATGAATTGTTTTGCTATATTGATAGAAGGGTTTTTGTTTGCTTGTGAACATACTCTTTGACATTCATCACCAAATTCTTTGCTAACATAACCTGCTGTCTTATTTGGACTTCCACTTGCAATGCCAGGTAGTTCCTAGTTCTACTATTTCACTACTCAACTATTCTTGATAAAATCTTATTTTTTTATTGGAATGGTTCATTCATACTTGGAATATCAAGTTTGTCTTCTAAGTTTTTTCCTTTGCCTTCAGTGAGTACTTACTGTATTGTCATTTATATAATCTATATGTTATAATTCTGCAGCCCAAGACTACTTAAGGCATGCCCTTGCCAAAAGGGCTGTGGCACTTGTTAAATCTGGAATGGTGATTGGACTAGGCACTGGAAGAACCTTAACCCTTGTCATTGAGGAGATTGGAAAACTAATTCAAGAAGGAAAGGTGTACATATCCTCTCTGAAACTTCTTATCTGGAGAAGAAAGTGATTGAATTGCCTTTTGAAGTAATACCAGTGCCATCATATACATCTTGTATGCCTAAATTTATCTTACTAGAGACCCTGTCGGCCCATTTTAGTCGCTGCCTTTGCAAGACCTGCATGCTAGTTGAAATGGTGCTGGTGGTATAGTTGCTCCTGGAAAATTTTTCTTGCATCTCAGTAGTCTGATTATGATCGTATGGGGATGGCACCAATTATTGAATATACCTTTAATAACTAGTAGTTCATCTATATTGTGTTGGTTTCAAATTATTGATTCTGATGTATGAGTTTAACTTTGCCTTCTCTAATTTTCTTCCAGTTGAAAGACATTGTTGCAGTGGGTACAAACTACCAGTCACGCATTACAGCTCGACAATATGGCATGACAACTGTAAGGTTCAGATTCTTTTTAATAGCGTGCTTCTTCTAAATCAGACATCCAAATGATTTATTTTTCTATGTTTCATCTATCATGCACAATTTCAGGTTGATCTGAATGATGTGAATGACATTGACATTGCATTTGATGTGGTGGATGAAGTCGATATCAACAAAAACCTATTGAAGGTTGAGATTTGAAATCATAATGCCTCTTTTGTGTGTTTTGATTCTAGATGGTGTATTTACTGTTGTCTTCTCTTGCCAGTGCAGGGGAGCTAATCATACTGTGCAGAAGGTGAGGTAATGATAAGGCAATTGTTTGGTCAGTAGCAGATTATTACTATCACCTCTTGTTCACACTAATTTATTCGAAAATCAAATTTTTAGTTTTAAACAAAACTATGAGAGTTTGATTTTATAAAAACTTAAAAGTTTTATCTTGTCTTCTCAGTCAATATCGAATGTGCCATCTCATGTGCCTATCCTAATCCCTAACCTGGTCTTTTCTGTATGGCTGTATCTAGTCAGCATATACAACTTAAAGGAATGATGATGATCTTTGATGGCTTTACACAGAGTTTATAGTTTCAAAATAATGTGTTGTATGCTAAATTGTTGTACTTAACATGCTCTAGAAATAGTACTCAAAATTTCAACCTCCAAGTTGATGAGGATTCTAGAATCTAGTCTACCTCCTCTTCAAACTGGAGAGGAATATTGGGTAGGGGAAGGAAGGACTGCCTCACATTTTGTAATCCAGCCTTCTGACACAAAAAATGTTCTCCAAAATACCATGGTGATTTGTTCTCTTTTTCTTCCTGAAATCAGGTGATTGATTCAATGGCAAAAGTGTGTATTCTATTGGTTGAACATACAAAGGTTGTTCACCGGCTTGGTAACAATATTCCAGTAGCGGTTAGTTTATACTTCCTTCATGGTTAATCAATTCTTTGTTTTTTATTTTTTATTTTTTCTGTTTGCAATATTTATGTGATTTCTTCATGGCTGATGCTTATAGCTTTACCTACTTAATATTATTGAGGCATAAGTATTATATGACGATTGATCAAGGAAAATTATCACGTTATCATGTTTAGAATACTGATAAGATGCACTTTAGGTGGAAGTTCTCCCTATTGCCGTGTCACCTGTTTTAAGGCGCCTCATTGCTCTTGGAGGAGGTTAGTTTTGACAACATTGTTCCAGTTTTCTCAACTGATCCATCTTTGAAGTGTTTATTTTTATAATACATCTTGGGCAAGTCACTTGGTCCTAATACAGTAAGGAGAACTGTAAACTTTTAACAATGTGATTTTCCATTATAACATAAATGGTTTATGGTATAGAGTCATTTCAGTGCCTTCATATAAGAGGAAATGGCCCCTTATAAGAGCGTGGCTTGTTAACCATATAAATTATCCCTTAGCAGTTTTTAATTTTTTTTTTAATTTTTTGATAAGTTCCATGGTAAGTTGTGCTCTATGCTAATAACTGCATTTGCTGTAAATCTCCCAGTTCCTGAAATTCGTTCTGCTTCGAGAAAGGATGGCTCGGTAATCACAGATCTTGGGAATATGGTCGTAGATGTTAGGTATGTTGATGTGTAGTTTTTTTCCCCCTCAGTTGATGGATATGGGAGCAGAATTGTCCTTTAAATGAACCATTTGTACGGTGCTAATCCTCTTTTTTGTTTGTGCTTAAGACCCAATCCAACCTACACATTTGCCTTCCGAGTAGCCTCCTAGAGGCAATGGATATACTACTCTCTTTTGCTAACACTTTAGTCTCAGCAGTATATTTATTTTACCCTACAAATCCATTCCAAAACAAGTATTTATTGGGCATCTAATGGTCTCGCTGTCTTGGCGCTAGAGTGGTTCCAAAATGCCAACGTTAAAATTTCTTAGTGATTATAGTGGTTTGACTCAAGTTTCCCTAATCTTTGGCAGCTTCCCAAGTGGAATACAGAATCCTGCTGACCTTGAGAAGAACATTAACATGATACCTGGTGTAGTTGATAATGGTAAGAAAGACATGGAGCATGTAGTATCTTGGTACATTTGTTAAAAATAAACATATATCTTATACATTATGCAGTTTCCGATTCAGAAGCCAAAATAATTTCTTCAAAAGAAAAGAAAGAAAAGAAAAGAAAAGAAAGAAAGTAAAAAAAGAAAAGATAAAGGAAAAGTTCTTCACCCTAAAACTCAATGCACCTCTACAACTTTCTCGTGATTCTTAAACTTACCATATATTGTGTTTTCCTGCAGGCATTTTTTCTTCGGTTGCGACAATAGTGCTAGTTGTTGTCAGAGACAGAGGTAATATCAAAGTAATGAATTTAGAAGAATTCCTGGAAGGTGTGCCCGGTCACAGAGACGCAAGTTCTTCCCTTTAACAATTTCTTTTCTTTTTTCTTGGTTTTCGTTGCTTGTTTTTTGGGTGTAGTTAATCTGGTGGGTATGCAAGCATACTCATCTGGGTACATAACCGCAGGACAAATCACAGATAGAGAGGGGGGGGTCCTTGTGCTAAAATCTAGTGGCTATGATGGCATACTGTCATATTTTTTTCAACTGGTTAGCTTCGTAAGCTGCAAAGCCACTTATGTTCATTTCTTTATGGCTGGGTTAATCAGAAATCAGAAAGTTCGCTTAGTATTGTGCTCTCTCCACGTTATCATTCAGGATTGGATTTGTAAGATGTATAAAATTGGCTTGAGGACACTTTGATCCGAGAACCAGAGAGTTGCATGAACAAATTAGAAACTGATGGCAGCCATACCTCGCACTCAAATCTCTAAAACATCCTGTATTTCTATACCCTATTTCTTTCTCCTCAATGCTCTCCTTTGAGTCATGCTTAAGTGTTCTTAGGTTAACTGGCCAACAATAACCTTTTTTTCTATATCTTGCTCTTAACATCCTTCAATTTAAAATACAACGTTTTTTAAACTGAAATGTTGGGAAAACATGATCTCGTTTTAATGGATTGATCGGAACGAATGGGCTTGATATTACCTGCAAATTTGTGTTTTTAAAGACTTTTTGATGCCTAGATTAGTATAATAGAAGAGGAGGATAAACAGAAAAGAAATGCATGCAGAGAAAGTATGGTAGAAAAAAGGTTTTTGTGTGGGTGATAGAGGTATTTGTAATTGTTGTTCGTCAGATCACATGCTTACCTGAGGAAGACGAAGAGTGGCTCACATGAGAAAGGAGTAGCTCACCCAAGAAAAAAAATTCTAACTGGCTTGAAGAGAACAGCCTTTGATTAACCAATAGGTTTTTTATTTTGTTTGTAAAGCATGTCAGATAATTATATGTTCACTGTTTGAGCTGTCCGAAGTCCGAACCGCTATAAAAGTTTTTTTTTATTTTCTTTCTTTAATTGTTATTTAGGTTTCAACTTTCAACTACAAATCACGGATACTTAAACCCATCGTTTTGTTGGACGCTAGCCTGACTCTTCATGCTACGCCGTAAGACGATCTCATCGCCGAAAAAATATACAAGTGTTATTAATGTTTTTTATTATTAAAAAAATAATAATTAAAAATTAAAAAAAATTATATGTGTATTTAATAAAATAAATTAAAAATTATATATGTTAATAAATAATAACAAATTTATTTATTTTAATCAAAGATTGAATTGAAAAGTTGAGATAAAGACGAACTATATTTTTTTAAAAAAATATTGAATGTTTATTTCAGTTTAAAATTGGGTTCCGAAAGTTTTAATTGATTTGAATTAATAAAATTAAATTTTATTTTTTCAAATTAAATATTAACCCAAAATCAAAACTTATTCGGGGTCTATATTCAGTTTAATGTAAAAAGGTTAGATCGGGAATAACAAAGTCAGGTGGAAAATAATTTTTTTTTATAAAAAATTATGGGTTATTGTTGCAACCCAAAGTGGATTATGTTTTTTTTTTTATATATTGTTTTTTCATCATGTTTTTTAATATTTCTTCTATACTGTATTGTTTTATATATTCAGGATTTTAAATATTATTTCATAGTTTTTTTATAAAATATAATAACAATATCTAAATATTTTTTTAAAAATTTATATTAACCCGCGGCATAACACGGGTACTCTACTGATGACAACGATTGGAAAGGTTTAGCTTAAGGGACCTTTTGAGAACGTGCTTCAACTTGTGTTTTTAAAAATTTTAATTTTTTTGTAAATTAATATTTTTTTAGTGTTTTTAGATTTTTTTGATGTACTAATATGAAAAATAATTTTTTAAAAAATAAAAAAAATTATTATTTTAATATATTTCTGAATCAAAAATATTTTAAAAATCAACCATTACCACACCCTCCAAACAACCAATAATAATAAAAACATATGCAAGAGACTTTCACTGTCGAGCCACCCAAAACAAATAGGCCAAAAAGACAAAATACTTAAAAGACAAGATAATTACGATGGAGGACCTTCACTGTTCATATGAACAGTGGAGGTCACTCCAATTCTAATAATATTTTTGTTAAGGTTAATAAACATTTTAATAGAGCCAAATCTTACAGGTTGTCCCACTTGGTCATAATTATAATTTGACCCCTACAGATTTGCAAATGTTTTACTTCTACCTCTGTAGAGGTTAAAACTTTCCAATGTTCCCCTTATCTATTGCAAAAAGTTTCTATATTACCCTTAATCTTTAAATGGTTAAATGAATTTAATGGCGAGCCTACCTTATATTTTTTTAGATTTTTTTTATAATAAAAGAATCCTTGAATCAACTTATAAACCATTTCTAGATAAATGACACTAATCATTATATCAGCCCATTTTTAATGTTTAGGAAATATTTATCAAGATTTTTTTTTTCTATCATATTTGGAAACTTATCAATTTTTGTTTGTGCTTTTTTAGGAAATTTACAGGAGAGCATTCTTGGTGGTAAATAGGAAATTTCTTTTATTTTTACCTATGTTTTTTCTATTTTTGTGCATTTATGGAAAATTTTCAAGATTTTGTTTTAAAGTTTTTTTGTGCATATTTGGAAACTTGTCAAGATTTTGTTTGTACATTTTTGGAAATCTATCAAGACCTTTGTTGTGTATTATTGGAAATTTAATCAATATTTTTTGTTGTAATTTAGAAGTTTATCACTATTTTACAGTACATTTTTGGAAATCTATCAAATTCCATACACGAAAATAGATATTATCTCTACAATTCCAACAAATAAATTTTATGGCTCTGCCACAATTTAGTCAAATATAATCTAGTGAGAAAAAAAAATTAGAGTTGGCAAATATTTTAAAAGGAAAATACAGATTATGAAATTTATTTCCTTTTATATTATTTTTTTTTTGAAAAAATGGGAATGTGAAATTGATCCTGCTGTTCATAAACTGATATATAAAAAAATCGATATAGACATGGCTGTCAGCCTGTCACACAAAAAAAAAAAAAAAAAGTATTCACAATTCATAAAACTAGCTCTTTGACAAAAGTCGGCATAAGAAGTCTACATTCATTGTCTGCCTCTGTTTTCGTGAAGAATCCATTTCTCTGCCGACGGCCACACTTCAAAGCTCAAAGGTTCCTCTCTTTCCCTCTCTCTCACACAAACAGATACCCTTTTGAATGCATGATAAAAATTGAGCTCAAATGAACTAAATTAGACTCTAATTCAATGAAAGGATTCAGTCATTAATGCATTAGCAATGTAAAGTTTCGATTTTTTTTAATCTGGGTTTCATTTATTTGCCTATAAGCGTAAAAAATCTACAAATTTTGGTGTTACTAGTCATTTTGTATTTCTAATGATCTTTCTTTTAAACTGATCATTAGTGGAGTAAATAAGTTTTGAGATTGGCCCACTTGATTAAATGCATTCAAAAGTTGATGAATTTGGTGTTTTATGTGACTTGATGGATTGAAGATGTGAATTTAACGTTAGTTTTTGCTGTATGATAGGTAAATGGAAGATGATAGTAAAATGAACGTGATAGTAGATACTAAAGTGAATGTGACAGTAGAGAAAGACATAGAAGGGAGGAATGATAAAATGGTAGTCGATAGTGATGAAGTGATAGTTATTAATATTGACGAGAAAGAGAGTGAAGGAGTTGGGAATGATGATGAAATGAAACCCCCTAGCATTGGAATGGTGTTCAATACCCCAGATGAAGTTCGATCCTATTACGACGAGTATGCTTGTCATGTGGGGTTTAATACGATAAAGAAAAGCACAAAGTCTGGAGATGATGGGAATGTGAAGTATTTTACGCTTGCGTGTTCGCGGTCTGGTAAGGAGTTGCCCTCTGCTAGTCAGACTAACAGGTTTAATTTTCGGAAGAGGTTGCCACCTAGAACGAATTGTAAAGCCAAGTTGAATGTAACCATAGGTCCTGATGGACGAGTGTATGTCTGTCGTGTTATTCTCGAGCATAATCATGAACTGGTTCCGGGTTTACATGGTATGAAAAAGAAGAAATCAAGGGCCCCTCGAGCGAAAAAGGTGGGAACAGGACAAAGCCAAGTGCCACATTCAGTTGTTCATGAAGCTGGGAGTTCTGCAAACCTCAAATCTGGTGAGCATTTTTTTCTTCCTGTAGAGAGAAATGAGAATTTAACATAAAAAATATTGGAAATATGTCATTTAATTGATTCTCTTTTAAACAGATTGTGCCATACCAAGAATTGTCACCGATCCCAGTCAAATAATATTTGGAAGCAGCCATCTTCTCACTAAACGTTCTGTTAATAGGAATGTGTCAAGTGGTTCCAAGAGAAGAAATTCAGTATTTGCAAGCCCTGTGCTTAGTAAGTTTAAAAATCCTTTCTTTCTTGTTGTTTTTTAGATAGCTGTTATGCTTAATCAAGAAGCTGATTAGGCGATGCACTGGAAGTTATATCTGCTGTCAAGTAATTTCAGAATTTTGTTTCCGGGGTGCGTATAACTAGCATATTTTCCAAGTATGGCTTGAGTTGGATTAGTGACATGATGCTATGATACTGCTAGTATTTGGTGCTTTTTGGTGCCTTTGAAACTGCAGCCTTCTTTCATGACTAAAATAGTGTGTTTTTCTTTGGCTTCTTTCCTTCATGTTATGTTAAATATCTTGATTTGTTGAGTACTTACATGTGTGAACACTTGAAGATCAGGAATCAACAGAGCGCATCCTTGCAAGGAAAGCCGTTGAACTTGTGAAGTCTGGAATGGTAATTGGTCTGGGCTCAGGAACCACAATATCTATGGTTATGGAGGAACTTGGTAGACTAATTAGAGAAGGAAAGGTTTGTATCCCATAATAACCCAATGGGACTCTTATTTTTTTTTTGTTTCTTACCTTTTATATTTCTGTGGCTAACATGCTGGAGATCAAATCGATGCTGGTTTTTTTTCTTCTTAGAATTCTTAGACAAAGTCATTGCAAAAGGCTTTTGATGCAAATCCTTGGAAGTTTCCTATGAAAAAGATAGCCTAAAGCCTCAGAGGATTAAATTTAATAAGAATAGTACTTTGAGGTTTAGCTTATATCTAATAGCATTTAAAATGCACACAATATTTTACTTCTAATGTTTAACTGGGCTTGGACTTGACCTGGGATGAGTTTACTCCTTTCCATTTTCACCAATTATTTTCGAAAGAATGTATTCTTCACAAAATATTCAGATCCATAAAATGCGAAAAGCCTACTTAGTTAAATCTAAATTAGTGCTGGAAAATGACAGAGAATGAAGCTATCAATTAAAGGGCTTCCTGATTGGTTGATTCTTGGGCCACTCAAATTCATCCAATGCTCATGTTTTCCCTAGTGTGATGCTGCTCAGCCACTGACTTGAATGCCTTCATGCGCTAGGTTGAAGCTGACCTAAAGTAGATTCCCATGTGTATTGGTTGAGTTGATTTAACTTGAGAATATTTTTTTGGTTTCCTCTCTCCAGTTGAAAGATATCATAGCAGTTGGGGGCAATTATCAATCACGAGTTTTGGCTACACAGTTTGGAGTCACAGTTGTAAGTCTATATTGAGAAAAAATGGTGTTCGTAACAATTTCTTTTTATTAAAAAGCAAAAAAGGTCTCAAAAGTTGTTGATCTCCCTTATGTTTCATTTACATGGCCTGCTTCATGAAATTGGTTCACAGGTTGATTTGAGTGGTGTTAGTAAAATTGACATTGCATTTGACGGGGTTGATGAAGTGGACTTCAATAAAAATCTATTAAAGGTCAGAATGCTTCATCCTTTCATCTGTCTTTTCAGATCTGCATTAAATTATCGTGGAAGTTCCTTCACTAGTTATCCTTTTGCTTTGCAGTGTGGAGGACCTGCACATACCATGCAAAAGGTACGCATAAACATTTCTCTGATGATGCCATAATTTCTTTATTCTGTGTAATTAGACAACTGTGGCATTGGTTTGGTGTGAAAACAGTCAGAGGAAATCCTTAAAATTTATGCCTTATCAAAGTTCTTGAATACTGCAACAGTCAAGTAGTTTTACTCATCTCCCCTATTTTGATTGCCATGATTTTTTTTATTTTTGAACAGGTAATTGATTCTGTGGCAAGTGAATGCATCATACTAGTTGATCAACCGAAGGTTGTTCACCGGCTTGGCAGCGCATTCCCTGTTCCTGTCAGTTGATATTCCTTGTGGTTATTTATTATCAGTACACATTTGAGCTCCTAGTAGTTGATGCTCACTGCTGTTTTCATAGACATCTGAATACCAATTGTCATATGTTTTTGCTACAGCCAGATCAAATGAATATTAAGCATAACTATTAAGACTCAAGAACCCTTCTTTTACAATCACTGCTTACAGTACTCCTAATCTATTGTCCACAATGGATTGCTTGTTAGTTGAAAACAGATAAAAATCATAGGAAAATATTTTGGATTGAAAATATACTATAATAAGAACTTCAGTGCTGATCAGAGGTGACCCATAGAAATTTTTATTGTTACAAAAATGCCCCCTTTTTTCCTTCGCGGCTGCATGTTTGTGATCTTTATGGATATGCTATATACTAACAAGATATGTTTTAGGTCGAAGTTCTTCCTCCTGCCCTCACACCTGTGCTGAAGCGTCTTGCTACTCTTGGAGGAGGTTGGTTTTGACTAATACTGAGTTAAAAGAACACCCAATTTCACACACCAAAAGTTTTTGGACAGACTAGTTTTTTAGTTGAAACACTAAAAGTATACTGTTGGTGTTTTTTGTTTTTCAAGTTTTTTTAGACTCAAGAACCCTTTTCCAAGTTTTTTGTTTAACTGTCTCCTGTTGATGTTTCAGTTCCTGAAATTCGATTTACCTCGAATGAGAATGGTCCATTGTTCACTGATCTTGGGAATATGGTTGTAGATGTGAGGTATGTTAACTTTGTCTTTCCTTTTTGGCCTGAGTCATGATGCAAAAACTTGATAGTCAATTTCTAGAACCCAAGTACCATTAACATTTGTAAAGTGGATCTGAATCGACATCAAAATTGACAGACACGAGCGTTTTACTCATGCTCATGACATTCATGGACCCTAATGTTATCTAATCCTTTTACCAGCTTTCCAAATGGGATACAGAACCCTGCTGAACTTGAGAAGAACATTAAATTGTTACCTGGCGTGGTTGAAAACGGTAAGAACTTGCACTTTGTTTCCGGCATTTCTTTCGAGCATATTTATTTGTTGCATGTATGCCCGACTGAACATGCATGAACTTATGCTGGTAACCTTGACTGACATAATGAAAATACATACTGTACATTCCATTGTAACTAGAATTTGCCGTCAGACACGATACAGAACCTACCCTTCTCCTAGCATGATACTATAAATTCTTACGAGTGAACTTGCAGGTATCGTTACTGGAGTCGCTACAACTGTGCTGGTTGCTGTTAAAGAGAGAGGTGCTGTCAATGTGATGAATTTGGAAGACTATGTGAGAACTGTGCTTGACCGGAGGGATGGAACTTTGACAAGTTAAAATAAGAATTCCCCATATAAAATTTTGCTCTGTACATTAGCAAGGCACAAGTAGAAAGAGAGGGTAATTTATACAACGTGTAGACTGTAATTATCAATTGTTATCCATAAAGATCTGTAAAACCTCATCTTTGTCAATTTAAAGGGTCTCTCAATTTGTTCTTACCAGACAGAATCCTTTAGAGTTTCAATGCTCTTTTTTAATCTTGTACTTTTAAGCATATCACATTTGTTTACCAATTTTAAGATTGATGGTCTGATTAACTAAAAGTATCATGTTTAAATTTAAAAATTAATCAAACAATAATGTTGAACAGTAGGAGACATAAAGAAAAAGCACAAGAAGGTCATAGGATCATAAATCAGAATCTTAACGTGGGATCTAATGACGTGTCCATTCTTCGAAAGATCCATGGTATTCTCGAATTATTATTTTTTCTAGCTTATTACATAGTTATTAAACCAGATTTTCTTATAAAAAATATTATAATTTTTTTTTAAAAAAAAACTGATTAGATCAATTAAAAGTTGATTTTTTAAACCCTCATCCTACTAGGAAACGAGTTGATTAGGTCTTGGATTGACCTATTAAGTTAGATTTAATCACGGTATTTTAAACTATAATTATTTATTTTCCTTTTTTTTTTCTCCTTTCAACCACAATTAAGATTTCGATCTATAATCATAAGACTTTAGATTCACCATTTTCAATGTCCTTTTGCAGTCACTATAATAAGGCTACAGTCTCAATGTCCTTATGCCAGAATCATAAATTTAGAGATTTATGTTCGCAGTCAGAAGAACATATCAACTAAATATAGTTAAGGTTCGAACTCCTCCGATATTTGGATTGTGGGTACTATAAATTTAAAGATTAAAGGCATCAAAGATGGTTGGAGTATGAACTGATTCTCAAGTCCTCCTTTGAGTGCCGCTGTTGTGGCGGGGCAATGATGTGGTATCAGGATAGGACTGACAAGGAATCCAAGGTTCTCCTTATGCTGTATGGATGGCAAAATGCGGCTGCCGGAGCTGGCAGAACCACCTCCGCTGTTAGCAGGATCGTTGGATCTTAACGGAGGTAGGAGGAGATCATCAAAATTCATAGGAAAAATCCATGGGTGGTCAAATTGATCGTTCAATGAACCAGGAAAGGGTGACATACATCCTTCGGCTAACTAGGCAGAATCATCACAGATCTGGAATCTAATTGTCTGCGAATGGTTGAAGATCACACCTCCTAGTAGGATCTAAATATTGCAGTCGTAAGCTCACAGTTCAGAATGCTTGGTCAACATTATGTGTTGATTAAGTCATTTTGAATACAATCTACAATCACAGTTGCTGGTTTTATTACTGAAAATCCTAATGAAGAAGCTGACTATGCTGTGACTAAATTTTGTTGTATAATAAGTTTATCTTAAAATAAATTCTTCTTACCATTTTTTTTTATATATTATAATTTCTCCATTTAATTTTTTTTTAAAAAAACTAATTTAAAAATATATCTTAATCATTAATAACAATTTAAACCTGTTATTGCATATTGGTGGCTTTTTATTGAAATCTTAGTTTAACCTGAGTTTTAAATTAAATAAGATAAAAATTAATCTGATATGACATGATCAACCTAACAAGTTAAATCTTAACTGAATTAACTCGATTAAAATCTAGTTTGATTTTAATTTTTTTAAATAACATAATTTTAATTTATTTTTTAAAATAATATTTTAAATTAATTTAAATGAATATGTCCAACCCATAACACCCATAAGAAGCGAGGTTAATAATTTGGGTGCATGAGGTGCGGCAGACCCCATTGAAGAGCACCACTTCAGACTTTCCATGCATAAAACCTGCTTGGAAACTCGTTCGAAACAATGTTTTTTAAAATTTTGATTTTTTGATTTAATTTTTTTATATTTTTATAATAAATTAATATTAAAAATAATTTTTTTTAAATAAAAAATATTTTAAAAAACAACCTCTACTTTATTCTAAATTACTATTATAACCGGACCGGGTCCAGACACAATCAAACTCGAAGGAACAAATATCATGACATAGGGGGAGAGAAAAGAACGAACCCTAGAGACCGAGTGGAGTAGGATAGATAGAAGAGAGAAAACAAAGACACAGGTTCGTTTCTTCTACCCTCTCTCTCTGCTTGTTTTCGGTTCGATTAGCTTTTGCGTGTAAAATTAGTGGCTTTCGAACCCTAGATTCGCTTTCAATTTTTCTTCTGTTTTCTTTTTTCCCCTTTCTATTGTTAAATTTAGTTATGAAATAGTTAAATTGTTTTAATTATTGCGTTTGATGTGCTTTGTAGTTTTCTTGTTTTGAGTGATTAATTTATGGTGTATTTGTTGTTTAGGGTTTTAATGGATTCCGGCATTCAGTCTCCGCAGTTGGAGAATACTGAAACGAAAGCAACATTTCGTAAGCCTTCAAATGATATGGCTAACAGGAAATATCGACGCCATTCTCCTATGAATGGGTCATCCTTGTCTGATGGTTAGTTTGTTAAACTTTGGTTTTGGATTTCTGGGTTTGTTGTGGTTTTTAGCTTGATTCAAGTTTGGTATGGTTTCGTTAGAATGTTGTTGCTAGACATTTGTTATTGAGTTACAGCATTGTAGTGTAGTGAGGGTTGATTGGTTTTGTTCGGTTGCTTTTTTGTGTAATTTATAGGGAGTCCGAAGCGTGATCAAAGCTCTAGTCCGGTAGTTCAGAGGGATGATCCTGCAAAAGCTTCTCAGAGAAGGAAGGGTGAAGAGAAAGAACTGGATAGGGATTCTGGGCGGAGTCGGTATGAGAAGAATGGAGAATCGTATAGACATTCTGATCGCTATTCTTCCAGGAGCTCTCATGGTTATTCTAGGAATGATGACTATAGTAGACATGACAGGCGTGTAGATGATGGAGACAGGCATCATCAGGTGGTTTCTCATTCTGGCCGGGAGTCAAAGGATGGTGAGCGTGGTAGGTCAAGGGACTATGCTAGAAATTCGGAGAAATATTCTCGTGATAGACATGATGGTTCAGGTCACAGAAACATGGACAAAGAGAGGGAATTATCGGAGCATCAGAAGTTGAAAGATAAGGACTTTTCACCTGATAGAGTTGGATCTGGTAGGAAATATACTAGCATAGTCTCTGAAGAGAAGGATAGGGATTGGCACAGGCGGGACAGAGATGGTCGTGATGAGAAAAGAGATTATCATAGGAGTTCTGGAGATCATAAAAGTGATCGATCATCCTATTACGAGGACACCAGAGGATATCGAAATGACTCTTCTGGAAGGGATCGCCTTAGAGAGTCTTATAAGAATGACCCAAAGGAATTGAATGGCCTGAAGGAAAAGAAGAAACATGATAACTGGGAAACTAGCAGGGATAAGGATCGGTACAGTAAAGCACCAGGGGAGAAGAATGATGATAAATCTGCTTTTGGGAGTGAAAAACCAGAATCTCCTGCCAAAAAGCCAAAATTGTTTAGCTCTAGCAAGGACCCAGATTACAGTGGAGATGGTAATCATTTTGCTTTGTCTGATGTTTTGTTGAGTCACTTTACCTTGTTTGCATACTTGTTTTTACAAGTTGAGATCTATTAATTATGAAGTTTCTACAACTGTAGTTAATCAAAAGCAGTCTTCAAGTTCAATGCTAGCCCAGGAGGTTGATAATAAGGTCAATGTAGGACAAGCACATGCCAATACTTCAGAGGCAGCTAATGATTTAGATGCTGCAAAGGTTGCTGCTATGAAAGCTGCTGAGTTAGGTACACAATACTTCTACATATATGTAATTGATATTTGATATTTTATGACTGTGCCGTGGTTTTGAAGGGTTCTCTTTATATTGCATGCATTACTTCTTGGGTTGTCTGGCCCCATGATATGAAATAAGAAGATTTCTCAAGTGCCTCAGTCTTATAGTATGAATCATTCACGTACAGAGTGTATACTTCAAGAGGGATTTAGCTTGCAGTCTCATGCTCTTTTATGAATCCGAGGGAATGGAAACTTATTTTGTACAAGATCCAACTCATGTTTGGGGCCTCGACACATCTTTATAGAAATTGGTACATGTTGGCTGGTATTGATTGGGTTGATCCATTACTCCTGTTGTTTTCAGATATGTTTTTGTAAATGCAAAGTGAGCACAGGTTAGAATCCATTTAGGTATATTTTGGTGGTTGAAGGAGGAATACAGCAACATGATTTCCGGTATCAAGAGATAAAGGCTTCTCTTGCCTCCTGTGGGATAATTGACTTGGCATTTTGCGTTTCCAGCTCACGAGGAAGTTTTTTCATAGATGGGAATGTTTTGGGTTATGTTGATTCTTTTTTTGTTTGTAGTTTTTTTAGTCACATTAAATGAGTGGCATCTTAGTAGTGCCTTTTTGTAGAGTTAGTTTTACTTATACTAATTATACCTCCTAGCACCCATGCTGCTACTATTGTTTTTTTTTGCACACTTTTTTTTTCCTTTTTATCTTTCTCAGTGCCCTTCATTTCCTCTTTTCTCGAGTTCACCATTATATATTCACCCTTCATTTGCACCATCTTCACTTATGCCAAGCAGGCCATTATGATAGAGCTGAATGAATGGAGTGTTTGGTGAGCTACATCTAGCTTCATGCATCGTTATATTTGAGAGGAATGTATGTTTTATTTCTGTGTGACACGAATGGATGGATCTGTCTCCATTGCTTGATGCCCATGGGTGCTATAGATGTTATTCAAATCAAATGATGCACTGACAGTCTTTTATCTCCTTGAACTTGTTTCAATTGAAAGTTTTTTTCATGCATGATACAGTTAACAAGAACCTAGTTGGAGTGGGTTTTATGTCTACTGAGCAAAAGAAGAAGCTGCTTTGGGGGAGTAAGAAGAGTGCTGCTCCAGAAGAGGTATCTCCTTTATTCTGCTTGTGTTGGCTGCTTCTTTCTACTTACCTGTTGAACACCCTCACTCTTTTTACAGACTGGTCGCCGGTGGGATACTGTTATGTTTGGCGATCGTGAAAGGCAAGAAAAGTTCAACAAACTCATGGTAATTCTCATTTCGTTTTTTCATGGTTCTTTCTATCTGTTCTAAAGTGGTTCTGCTGTCAGGTTGGTTAAGAATGTTTTATAGAAAGGATCCATTGTTGCTTGTGCATGTTTCCATTCTCAATTAGTTCACCTACTAACACAGTTTCAGAGTCTGAGTTTGCCTTGGTGCCTATGGCCAATTGTAGGGTGTAAAAGGAGATGTGAAGGTGGAGCCCCAACCCGACAGTCAAGATGCAGAGAAACAGAAGGAACTCCAGATGGATCTAGAAAAACAGTATACTGCTGGGCTTCGACGAAGAGATGGCCGCACTGTTGGATTGGGTCTTTGAGCATCTGTTTAAGATCTCACAAAACACTGTTTCCAGATATTTTGTTGCACTTTTGTGCAAGAATCACATTTTCTGTAACTATATGCGCTTGCCATGTTTGCCCTTGGACATCTCGCATTTTGTCTAAAGAACGGTCTCGCTTTAGAGATTTTTTTATCCTGATTGTGCTGAAGTGTTTATGTTTGTTGCAATTTTGCATGGTTACATGAATATCGCCACTGTCTCAAGTACCATGGGTTGGTTTAAGCCCCCCGTATCATACACAGATGAGTAAATCTCATGAATTTTTATAGTTGTGATATGGATGATCTGTTTTTAATCCAATCTCACAAGGAGAATAAGGTGCAAGGTGCTCCAAAACGAGAAGTAGACATAGACTTCATTCTTGAACGACCAAGCAGGAATCTAAATTACTTCCTGACGCAAATGCTGGCAGATCTGAAATAGACAGAAACAAAGAATGGAACAAAGAATGTTGGTCGATGGATTTCGGGTCACAAACAAGAAGAAGTTCGGTGTCCTCAAACTTCGTAGAAATCGATCATGATGAAGATGTAATGAAAAAAACAGATCTAAATGACTCAGATTCCAGTTACTTCAGAATTGTAGCCCAGCTGAAGTGAGTGTATCGTTATGTCAGGATGTGATGGATACTTGGTGTGGCAACGGTGGCAACAAGGTGAAAGAAACAAGACTCTCTCGAAGTCTATTTGGTGTCGCTATAGAGGAGCTAGCGTCACCTTCGCCCAATTTCTAGCAAAACTTAAAACTTCATTGTTTTGAGTATTTTGAAGTTGGATTAGCCACTGAGAAACTAGAACACCTCTTGCCTGTACCAATCATTTCTATCTTCAGGGGAAGAACATTGCTCATGTGGATTAACAAGTGGGGTTTAGGTGGGATTGGCACTAAAATGTCGCACCCCACCCATTCATCAGCCAGCCTAAACCACAATTGTTGCCACCTTTCTTATCCTAAAAGTTGAAGCACCCGACCTGATCTTTAAAGCCAGCATCATTGGTTCTATTCTAGCCCCCTGCCATACTAGCACAAAAAGATTAAGTCCCCCTTCTCATTTGAGCCATCGCTTCTCTTTGCTTTTCTTTTCTTTAGTGGACACCATTGTAATTATCTTGAAAGTTGAAACCAAGGTCATCAAAAACTATTTTTTTACACGACATGAAAAATACAATGTAAACTCGGGTCGTAAAATCATAAAATCGTAAGTAAGTTTTTGTTTTTCATACATTAATAAGCGATTTCATCAATAAAGATGTGACGTATTTGTTCTTGCATTATAAAATCCTACCATGCAAGATCCAAGGGAAAAAGTTGGAAGTGGTTGGTAAGACTTTGCGACCAAGAAAAAACATTGAAAACAATTATGTCTTCACAATCATGCTTTCTTGTTGGCTAACACAAGTTCCAATACTCACTCCAAATGCATGACCATTTGTATTGTTTTAGCTTATTTAATGTCTTTTGCCTTGATTACATCACTTTTAAATATTGTTATGCTTTCATAAGCTTTAAATATTGTTTGTTATTCACCATGAATATCAACAAGTGAATCAACAATGAAATGTATGCTTTATATGAATTAAAACGAATGAATCAAGCAATTCAAAGTAAGAGTTTTTTTTTAATCATGGTGGATCAAACTTTAGAGTATGGTCCATCACTTTTATCCATAAAAATATCTCAATAGAATAAGAATTTTTAAAATTCTATCTCATAATACATAATTTTTTATTTATTAAGAATGGTTTAAGCAAGACTATGTTTCCTTCTTCCTTACACTATTGAATATTGATTGAAGAAATAATTCATGGATACAAACGCTTGTGGGGCTCATGCGTTAATGAGGAAACAAAATGGTATGCAATGAGGAAAATAAGAATTTAAAATTTAAAATTATTGTAAAATCATACAATCAATAATAAAATTGTGATTTTACCCAATTTTACATGATTTTAGTTTTATTTTATTGTTTTTTTATTTTTATATAATTTTGCATAATAAATCTATATTAACTCTTAAATTATACAATTTTAGAATTTAATTAAAGATTTTAATAACCTTAATTGAAACCATGATATCACATCCTCATAATGGTGAATTTCTATTGTACTTTCACTTTTGAATGAGAATAGTACGAGGAGAGTTGAGGTAGTTGATGAAGCATAATTCATAAGAAAGCATGAAAGATTTGGAGGATACCATCCCATCACTTTTATGGGCTAGACAAGGATTCTACTACAGCCACCTTTAAGAGCATCATACCTAGCTACATCTCAAATTCTAAACTCTAGTAATTAGATACTGTTTTAGAACAAAATAAAAATAAAAATAGTGGGAATAAAGGGGACGTAGTTTCATGTATTTTTTGTTTTTAAAATAAAAAAATTCATTATAAAACTATTCCCGATATATATTTATTTTATATTATTATCTCTTTAACAAAATACGATTTTATCTCTTCTATATATGTTTGTTTTGTTCTGGAATATTAACCAGATATAACCTAAAAAAACTAGAAAAAATATAATATTTTAGCACTTAATATGATGTGGGTGCCTCACTCACATGAACTCTATTACAATTTTTGTCTTCCAAAGTTAAAATGGCCATTTAATATTTTTAAAAACGTTGATAGGCAGTGGAGGAATGGTAAATGTGTTAATGAAAAAAAAGAAAAAAAGAAAAGGAAAAAGGATAGCTAAGCTAGGCTAGAACAACTTTGTCCATGTTCCTTTCATTTGGCAGAAGAGGGCACTCATAAATCTTTTGCTTACTTCAGCAACTTTTAGCATAAAGTCACTCATAGTGTTTGGGTGAATAATTAATGTAAGTGGGGGACATACTTTGCATAATTGTATGAATTGATAGTACTGAAATGTGGTAAAGAAAAATAAAAAAAAAGCTTCCATTGTAATATCATTTTGAACTATGATAATTATAATTAATTAAACATAATCCACTATCTTTTATTAAACTTGACGTGATTTAAGGTTCAAATCACAAGTTATACAATTTAAAGTTTAAACTAGATTAATTTATTTAATTTTTTCAATAATTAACTTGAAGTTGACTTGATCCACTGGCTAAACCGGGATAGTTTTTATAACCATGCTTCATATATTATACGTTTCACAAATGTTTTTGCAGACCTAGCATGAGAGATAAATAATATGAAAAAGAAAGTGATTATTTTTTCATTGATTTTACATTTATTATGCTATTCATATAAAACTTAACTAATCAATATAAATTTCTAGAAAAAAATGACATTTGAAAATCATTACAAAATACAAAATATTACATTTCACATGTGATAAAATCTGTTTGCATGTCTGGCTACCTAGATTACTTGATTCATATCATATTTGTGAAGTGGGTGACACCAAGAAAAGTCTTGTAACAAACTCAAGTTAATAATAACAATAATTTGAATTAAAATAAATTGACTCACAAAGACCTAATTGAAAAAAAAGATAAAAGATATTTCTTTGGGCATATTTGAGGTTGCAACCTCCATAAAAATATATTTGAGGCTGTCCAATTCTCCAAATGACTTAATAAAAAATCTGAATAAATTTTTCCATGATTTTCTCATAATCCCAAAATTCTACTTAGCTAATACTTAAATAGAAAATAAATTAAAAATAAAATTTAAAATATTCTAATATAATACCTTTGAATTTAAATAAGAATAAATCAAGGCTAGGAGTAAATCTTGTTGATGTATCAATGATTAACTTTGAATTTGAATAGGAGTAATTCTTGCTAAGTGTCAAGCCTCGTAGGATCGTTACAAGTCTCGAGCATGTCTGCATATTGAACTATCATGAAAGAAAAAGTTTCGCACAACCTTTCTCATAAAAATCTCTAGTTAGGTTGTCAAAAATTTTTTTTTTGATATGACACAAAATACAATGTAAATTTGGATCGTAAAATCGTAAGTAAATTTTTTAACTAGTTATATAAACAATTTCAGTCAAGTAGTAAATAATATTATAATACAATTAAGATAAAAGTGAAATAAACAATACAACAGTTCAGGCACCTTAAAACACATAATTAAAATAAAAACAATTAAGCTTTAGAGATTCAAATTGATTTCAATCATGTTAACTTTAACAATAAAGAGTGATCGGAGGAAGTATAACAAGATATTTAGATATAATTTATTCATTTAAAAATAAAATCAGAATTTTAGAGACTCGAGAGAGAATACGAGTTAAAACATAAACAAAAAAGAAAAACTTGCATACCAACTCACTAGCAACAACCCTTAGACTTGTCTTTTACCAAGATTGTCGAGTGTTTTGAGAGAGAGAGAGAGAGAGGAGTAGGCTAGGTTATGTTCTTGGTTTAATTTGAGAGAAATGAGAGTTAATTAAGGTAGTATGTGCACTCTATCAAAACTCGTAAAATCAGTGCAAAATCATGAGTTTGCATGATTTTATCGAGTTTACCCAAGTCGAGTATGATATTATTGATTTTTGAGTTTTAGTTTGATTTTACATGTTAAATACAAATTAACTCATAAATCATACGACTTTACGAGTCATCATTTTGACAACCTTGGTCTCTAGCATATGAAAAATGAGTGGATTGCAATATATTCAAAGCTTATGTGAGTGCACACAATCTAGTTGGATATAAATTTGTCCAAATGTATATGTTTTTATTCGAGTTCTTTCACTTATCTTATCTTAAGATGGGATACATGTCTTCATTAAAAAAATTCTTTTTTCCTATACAATTATAGGATTCGAACCTAATAATATATATGTTCTTATTATATTATTTGTGTTGAAAATATTTTAAAATAATTTTTGTTTTAATTTTTAACATCAGTATATCAAAATCACTGAAAAAAAATAAATTTTAATATTCTAAACACACTCTTAAAAATCACCTCCGCACTCTCCAAACTCATTACATCTAAAAAAAAGATTAAAGCCTAATTTTCTAAACAAGGAAATTTGGAGTTGAAGATTGGAGCTAATAAAATAATAAAAAAGCATCAAAATCATGATCGCAATATGCAGATACATGGAATCTCAATTAAAATGATGATGATGATGCAGAAAGTTTGAGGCCCCACATGATCCTAAAACCCAACCTTCATTTGCTTGCAATGTAGCTAGCGCATCTTTCATTGATTGATGGAAAAGCTCCACTCAGCTGCCTTCAAAAGGAGCCATATTTTTAGCCCCCCCTTCCCTTCCTTTTCCATTTCTTTATCCTTCTTTCTGGATTCCATTTTGTAATGTTGACATCACACTAATTCTAAACCTTGTAATGTTGGGTTTCTTATGCTTAAGATGGTGGTCTACTTGAGTTCATGGTTTACTTGTGAATCCAAGATTTGGAGGGAGCATCCAAATCAAAATGATTCTTCTCATTGACCAATTTTCCATTAAAGACCCCCCACTATCCCTTAATTCATGCAAACTATATATTATACATATCCTTCTATCCCTTCTTCTTTCAAGAAAACGGGACAAAACCAATACACCAATAGTGCGTACTTTTATAAAACCTGGAAGATCGGCGGGTCGACTCAAAATCTAGTATGGATTAGATTTATAAAAAAAATAGAAGTTACTCCACTTGATCAAAAAGTTGAGTTAACCCGTGTTTGACTCGGTTAATTTTTTTAAATACTTTTTTAGATAACATTGCCGTTCCATGAATTATACTTTATGTAAAGTCAACATGCTTGATCCGTCATCTAAGACCTTGAACCAGTCAACCCTGAGACAGGTTTAGTAGCTAAGGGCATATCTATTTTGTGGTGCAAAATCTTCGGATTAATTTCCTAACCTAGTACACATAGGATAAGAGGAGTGGTCCCTTACATTTAAGGAACCGAATGGTCAGTCTCATGAAACAAAATATCAAAGGTTGTCATTAATTAGCTCAACAACCAGTAATGGAAGATCACCAAAATCTTCAAATCTCACTTGAAAACTCTGCAAGAATATCCCTATCTCTCTTACCTGCCTTGGCCTCTCATTCAAAGGATAATTATGCATTCTTTCTGAGAGTGAATTCGACAGATAGATTATTTTGTGGCTCCATTTTCTATATAAATCATAATCAACAAGTACTAATTAAGATAATTATAGCCTATGCAAGATATATCCTTTTTAAGAAAATAAAGAAATTAGTCTAATAATCTCCGTGGACATTAATTTTAAATAAACTACGTAAAAATATGCAAAATGGGAATTGTATTGATGGTTGTCATCAAACCTCTCAAATCTTTGTGGATTGAATTAACAAATATATAACCCAACCTTTTTAGATAATTAGCTTCGTAATAAAAATAATCAAGATCATAATGCTTTTTAAGTATTTTTTTTACTTTTAAAAAAATCAAAATATTTTTTTAAAATTATTTTATTTTATTTTTAATATGTCAATTTAATATTTTTTAAATAAAATATATTAAAAAATAGAAGCTACCGTACTCCAAACATTTTAAGAGTTATAGGTGAATTAATAATATCCTCAAAACCTAGAAGATTTTTTTTTGCACCTCAACAAAGTAATGTTGTAGACTTTGTAGTAGCATATACATGTATATATACTGTCACCTTCTCGTTCTTTAATTAGGACACGATTTCATGAATCCTGTCATAGAAATTTACGTGGTCTGCACGATCTGGTGTGGCTGTTGTGTGTTTGGTGGGAGTTAGGTTAAGGTTCTTGTTGGCTTTTATTATACAGTGACAAATCATGATAATTATAATGTCTTGTTGTTTGAGTTTGTGATTGGGGTTGCAGGGAAAATATTTTTTATTTAAAAATATATTAAAACAATATATTTTTTTATTTTTTAAAAATTAGTATATCAAAATAATCTAAAAAATAAAATTTTTTTAATAATTTTTTTTTTAAAAATATAGTTTATACTGTGTTTCCTAACATACTGGCCATAAAAATAGATGTAAGACCATGTCAGGACTGACGAGCTTGATTCGATCCGAGTCTTACTTTAAAACTTGGATGATAATGTGTTACCACACATGTATTTACGACCCAATTTCGAGAAGTTTCTTTCTTTCCCTTTGCTGTTGTGAGATAAAAGTTTGATTGAACTAAAAAGGACCCACTTCAAGTTCATCCTAATCTTCATCAATCATGGAGTTTTCCCTACTTTTGTTGATGTTCCTTTCTTTCTCTTCTCAATAATTGGATAAGCAAACCTAAGCTGTGAAGTTTTGACAAACGAAAAGTGTAGTTTTTATCGGAAAAAAATTAAAAATCATAACTTTTTCTTGAATTTGAATTTTATCATAGTTTAATATGAAAAACATATAAAAATCAATCAACTTTTAAACTATTTTTAAACTAAAAGCATCTCCAACAATACTATAGCACAATGACAAATGGAGTCCAAGAGAAGAGAGAGATGATGCAGGGGTTGACTGTAATTTTTCTTTTGAACTACAGAAATGTAGGGAAGTCAAGCAAGAGGCCTTGGAACACACATAGGCGTAGGGTCCCATAAATAGGAATTCACTGTATGTAGATGCCAAAACATAGCATGTTTAAGAAGCAAAGCAACCTCTGCTGGCTGTTATTTTATCCGTAGTGGTGTTATAACTTGTAACTGCCAACAATCAAAGCACTGTCGGTTGTGTTATCTTAAATTCGCTCCTTTATTTTAATATTTGCCTCGATTTTACCAAGCTATGGCCACCCTTTCTTAAATCTAAAGTCTATTGGTCGATTTCACTTTGCTTGTGTATTTATATCACTACTCTTCTATGGTTATTAGCCTTTGGCTTCTCCTAGCTATCATAGATTGTCAATTTACATGGTAGGAGAACAAGTTTTGAACCACCCCCATTTGATAATTTCCTCACATTCAATGCTTTGCTAATTGATTTCTTGCTTTTCGTTTATTTTCTCCAATGAGGAGTGAGGGGAGGATGTTGTCGTTGGGACCTCGGTTTTGGGGGGAGTTTTCTAGTTTTCTTGTTTCATGGTTCAATAAAGGAAGGTTTGTTGTTAGTTTGTTTCAAGTTCCTATGAAAATGCCACGGAAGAAGGTGAATCTTGGTTCAAGAGTTCAAGAGATTGTGGAGGAGGAGGAGGAGGAGGAGCCTTCTCTTCTGGATTTGCCTGAGTTGGCTTTGGAACGCATCCTCGAGAGGCTTTCACCTGCTGGATTGTGCAGCATGGCTGGAGTTTGTAGCTCTTTAAGGGATAGGTGTAGAAGTGATCACTTATGGGAGAAACACTTGAAGCAGAAATGGGGTAGAGTGATTGGTGAGTCTGCTTATAAGGAATGGCAATGGCATATAGCCTCAAGTAAGAGGCCGAGCCTTTTAGATAAAAGAAATCAAAAGGGTTTCATGGGATCTCTTATTAGTATGTGGCCTTTTTGTTGGTTTAAACCCAAGTGTGAAAGTAGAAGTAAGCCAACAACTTGTTTACCAGTTGATTCAATCATGGCTTTGTATCTCTCTCTTGAAAGTGGCAAGTTTTGGTTTCCAGCTCAGGTTTATAACCGTGAGGTAAGGGTTGCAAAAGACCTATTCTTGGTATCAATTTTGCATCTTCAAATTCCTGATATCAATTTCTCTTAATTAATTTTGTTTTTGGCAAATCCAATGAGATTTTGTTCATGTCTGGTTTCAGAACGGACATGTTGGATTTATGCTGTCATGTTATGATGCACAACTCAGCTATGATTCCAAGACAGACACCTTTCAGGCAAGGTATGGAAAGAGAGAACTCGGAATCTGAAACGTTGTATCTGTTGTAATGAGCCTTAAATCAGCATTTGGAGATTTTAACCTGTGCCAAACCTTTTCCTACACATTGAATTATAGCTGTTAATATAGCTGGAAAAATCTTAGTTCCAGAAGAGAAGTAATCTATGCTGAAATTGTTCATTCCTACTTGATCAGATCATCTGCAAGACAGGGCCCTGTGCTGAAATCATAGTGTATTTTTTAATTGCAGGTATTCTCCTTTTGCGCGGCAAACAATAGAGCAAAGCATACACTGGGAAAGGCTAAGAGCACCACCAGTTGATACTCCTGCACATGTTCTTCATACTTCTGATTGTTTGAATGACTTGAAACCCGGTGATCACATCGAGATCCAATGGAGGAGAAGCAAAGAATTCCCTTATGGTATGCTCTCAATCCTAAAATTTACCGCCTTCGGAATCGATCGATCGAGTTTCTACCTTCTACATTATTTTTCTAGAACCATGTTTCAACCCCTTTTTGAGATTTTTGGAATATCTGCAAAATTTTCTACTTGTAGTTTCTGCATCTGAGTTTCTGTCTTCATGTTTTGGTCATGAAATCCTGTGTTTGTGGATATCATTGAAATGATCTTTTGCTAAATGAGCAGGTTGGTGGTATGCTGTTGTGGGGCATCAGGAATTATGTGATGGGAATGAGAATCGATGCCGTTGTCGACACAACGGTGAGTAACTCACCACAGACTGCAAAATTATCCTTTTATCAATCTTTTTCCCCCCCTCTGACATGGAAAAACCTACTCTTATCATTTTTTAAGTGACAGAACTAGCCTGGAGCGTGAGAAACTACTATGTCTACGTACTTTTTTTTTTGTTGCTTTCGTCCTGTTTAATAAAGAACAAATGCTTTAAGAATTAAATATCTTTCTTATTCTCGCTATGTTGGGAACTTGTCCTGTCATTACTCAACTTTGTCTGGCAAGTGAGCTTGAATGGTTCAGGCTAGCTCAACACCAGTTAGGCCACTTCTAAAATGTTAACTTTTCTTCCAAAGTGAGCGACAAAACATGTGCATGATGCATTATCGATTCCCCACTTTCTTCATTAACTTTAATGGCTCACCCCTTCACCCATCAATCTCTATCCAGCATCTTTTCTTGATGAATTCAAGAAGCCAATTCAACAATGACATATCGTAGATCGAATTACGCAATCCAAAATATGCTGCAGAACCAACGAGCATAGCAAACAAAAACAGCTGGTCTTTGATTTGCAGACAACATCAACACATAAAACAGACCTTTCAAGTGGAATAAAACTTGTCAGCATTATCAATTAATCCAAGGACTCACTTAGTCATAGATCTTGTTGGAAGCAGAGGATGCAAATTTAAAGACATAATTAAGTATGATGGCACTACTACAGCCCTGGTTAGTTGTCATAATTGTGTCTAGCTTATAGTTAGTTCTGGCTCACTGAACAAATTGCTGCTCAGAAAGCAAGAGCGAGGCACATCACGCTGACATCTTGCTGTGTACCTAGTTTAATGAACCCCATCGCAGGGTGCATGTGAATCTGAATATTTTGGTTTCTTTACATGTTGATGCCATTCATGTGTGCACAGCATCTTTTACTTTAGGCACACATATCATGTTGCAGCACTTGCTTTATTTGCTAACATGAAATCTTGCTAACAGATACAGTAGTGTTGGAGTTCAGGCAATACACTCCTGGATCTCGATGGAGACAGACGATAATAAACAGGAAGGACCACAGGGAAGTAGGAAACGAAGCTGATGGTTTTTATGGAGGAATTAGAAAGCTTTGCAAGGCTGAAGAAATCTCAAAATGGAAGCAGCTATGGCCGAACCAAATCGTCGATTAGTATGGTTTTTATGGACCCTTTCCCTTCCACTCTCACAACATCCCCGTGTACATAGCTCCCTTCTTTTTTACTCTCTTGGTGTATGATTTAGAGAGTTCAAAGTCATAGAAATGCTCCTAGAAAGTTGAACGTTCGGCTTCGGAGTTTTTGCGAAGCTTGCCACGGTCTAAGAATAGTGTAGCCATAAATGTGTATAATAATTTTGTAAGGAATATATATATACACATCACTAATGAGTCTTGTGCAGGGAAAATATGATCAGTTTTCTGTTCTCAGTTGATACATTTCTGAGTCTTCAGTAGTTAGTTCATTTTGAAAGCACAGCAATTTTCAACTTTCATGCACCGTTATAAAACCAGCTGACTTGGCGACTCAGACCTAGGACCCAAATCAGTATGGGTTGAAGAAAAATGAGGGAAGAACATGACCCGGGTAAAACCCGGTCAAATCTCCTAACATGTAACCCATGTCTTGCTACAATTCAAGTTTTAAAACTATGCTTTTATGTAATATATTTTAGATTATGCTTCTTATGACTCTGATAATTACATTAAATTAGTGCCAAATGTCGAGGCGTGGTGCGACGTCGAGAATAGCGGGTCTGCCTCCTGAAAGGTGTGTTGAAAATAGAGTTTGAGGGTAATCAGAAAATTATAATTATGAGTTCAGAACTCGTTACATAGTAGTATAGTTATGAGAAAACCTATGGTATGCGAGAGTGAGTAACGGACTGGTTGTGCAAAAAAAAGACGCACCACTTCCACTGCACTCCATCTAAGGTAAGCTACATTATTGTTTGATTATTTTTCTAGGTTGTGTTTCTATTCATTGGTCTTTTTCTAAGGTTTAAGGCGGATCTTTCTTCGTGAGAGAGTCTCTACCTTATTATGTGAAATCCTAACCGTTCTAAGGTCTAAATTTTAGTATCACATTTATTTTCTAAATATAACTAATTCCTAACGTTTCGAATAAAATAATTGTTATAGTTTTTTGTATTTTAACTAAACCCTAATGAATAATAAAAAACTGGTTACAATATCTATTTTTACATTTTTTAACAAATATGATAAAAATGTGATTTTATCTTTTTTTGAAAATATACATGAAAAAATTTTAGAATTTGGTTGTATGCATGAAAACAAAATTTTTTTTTGTGTTTTTTTTAAGTTTTTGATTTTTTTAAAAAAAGTTTCTTTCAATTGCATCTTTTATGGTCTAAATATATGAAATTAAGCTTCAAATTAAAACAAGGAGAAAATACATGGCTCACCTAAAATTCATGATAATTTTTATTCAAGTTTAAAAGTTTATTTTGTTTATTTTTCAATTCTTGAGTTAGAGAGAGGCAAAAAAGAGTTGCTGAAAAATAGCGAAAGGGAGAGAAAATAGCTGGTTGTTGCAATATCAACAACACAAATGGTCAAACTTGGTGTCAACGAGTTCCATTCAATGAGGAGAATTTGATGGTGATAGGTTTTTTCTCGTAAACATGTTTAAAAAAAGGATCGAGTTCCATTTTGATTTTTTTGGTTCGATTGATTTTGATTTTTTTGGGTAATTTTAGGGTATTTTGAGGCTAGTAGGTAGTTTAGGAAAACTTTTGTGGTATTTATTAGGTGTGTGTGTGTTTGTTTTTTTTTAATATATAAAAATGGGTTGAAAAATGAATTTTCAACCCAAAAAACCTTATCTCATGATTTTGCAACCATCACGATAGTGGATGAATTCTAAGTTGGGCACAGTAAGCGACCTGACATCCGCTCCAACTTTTTTTCCCCTTTCAATTGCCTTTTTTTATAGTCTAATTATATGAAATTAAGCTCCAAATTGAAACATGAGAAAATACATGGCTTGCTCTAAATTCACGATAATTTTTATTTTGATCAAAAAGTTTATTCAACAAGGAAAGTTTGATGGTAGTTGGTTTTTGTAACAGCCCGGCCCAACTTGCCATATATTGTCTGCTTTGGGCCTTACTGCCCTCACGATTTTGTTCCTGGTGACGCGAGTTCACTTCTGAGCCTGACGCCCCAAAACGCGTATGACAAGTTAGCAACCAACACTCTTAATAAGGCCAGCTATCACTCCCTCACCCGCCGATATGGGATATTACAGTTTTTCCTATAAACATGTCAGAAAAAAAAAAGATCAAGTTCCGTTTTGATTTTTTTGGTTCAATTGATATTGATTTTTTTGGGAGAATTTGGGGGTATTTTAAGGTTAATAGGTAGTTCAAGAAGATTTTTATGGTGTTTATTAGATATATTTGGGGTGACAATGGTTTGAAAATGGATTAAACCCAAAAGCCCTGCCTTACGATTTTTTTACCACCACAATGATGGCTAGATTCTGAGTAGGTCATTGTAGATGACTTTTTTTTTTTTGAATAAAGGGCTTATAAAAGAGAAAAAAATAGGAATGTTTTTTTTTAAGGTCTTGGCCTAGTTTTTTTTTATATAAAAAAACCTTAAATGATGAGTTTTTATTGATTTTTTTTATTGTTTCTTGTTTCAATTTTATTTTTTAATATTATATTGATTTTGAATTAGTCTTTTTTATTATATAATTAAAATAAAAAGTATTATTAAATTTATTGGAGTCCACATTCCAAGTCATGGATTTGACGAGTTAACTTAAGTTGATCAAAATCGATCTGATACATTATCATCTAGATTTAAATTTTTTTTTGTCAACTTCAAGTTTTTTTTTAAAAAAATCTAATTATTTTTTACTAATCATCCAGGTTGTCTAAACCAGATCCACGTGTTTAGGATTTTTTAAGGCCTTTATACGCTTGGCAATTTAGGCTTGCATGCCTGACCTAACTTGTTTTTTATTTTTTTTGAAAAAGATCCTTTAATATTGGGGTTTTGATGAATTTTTATTTTATTTTTATTTTTATTTTTATCTTTTAATATCGAGTTGATTTTGAATTGATCTTTGTTTTTTTATAATATGATTAAAAAAACATATTATTGAACCCATTAGAATCTACAACCTAGGTCATAGATTAAACGAGTTAACCAGGGTCAACCAGAATCAATCTAATAAATCATTGTTTCAATATTAAAAAGAAAAAAAAATGCAAACTTCAATTTTTTTAAGTGAAATATTTTTTAACAGTGTCTAAGTTGCCTTTAAACTCACACATCTACTCTTTGTTTTTTATGTTATTTTTTTGTACTATATTTTTTGTTTTGTTTTTATATCCTTTAAATTAACTATATTATATTAAAAAAACTTCCACATCATTTAATATTTACTTGAATTAAGAATTTCTAAATTTTACTTGTTAGACGAGTTTAATAACAATATAAAAAATTCTTCACAACTTATATATTTTCTTCTATATTAAATGTTTTTTTAATCCAACGTAGGTTTTCTCCTAAAATTGGTATTAAATAACAAAGTTGGGAAAAAATATCATTGCATTGCTCAAAAATAAGTGAAAAACACTAAAAAAAAAAAAAAACTTTAAAATACATTTTTATAAGAAAATTTCAATAGATTTATATTAAACTTATATGTTTTCTTGTATATTAAATGTTTTTTTAATCCAACGTATAGCAATAAGTAAACTAGTTGTAGTTGTTTTCTCCTAAAATTGGTATTAAATAACAGAGTTGGGAAAAAATATCATTGCATTGCTAAAAAATAAGTGAAAAACACTAAAAAAAAAAAATAATCTTTAAAATACATTTTTATAAGAAAATTTCAATAGATTTATATCCTCTAAAAAAAAAGAAAAGAAAAAAAAAATAGTGATAATAAAAAAATATAATCGCACACTTCCATTTCATTCTAAATCTCAATTTTCCATCTACCACCAGCCTCCTTCTCCTCTTCAAACTCAAAAAAGTTTTGTAATTTAGACCCTAACGAAAACTTAGAAATTAGTAGAAAGCTCGTCGTCGTCGTCGTGGCTTGGTCCCCCCCTCCTTGACTCAGAAAGATGAACGGCGGCCCATCTGGTTTCAGTGCGTAAAACCCATTAACCCCCTTTTTTTTCATTTTCGTTGATGTTGATGTTGATTTGTTTATAAATTTTGTGATTTTTTGTGTGTGTGGGGGTTTGGGGACAAATAGACAATGCACCAGTTACAAGAATATGTGTTATTGCAAGCGCTATCTTTAGCGTTTTCTTGGGGATCAAAGGTGGCTCTAACAAGCTTGGATTATCGTATCAGGTAGCTTTACTATTGTTTTTTGGCGTGGTTTTTTTGTGGGTTTTTCGTTAGTGGTAGATTGATCGAATCAGGATAAGAAATTCTATTTTGTTTCTCGAAAAGATTGTTGGATTTCCTTTTTTTTTTTTTTAATTTAATATATTTAGTTTAGTTGTTAATTATCCATGTTTTGATAATTTCTTTCTGAGCTTGAATTTGAGGTTAGAATTGGATTGCTTAGAAGGAAATACTAGAACTAAGTAGGTTGCTTGATGGGCGTTGAAAAGCGAGGGAAGGAGAGTGTAGAGTAGAAGTAGAGATAAATGGGATGATAGAGCATGTAGTTGGGCAGGGAATCTCGTGGGTTCAGTTTGCTTTGTGGAATGTTGTTGATTTGGGAGTTGTTGTATTGGAGATGGTTGGCTGTACAAGCTGAAACTTTTTGAAAATGACAGTACGATCAGATGAAATGTCTGAGGAGTCAGCTCAGGAGTAGTGTGAGATTAGGAGCTTGATTTTGTAAAATCCTTTGTGATGATTACTTGTATTGAAGTTAAAGATTGACTTGAGTAGGGGTTTACTGGGCGCCTGTGGCAGATATTTTTTTTATTTCTGGAGGGAGGGACTGTGTACACTTGGGAGACTGAGGCATCTGTTTGGAGCAATGCACTGTGACATCATGATTTTAAACGATAGGTTACATCATGATTTCACTACATAGATGACTGTTGAATTGCTGACCTCAAAGTATTATATTCTGATGTTTCTTGTGTAGTGTAATCCTTGAATTTAAAACTGGAATGCACCTTATGAAATTTATTTTTCCTTATTGCAGGATATTTTCAGGAATCCACGTCTCTGGAAGTTAGTTTTGTCAGTTTTTGCCTTTTCATCTACACCAGAAATGATGTTTGGGCTATATCTTCTTTACTACTTCAGGGTCTTTGAGAGACAGATTGGTTCCAACAAGTACTCTGTGAGTTTTTTTCCAGCCTGATTTGCTCATTAATTTTTGGGGCCTGGGATATGAGACAAATTTTCCAAATTGACATTACAAATATTGCTACACTCAGAGATTCTGCATGTCTTCATAATTCTCTGTGCTGTTACCTGTTACCGTTTTTTAATGAAAAATTTACCCAGTTAAGAAACACGTGTTTGTTAAGTGGAGGTCTGTTTCTTTGATCAATCACAGTATGAATTTTTTTCTTTATATTATCTTAATGTTTTTTTTTTCTTATTTCTTTTTTTGCTGCTTAGCTTATGATTTGGTTCTCTATTTGCTAATCAAGATTGGATATCAGAAAGAAACTTAATCTGATTGTATTTTAGTGTGTGCTTTTATTCTTTATTGTTCTTCTCCCTTTTGTGTTCTTTTAAATATTGAAAATCGGCCCACATTATGCAGGTCTTTATTTTGTTCTCTGTGATAGTCTCTTTGCTCTTTGAGGTCTTTGCTGTCACACTCCTTCAAGGTATGACCTGTATCCGTGGTCCATTACATTGCTATTTCTCATAGTGCTTTTTCATCAATCTCTTAAACAATGTTTCATATCCCCAAACTGTTAATGAAAATCAATATCAATTTTGTGGTGGTCATTAGTTTTTAGTTTAGGCTAAATGCTTTATCCCCCTCCCTCTTCCTCCAGTGGGTGCGCTCTGTTTTTCTCTTGGAGAGGCCTCACCTCATAAATGATGGAAGTTGTTGGACTGTTTGTATTGTATAAATTAGATGAGCCTCTACTCCTCTTCTTTTCCACCTTTATTTTCAGCATCCGATCTAGACCATCTCGGGGAGGGCTTATCCATCCCAAACCTTCTTCTGAACTGCTTAAGCACATACTGCTGGATTTTTAATTGGAAATCCACTACTGAGCTGATGATTAGCATCTATTTTCTGTACCTAGTTATATTTGACATCCTCAAGTATATGACTGATGCAGGACAGCTTAGGGTGGCTGTTTTGGATCTGAGTTTAGAGGCTGTTTAGGTCTGTGTTGATGTTGATTTCTGCTGGGAATTGTAGAAATTATTAGTTATGCTAATAGGGTTTCTAGGAGTCACACCTATAGGATAGAAAAACCTAAGCTTCACACCTAGGGTTCTCATGAGTTACACTTAAGGGAGATTGATTAACAAATCCAAAGGCCTATTGCTAGAATTTTATTCTTAAACTGTAATTAAAATACTGAAAGACTTCAGAACCTTATATAGAGATGCTAGTGCCTCCTAGCCCAAGGACTTAATTTCCTGTATAAGAAATCTATTTAGAATAGGAAAAACCTAATAAATCTGATTACTGCAGAACTAACATAATACTAAATAGAAAATAGAACCTACACAAATGTTGTAGTTTGTGGTTTATAGGCAGATTTGGATGTAAATTACTGTTTTATTGCCGGGGATGATTGATAGGTTGGGGGTGTGGGGGCAACGCCCCCGTGGTATGGTAAAGGGGTATTATTGGAAATTATTAATAATACCCCTAGGGTGGCTAGGGTCTACTATAAATACACAATATGTAACCCTAATTTGACATATAGTGAAATAAAGCTCCTCGCTCATGTGGATGTAGTAGGCACATTGCCGAATCACTCTGTGTTTTTCTTGTTTTCTCTCGTGCAATATTCATCATTATTGCTGCGGGTTTCACAACAACAAAATTTCCACATCAGCGAAATATGGAAATTATGAAAATACCCTTGCCTACAAAAAGACATAAGTTTTGCTTCTTTTATTTTCGGCATCAATGACCTAGTTATATGGAAGTTTTTGTATTTCTTTTACCACTTTAAAAACTAATTGGGGTAAAATTGCGGCTATGCTGATTTCTTTTTGCTAGGAAACATATTGATATATATTGCCCATTGGTTCTCTCTCTTTTTATTTTTCTCGTGTAAAGAACCTCAGCGGAGGTCATGCTAGGAAGTTCTGGGGTCCAGAGGCTGGAGTTCAAATACATGGTTTTTAATCATGGGTTGTGGTGACACACATCACCCCTGCTCTGCTGGATGATATTGGCTGTAGTCAAACGAGTGCTGCCTGCATACCTTTGCCATCTTCCAGCTTGTAGATACCAGAATTCATAATCATTTGAATATGAAGAAAAATTTCAACATAATGTTTCTTATACACTCTTTTTAAGGGTGCAAGTTTATTTTACCAGCAGTGTCCTAGCAAAATTAAGAGTTTATTTATTTATCCACTGCACGATTCTTTATAGGTGATTGTAATATTTTTCAGCAAAATGTTCTTTCTGCTGAATTACTATTGTGCCCTATAATTGATGTGTCTTTTTTTATGCAGATCCCTTAGCCAACCTTTTGACATCAGGACCTTATGGTCTTATATTTGCTTCATATGTTCCCTTCTACTTTGACATTCCAGTATCAACTCGGTTTCGAGTCGTTGGAGTCCACCTTTCTGACAAGTCTTTCATATATCTAGCTGGTGTTCAGGTAAAAGAGAATACTTGTGCCATCCATGTGATGTATTTGCTTTTTTTTTCATTCTCCTTTTACTTTCTTCCACATCTACCCTTTAGTTTCTCTTTCCAATCCCAGAGATCCAATATTAGCTTTGGTTCTGCAGCTTCTTTTATCATCATGGAAAAGATCAATTTTGCCTGGGATATGTGGTATCCTTGCTGGTTCCTTGTATCGTCTGAACCTCTTTGGCATCCGTAAGGCGAAGGTAGGTTTGTTTGTTTCACTTCTTCCTTTCTGCAAGTAAATGACAACAACCAAAGATGATAGCGTGGATTGTGAGGTATCTAACTTTTTAGGTCTTTGCTTTATTGAAATCAAATTGGAAATTGAGAGTTGGAGATCTGATCAACTTAACTGGAGCTTCTTTGTTCTATGTGCAAAGATTGGTTGAGAAAACTCAGTAGGAAATTGTTAGATGGAGATCTGATTAACTCAACAGAAACTTATTTGTAAATGCACAAAGATTGGTTGAGAAGATTCTTCATAGGACATTCTGAGTTTGAAAATAATTTAACCAGAGCTTCTTTTACCATGTTTATAAATTTTGATTGAGAAAATTCCTTGACAGCAATAAAGTAGCAGATTAGGTTGGTTCAGGTGTGCAGTCATGTGGTGTATTTTTAGGTTTCTGCGTGCATTATGGGGCTTGTATTTGAGCAAAAAGTTTCATTATGATTTTAATCTCGCCAAATGTATGAACTATTTATCATTTGATAATTCCTGGACAGACCCTGTTTGGGTGATTTATGATAATAAAATAAGTTTTATTATGATTATCATGAACCATCAGATCTTTGATCATCTGTGGAACTTGTTGGGGTTCAGCAATGTGAAGAAATGAGATGTTTGCATGTGTGTGCACAGTGCAAGATATGCTTCAGCTTCTTGTCTATACAAAATTACAAATAAAGATGTTTGTTCATTTGTTTGATTATCAGATAGTTGTTTCTGTTTTTTAACTTGCATGACTGTCTTTTTTTAAGGAAACAAGTTCAGTTAAGATATTGCTTTAGAAAGTATTGCTGCCTACCTTTTTTCCTTCACCTATTTTTTTTTATAATAATTTAATGCAAATGTTCAATCTGTTTGCAGTGTCAATTTTATTTGCCTTCTTCCCATTTCCCTTTGCTAAAGCTGACTTGAAGCTGTTAAACTAACACTTCATTTCACTTGTTTACACTATCTGCTACAGTTCCCTGAGTTCATAGCTTCATTCTTCTCACGGCTTTCTTGGCCATCTACGGGCAGTCCGCGTGGAGCAACTTCTAGGAATGTAACAGGAAGTGCACCATCCTATGCTGGCCGTCATGTGCAGGCAAGTTTCTTGATAGCACCCATCCCTGCTGCCTTCTCCCTTATCACCATCACTTTCTTCGTATTTCCTTTACTATTTTTTTGTTGTCATGGAGGTTGGAATCTGAGTTTGGATTTTATGAACAGATAAGATTTCTAAGTTTAAAGTGTCAATTTTCTATGAAGATCTTTTGGGAGGCCCGAGACCCCAAATTTAAGGAGACAACCCTTTTCTTTTCTTGAATCTTGCACTTGAAACAATAAATTCTTACCTCTGAAATTGCTAGTGTGTGAATCAATTGCCTAGATTGCATCAACATCACTTTGTTTATTGCATTTAATTTATCCATAACAACTGATCTCTCTCTTTGGTTTCAGAGAACCTATCCTGCTCCCATGGCTCCTTCCACCGAGCCATCAGAGGATGCCATTGCTACTCTGGCTTCTATGGGTTTTGATAGGAACTCAGCTAGACAGGCACTTGTGCAGGCTAGGAATGATGTCAACACAGCTACAAACATCCTTCTTGAAGCACAGTCCCACTGATTCATCAATGCTGTGAAATGGAATTCAGGCTGTTAGTTTGGAGATAAACCCATCAATAGTGAGACATGGTGATCAATCGGATGAACTTATTTTGATAACCAGATAACACTCGGGGATTCATCAGGTGCTCCTGGCATCATTTTTTAGTGTTTTCCCTCTTGTTTATTTTATGGGGGGGTTTATTCCACCTAAGTTGTCTCTTTTGAGATTAGTAATTCACACAGAAATGTGTCTAAAACTTAGGAACCTGTATAATTGTTGACAGCATATGCATGTCATGGAGGGGCAAGTACATAGTTGTCTTCACATACTCGTAGCCTTTCTGATCAATTGATCTCTTATGGGACATCTGGTGAAAATGGTCGTGTTCATATGCTGACACTTTGTAAATTTATGTCTAATATTGAATTTTATGTTTAGGTATAGTTATGTGATCTCACGCTCATATGCTTGTTTGTATACATACATAGTACACACGTTCGAAAATGCTGGTGAGCCGGAGAAGAGTGTTCGGAGTTGAGGAGCCAAATGGATGGGGTTTTATTTCCAAAGAGTTGCCTCAAGATCCTTTTGCTTGAAAGAAATCGAACATGATCATGGCGACATGTCAGCTTTTTTGCTAGATGGCCCGTGTGCCTGCTAAATCAATGCAATCACTTAAGATGGAGGATTGTTGGTCAAATGAACTCAAATGGGAGATGCCAATTGGCATGGGCTGAGATATTGACTAAATGCTGCAGTTCATTGTGGATGCAAGGAGCCTCTCAAGCTCTTTGAGGACGGGTGGCATTTTGTAGATGGATACTGTAGGCTTCATTATAGAAAATAAAATATTGATAACCACAGGACCAAAAAGAAACAGCAAGAATGAAACAACTTAATAGCACGTGAACATGAATAATCAAATGAAACAAAGTCTTCAAGAAATTTACATAGATTCGAGTCTTTTTCCCATCATTTTTGCTTAAACACATGTTTGTACCAAAGTTATTAAACTTGTTTTGGTCTAGATCATGAGTCGGGTGTGTTAATGATGTCATTTTTTTAGGTGTGTTAATGATGTCATTTTTTTTTTAAAGTCAGTCGGGTTAATTGGGTCGCAGGTTAACCTGTAAATCAGCCCTGTCAAACATAGTTAGGTTTATTTTTTTTAAAACCCTACCAGCCTTGAATCTCCAGCTGAAGCACTTCATCTGCAAGAAGCAATGCAACATGGGAAAGCCTTTGGGAATACCCTTTGTGCTGCCACTGCAACTTGACTAGGAAGTAAGACTGACATGCTAAGAAGTAGTAATATTTTCACCATTAAGAAAATGACCAGCACAAACCTCTTTCCTTTTCTTGCTTCAATTTGTATCTAGCAGTGGCTTGTGTGGATCTGAACACTAAACAGGAGGACTGATTCTGTTGCAGCCTGTAATACTATAATGCATAATATGGGTAAAATTGAAAGGCATTAGGAATAACTACTTCAATCCATTAATCTATGAACATACCAAATCATTTACCAATTGCTGCATGCTCTCACTCATTTGAAGAGAACGAAGCTCAGATGCATCCATTTCTTTGCCAAAAACAATTAGCCTTGGAGGTTGATCCAAGAAGGGATATTTTAAGTCTAGGAATACAACCATTTCAGCCATTTTGAGATCTTCCCCTTCATTTCTTGAAACAAAAATGGCTTCCATCTTATTGCAAGAAGTTACCCCTAAGACTTGGAGTTGAACTACACTTCCTGCTATGGACATTGGAAATGGAAATACATTTTTCAGCATGACAAAAACTTCAAGAAATTTAGGTTTCCAAAGCCTGGAAGCAGGGCGAGACTACTCACCTTCTCCTCCGATTGTCCACCAACCAACCTCGATGCCATATCTCCTTTAATTTAGGCAACAATGATAGAGTCAGAGACTCCAAGAGAGGGAATGCAGCATGAGGAGTCCAATCTGTTACATCAATGAGATACTCCAGATCCTTCCAATCAACAGCTATTAACAGCTTCAACTAGGGAAGCCCATCCTTGCCCAACTCACATAGCACATTCTTCAAGTTCTGGAATTACAAGTAGAGAAATTCGGGATTTTTCAGCAACAGATAGATCGGTTGTCCATAATATATTTTGCATGGGCTTCGAGTGTCAAACTGTTTGGGAATTGAAGATCTTCACCACAACTTTTGAAGCCTGTGGATATATCAAATCTTTTCAAGTTCTTGAAGTGCAATTCTTTAGACAAAAGCTTGGCTTCCAGTATACGAATAACTAAAACCATCAAATGAGACAAGGACTTCAGTTCTGCAAGGCTAGAATTGGTTTTCCCTTCATCTTCCTCTGTAGACTCCCATCTATCAAAACTGTCTTTCCTACACAACTCTTCTAAACGGTACAAATTTGATAGGACACCAGCTACAATGTTTCTAAGAGAGCGGCTTCTTGTCAAGTCCCACAATCTCAGATGCTTTAGAAGTCCTATTTATTTTGGCAACTTTGAAATCTTAGATCCTGCAAGGCTGAGGATTTCGAGCTTCTCCCGTGCTAGAATAATAGATATGTCAAAATCCCCTAAAGGAGCACTACAATTTCCTATTGACAAAGCTTGAAGGTTCTTCAAAAATTGGACTGATGATGGTCTAGATGGGATGCACTTGTTCCCCAAAGCTAAAATTTTAAGTCTTATCATGTCATCATATACATTATGTGGAATTTCACTTGAACGGAGAATATTGTTTATGATCTGTAGAAGCTTAAGTTTTGGATACACCAAATCTTCAGGAAATTCATGCATTTCACAATTCATAAGAGAAATTGCAGCGCAATCTTTGAATGTCTTCTTCTTCTTAGGCCACTCTCTCCGTTCAATTTCACCTATTGATGCAGATAGATATGGCCGTATCGCTCACGACATCATGCATTTTGATATGCATGTTCTTGTTGCTTTCCAGCAAGAGAGAGCATCTTATCAGCTTGTCAACTAAAGCATAAACTCGATACCTTGCTTCTTCTGCTGTATTTATGTCATCAAACAACTCGAAACCCATTCCATATCTAACCAGATATATATTCATTCAGAATGTCAAAATCTTCTGGAAATAAGCAACATAGCAAGAAGCAAGACTTGGCTTCCTTCACTTCCAAGAAAAGGAAACTCAATTCTATTCGAGAACAAACGAATAATTCCTGTATTTCTGAGAAGAACGACATGCTAGACTTTTTTAGTTGTTGAAGTGCATCCTGCCATGCATACTAATCCTTGTCACCAGGTGCCTTCCCAACAATTGCAATAGCAAGTGGTAAGCCCCCACTTTCATTTGCAACTTCTTTTGCGATGGGCTGCAAATTAGGACTTTCTATGGAATCACCTGCCTCTCCTGGAAATTTTCCCAAGCCTCATCTTTTGACAAGACTGAGACTGTTAATCATTCTAAGACTCTTGTTTTTTTTTCTTTTTAAATTGAATTTTATTTTATTTTTTTCTTTACTTTAATTTTTTTTTGTATTTTCAGATCATTTTGTTACGCTGATATCAAAAATGATTTTTTTAAAATAAAAATAAATATTATTTTGATGCATTTCAGAGTTAAAAGAACTTTGAAAAATAACCGCAACCACATTTCCAAACACACCCTGAAGATGATGTTCCAAAATCCAAGATGTATAAATAATAGGTTATTTAGTGTTTGAGACAATGATTAATTAATATGTTTAGATACTTGGATTTCTTTTTTTTATACTAAGGAATTCAAGATTTATGGTAAAAGCTTGAGTCCATGAAAAAACAGTTCCAATCAAGAGGACTTAAAGACTCTCTGATAGCAAAATCAATATATTTATGGGAAAAACAATAAATAACTTAAAAGAGCTTTAAAATCAATGAACAAAGATGATTGTTCTTGAGTTTTAAGATGATTAATGCTCTGAAATCTATATAAGTTTATCTTAAGAGATAAAAAGTTTCAAACCCTTACTTGGATAGTTCAGGTGATATTTATACCCTCTTAACCTGGTTGTTTTCAGAGAAGGAAAGGACTGAAAAGTTCTATGCTTTTGACAATATTAGTAAGAAACAAATATCCCTCACATATTATTAATGAAATAATAAGTATGGTAGGTCTCTTAAGATATTTTGTATACACCTATGAGTACAGGAAAATCATTACACTAATATGAATGATTCACACAATTATTCTAGATAGAGAGACATGACGGTTTATCATACATTCAATACTTTTATTTTAAGAAATCATCTAGGATTAAATATATAGCTTTAGAACTTAGTAATGATTGAATCTAAATGTTTTGGATCTGACATGCTTGTCAAACCCACTTTATCTTAGATTGTCTTTTTTAAATAAATAACCTTAATTATTTTGAGTTAAAAAACAACAATCATCTTCTTAATCAACGGTAGAGGTGCATCTCTTTTCAGATTAGATCTCTTATTTTTATTGTTTTTTTTAACCAATTTCTTAAATCTCTCTCTACTCATAAAATTTTTTACGTTCACAGATTAGGTGCAACTGCCAATCAAGTCTGAGAAATTAAGTTTGACGTACCGTTAAACTTTGAATGCTTCAAAATCAAAACCATAGTTTTCAGATTCGGCCTGGTTTAAGATCCAGGTTTCAGGTTTTGACTAGGTCATCGGGTTTTGACCGGGTCAATTTTTTTTTTTAAATCAAAAAGACGTCGTTTTAGTAAAAAAACAAAAGTCAACGGGTTACAACCGGGTTTTTGATCGGGTCTTGTCGGGTCACACTGGGCAACCCCAGGCCGGCCGGATCCCGGGTCGACTCGCCGGGCCGGGCCAAGCCGGGTTTCAAAACTACGATGAAACCCGTGTTGCATCAAGTCAGCACAAGGTTGTTTAAGATTATAAGAACTTAGGTTTTACATATTGTTTTAGACAGAGAATTAATTAAGTTGATGCTCAAAAATCTTAGTGAACTATTTTTTCCTTCTTTTTTATATTTTGTATGAATTGAAAACTGGGACTTTGATGAGTCGGTATAACATGTATATAGATGTTGAGAATAAGCCTATCGTGTATTTAAGATGGTGGTGTATAGTGTTTTTTAAAATAGATTTTTATTCAAAAATATAATAAAATATTTATTTTTTATTTTTTTTATATTAGCACATCAAAACCATGAAAGAATATTAAAAATAATACTAATTTAAAAAAAATTTATGCCAAATAAACTTTTAAAAAGCATCCAAAAATAATTTAAAATGCACCCTCTAAGGCAACAAAAACATGCTGTAAATCGGTAATATTCTTAAAGATATTAGATTTAATGATGAAGAAGTGATCCAAGTGATCTTTAAGCTTTCAAGGAACACTTATTTTGAAAGAAGTTTTTGGGGATCAAATGATAACCAAAAAAAAAAAACATGCATTTGTTATTGCAATTGTCAACTAGTTAGAGTTACTGAACCTTATTTCAATATTTAGAATTATGAACCATTGTAGGATTTTTAACCATGTATTGTTAGCTCAAGTAATTTGAATTTTAATATATAGGTTGGATTTGTGAAATTATTATCTTTTATTTTTTTTATTATATTAGATTTTAATACAAATATTTCAACCTCCATGATTATACCTACTGCAAAGTATGTAAATAAATGAAATTATATAATTTGATATTAATTGGTTTTTAGTGCGAAATCTCCAACTAATTCATGTAAAAACAAGAATGATTACTGTACTACCATGAAGTAGATGGTCCAGTGATAAGAGTTTAGGACCAAGAAGTTTGCTCTCAGGTTCGAACCCTGTAATTGCTAATATTGATAACCACTGGAGGCTTGATCGTTAACTCCAGGACTCGTGGAAATTAGTCGATATACGCGCAAACTGACCTGGACACCCCACATGAAAAAAAAATTATTGTATTATTATTAATCTGAACACTTAATAAAAATAAAGTAAAATATAATATCTAATTATTTTTTTAAACATGTCAAATTTGATAATGATATAAATTAAGGGTTAAATACTAAACATATTTATTTCTTTATATTTTATTATCTTATCCACCACTAATCAAACACAAAATAGAAATAATCACTTCGACAACAAGATCTAGACCAGGACAACATGATTTTTTTCATGCAACTACGGTGTGCGGAAGACAGTTTTATACTCTATGACCAAACACAATTATGTTTTCATGTCTTGTTTTTTCAATTATCTCCTCGAGATATTAACCAAAGACATTTTTTAGGACCAAAGCAATTTGGAGAAACTCCAACTACCAAGCAAATTGGTATAATTGCATGAACATATCATACACCAAATACATGGCAATATTTCTCTCGAATTACAAACCTACAGCTCCAGCTTCACAAAGATATTTGTGGAAAAATACATGGCAACTTCGAAAAATGCTCCGGGACTTGCTCATTCTGTGCAAGTGCAGACTGTGGGCGAAATAGCATACCCTTCTTCATGGTATCAAATTCGCTGAGAGAACTGAGCCTTTCTGTGGTCAAATGATAAGCTGGCATCTTCTTTTGCCTAGAAGGTATTAGACAGTGCTGACGTCTACTCGGCTTTCATGGAGCTGAAAGGCAGGAGTAATCCAGCTCCCACAACTGCATTGTATACCAGACCAATTGAAGTAGCCCAAACGAGCTTCACAATGAGCACAGGACAACTTGCCCTCCACCATACCTCCCTCAACTGGACAACAAGGAAGAGCTATTGTATTAAGTGGTATCATTGCCAGCAAGCATGCACAATTCCGATTCCTTAAATCAATGAATCCAATAAAAAGACATGCTTAAGGTAAGGCATAAACCAAGGATCAGGATCAATTGAGTTCTAGATGACGATGATGATTGGAACAAGCCAAGTAAGATTTAGGCAAAACATGGATAATCAAAAACCATGTTTGGATCCTCTTTAGAAAAAATGGGATACCAACTCCAAATGCAATGCACCCAAGTTTGTTATAACAGGTATAAATTACACGTAATTCTCACAGGAGTCTGTTAAATATTTCAAGATGCTTTCTAAAGTGTCGAGTAAACAAAAAAAAAAAAAAAAGAGCTTCGCTCGGTGGGCCTTCCTACGCTGACGAATGCCTCCTTTCTCTTCTCTGAAGTCTACAACAAAAAAATAGGAGTGGCAGGATTCGAACTTACATAGAAAAACTTCAACAGAAGATATAAATAGAGCCTCCATTTTTAAGATATCAAAAGAATTGATTCATTATGGCTTTAGCACAAGGAACTGGGTTGTCTGCAACTCTGCGTGGTTCATAAATTTCCCCAACTTTTATCAGTTAGTGGTTTCCATTAGAAATCTCTATGTATTGAATATAAGGATGGCTTTTGCTTAAAGAGTGAATCATAATAACTGCATAGAACAGTACACCTTCGTGACATAACCATATGGCTTAGTTCATAAATATATTATATTAAGGCCAGAAATGATCTCAACTGATGATGAGAAGAGCTTGCACTCTACAATTAAGGAACAGCACCGAGGTTGACCAATTGGTTGAAAAACCAAATCAAGGTTTCAAAGAATCTCTAACCAAGTAGTGAGCCATTATAGCTAACCCAAAGTTAACCAATGAAGCTGCAATTAGTTCCGCAGCTTCTTCTTTATGACTGAACTTAAAAAAGTCCAGTGGCACCAGAATTTCTACAAACAAGATTGCACATACCTGCTGTCATCCACTTTAAAGGCTCAACAAAAATAGAAGAACACTCAGACTCATCAGACTTGTTAAGGGGGTTGCCACTTTTCTGCTTGCTCCATGCGAAAGATGTCTCACCCTCTCCTGGAACATGATCCATAACATTCTCCTGCAATGCAACTACTCGACGGCACTTCTTGCAGTGGTATGCAGGAATACCTTTTTCCCCTCCATTTGGAGATGCTTCTTCCTCAGAGGAGACTTGTGTAGGTACACCAGGATCTGCCCCAAATTTAGAACTGTCTATCTTCTCTCCGCGGTTGTAAAACTCACCTGAAAGCATGGGGAAATTAATCCTTCATAAAAAGGATATTCACAGATTCACCATATCTGATCATTCCATATGTTTGTAACAGTCAAGAATATGCTTTTAACAGTCATAAAAGATATTACTAAGTTTAGGATCTGTAATAATGTTCCACGTTGACAGAAAGTTGAGAACGAAAATTTCAATGGATGAGTATGAAAAGTATCAAATGCATTACCACTTATGCTAAGCCAACTCTTATACACGGATTAAAGTTTTGGGAGCAACCACTTGATGCAAACGCTCAAGGTTGAGAACATACTAATGTCATGATTCCAAAATTCTGCTTATGCAGTGCCCAACTAATGACCTTCCACTTTAACACACGACAAAATTATTAACAAGAACAGCAACTCAGGATCAAATACTAAGAACACGTACCCAGTGCTTTCAGGCGAAACCGCTTGTATATGGGACTAGCATGATCAACCTTGAAGCCCATTTCCTCAAACATTTTCAACTGCAATGGAAAAAAAAGATTTATGAGGATCACATAAGACACTAAAATCTCAGAGTCACCATTAATGCATCCCAACAAATCATATAGGTTTGTTTAGCATGTCTTGCATCACCTGTTCTAAAAAGCCATCATTGGGACCAACAGACTCACAGCTTTGCCTTAGGGATTCAAGAGCATCTACAGGGACACGTAGGGAAAAGATGAAATACTAAAAAAAATAAAATACAAAAGAGATAACATCACATATTTTCATTGTTGTCAAACAAAAAGAACCACCATATTTTCAGAATGTAAACAATGAAGGCCACCAGCATATACCAATCAGCAGATCCAAAATGCTCCAAATAAAAAGTGGATGTGTTCAAACCTTCAAGAGATAATTGCTCACTTTTCATCAAGTACGCTGTAATGATAGCTGCACTGCAAAGAAAACAACGAAGAGAGGACCAAACCATTAGGGCTTGAGAATTCACGGCAGGCCTGTTCTGGACAATTTCTAACACTCATCGATGGGGTCAGAAAATAACCTAAAACACTTCTTTCCTAGTTTAACCCACTTCATGATCAATAAACTGATCCACTGAAAAATATCAAAACACACTTCATGACTGTTTTAAATTAACCAAAAGTAAATAGCCACAAACTTGCACATCTAAGTTACAAGCATGCAATTCAGATCTTCGTTATTCATCCCATAATATCCATGTTTAAAGCGGACTTGACTGGTGGGTCCCAAATACAGTTCATGCTATTCTGGAAACAAATAACACCACTAATCTAATCCATTATCCACCTCTAATTTAAGATTAACAAATAAACCCTAATTTACATTAAAAAAAAAAAACAGAATTATCATACCTTCTCGAAACGCCAGCAAAACAATGCACCAAAACAGCTCCTTCTTTTCTAGTCTTCTGAATAAAATCCAAACAAACATCCAAATAATCTAACAAATCCTCACTCTCCATATCCCTAATCGGCACCGCCATTCTCACTAGCTTCAATTCCTTCCCTGCATACTCTAACGAATACAAAACCTTATTCACCGCCAAACAACTCCTCCACTCATCACCGACACACACTTTCTTTATCTCCTTCGTCGGAATTATGACTCCGCTTCTCCATTCCGTAAAGAACGATATCGACACGGAACTTAAAACCGATAATATATGCGTTATTTCCGCACTTCCGTTTTGCAGAACCTCCGCCGCGTCGCTTATGTTTCCGATGAAAAGATTCTCGCGTACAAGATACGGCATCAAAAATATATATTAACAAAATTACAAACTTGTTTTCTCCTGCGAAAAATTATGGAATTTTCTAAGACAAAAAAATTATATTAAAATTGATAATTTTTTCGATTAATTCGAAATAATGTGATTTGAGCTGACCTTAGAAGGAATATTCCGGAGAAGGATGGAATCCTTTTTTTTTTATGCTGATTTTTTATCTTCGTCTACGGCTACTGCTACTAACTGCTGCGATATTTTAGAGTGGCAGGAATTTATAGGCGGTGAGTTGGCACGTGTGAATAACTGATTTAGTACGTGTGAATGAGTTTGGGGTTTTTCTACGTGGCAGGAGATGGAAGGGTAGTCTTTTTGCCTGTAAAGTATTGGGCCCACCATGCACTTCCAATGGAGGGGGTGTGGCGTGGAAATATCAGGACAGGTGGTGAAGATTGATTGCCTTTTGAGGCTTGTGTGTTCCACGTAGGACAAACTCCCTAGAAAACGACATGTCTTTCATAGTTGAGTAAGAGACAAGGCTAGATTTGTACAGGCAAAGCGACATGATCGTGTGTAGTGTAGCCATGTTCGAACAAAAAAGGTAACGTCCCATGATGTGAACCGTTAAAAGAGGACACGAACAACCGAAACTATCATAACAACATGCCACGTGGCGCCAAATAATTACTGGCCACTCATGATTAAACCTTCCATTTACACTTTCCATGCCTTCTATGGTGAGCTCTCTATGCATCGCCGTTGCCCCTCTGGTGTGTTTTTCCCACTTCATGATTGATGAGATGAGCCTTTCAATTCTCAATTTGGAAATAAAACGGGATGATCTAGACGTGCTCATGATTCATGTGCACCATGGTTACATGATAGACCATTACAGTAAAAATCAAGTATCTACCAGATGATATTCTATGCATGCCGGTGCAATTCATGGATAAGTTACCACATGAACAGGGGAAAAAGGTGGAAGACAGGGCTTAAGGTTCCTCTTTTCTCTACAAAATTTTTCTGCAATAACAATCAACATCTTAAGAAACCGCATACAACCTTGTATTAAAACTTACGAGAAAGCTCAGAATATACATTGGCAAATTAATAGGCCCTCATCACCAACATCACGCTGATTATCTTCAACAAAGCTACAAGACTCATCCATGATAATCAATCCAAGCGTATACCGTGTGCCACACCATACTGTCACGTGAGAATAATCATAGAATGACCGTATATGCAAGAATGGCATGCAAGGAGAGAACTCAAGGGCTGAATTGGAGACAGAAAGGGAAATGGTTATAAATGCTTTATCAGCTTCCTTGCTCTACTTCATCCATGGTATAAACAGGTAATTGCCATGACTTGGTATTCTTCTTTGGATCGTCGGTGAGGCTGAGATCAGTATCATCTTCCTTGAATGTTCTAATGAATGTTTTGGCACCCATCAGAATAAGCCTTTCAATCATAAATAATTCATAGTTGTTCTCAATCACGGGATCCAGAATCATGCTGTAGTTAGATGAATACGCCAATTTATATCTGCAAATTATGAGCCGCCAAAGTTCAACATCAACTTCACCATTGTATAAAAATTACAACAAAACCTTATTTAACATTTTTTTTTAAAAAAGGTCCCTTCCAATTTCCTGAAAGATGGCAGAAATTTTTCTATAAGATCAGAGATATCTCGTAAAAGGCACAAAGCGAGAGCCATTGATTTATAGAGAAAGGAAGTAATACTTTGAAAAAGCTTACAGCAGAAATGCATCAGAAACATGTTAAACCAACTTAATCAAAGAGAATAAATATGTCATGCCAAGCATCCATACAGGTTGAGTCAATCATGCAAGATATTAACTGCAGAATGATATTTGCCATAATGAATTAGCAAGTTACAATTAAGAAGTACTTGCAATAAAACAAGAAATTAACAGAGATGCATAATTGCAGATTTATTTCTTAAAGCATCAATGCTGATCTCTAATTTATTTCTTTTTGAGAATTTTCAGATCTGTATGTATAATCTGTCATGAGCAAATCATTTGTGCTACTTCACAGCTAAGAATTAGTGTGTATAATTTTCAAATTTTTAAGCTTGAGAAGGTTTACCTGACAGCGAGAGTTGAAAAAAATCCCGGTGTCTTCTCATTTGAAGCAATAAAAAGAGTTCGTCCAGGTGGGACCCATTTTTCAATCCTATGGAATATAAATTCTGGACGGGTATCCCTGTCAAGATGAGGATGTAGGGTTCGAGAAACCCCAAATCTGTCATTCCTAGTTTTTATTTTATCCCCTCGACGAACATGGATGGAATCATAATCACCAAGAAGTGCCATAATCTATGCACATGAGATGAGATGAATTGCAGGTTAATCAAGTTCTGTTTTAGAGGAAACAGAAGCAGACAAATGGTGTGAAACAAGCAAAGAGAACCTAGCAATATCACATGATACAGACCTTATCCGCAGCATCCCTTAATCTATCTGCTGCCATTGTAGGAAGAAATGAATATGGCAATGCTATAGCACTACGGTTGTTTCGGTCTTTGCATTCCATGAACCTGAATGGCTATTATGATTAGAACCTAGAAAGAAATTTGCAAGATTCTAAAAATCTCGAAGACAAATTATATCATGACAAATAGCTACACTGAAAATAGCAAGTGCAAACTTTTTTCCTTTTTCTTTTTCCCAGAGTATAGCAGTCACGAGTCCTTTCCTTTTAATTTTTCTTTTTCCCCTCTAAATAGAGCAGTCACTTTCTATCCAGCATTGGCTTACTAGAACGGTCCAGATTCTCTAAACCACATGAAGAAAAACCAATCCTTTCATTACAGCCAGGCCAATTACTCCATTTCAAAAATTTAGAGAAAACATGTAAACAAATTTTGCACATCAAGAATAATATCTGTATTGATTGTGAAATTTAAAAATCAAAGCAGGTGAACTATCATTATTTACAATTCTTAAAACTATTATCCAAACTAACACACCCATCTTTCCTCCCACAATCACCTCTCCCCAATTTCACATAGCTCCCATTCATGCAGTTAACAGTCTTTGAGTCATTTGATGAGAATAAATATGAAAAAGGCAAAATTGCAGCTACATTTCATACCATGAAAGTGGGCTCGCTGTTCGATTAATGAGCAAGAGGTTTGAGTAGTGACTATTCTCTTTGAGATCAACTCGACTAATCCCTTCCACATGGGCCACTCCTCTAGCTCCCAACTTCATACTTGTTGATAATACCTGATACCAATCTTTTGAGTTGTCTAAGATTACAGGCACAGTTTCAGATATGAGATCCATATCATACAAAGAGTCCATGGAACAAGAACTTTCAGCCCACCTGCTAAATAGAAGGAAGTAAGTTCAGATCACAGAATTTTAGCTTTTTCTGATAGTTTAGCATTACATATGTATTCATTAAAAAATCGAAGCCAAACCCATTTATTGAATTAGAATCTTTCTTCTCATAAGAACTGGAAGACAAGCATAGGTAGTGTTGGATTTAGCACTCTAGATGCAACAGTTTAGCTCTGGCAATAACAACAGTCCACATAACAGTTCAATAAACTGACCTTTCCTCTGAATTTGAATTGTCAGAGTGATGAAGGATCCCCTTCTTATTGTGTATTGGATTGATACACATCCTTGAAGGCATCACAAAAGTTCTGCAACAAGATAATATGGAAATATAAGAAACATGCTAAAATAAACAATCTCAACTCTGCAGTGTTTAATTGCTAACCTTAACAACTAAAAAAACAACCAAACATTTGGTTTCAATAAATCATTGTTATTGACTCATTTAATTGCTACACACATGGAATCAATCCAGTCACAATTTCCTTTCATAATTCAACTTTTCAAAAAAAAAAAAAAAACACATTTCAACTCAAACCAAAAGTTGTTAAAGAGTTAAATAATAATAACAGCAATTCAAGTTCCCTAAATCACAAACAGCTACATATGTAGATACCCAACAACACAGTTTCTTAACAAGAATCACACTTGATCCAAGATTCGCTCATTTCACTTAATCCAAGTTCAATGTCATTACACCTAAACCCCCCATAACTAAGCAAGTAACATACCAAATCAATTCAACAGAAAGAGAGTTTAAACCCAAATCCAATAAAACCCCACCAAAAAACATACCAAACCCAACAACATATTGACACAAAAAACATAACTTAAAAGAAAAAAAAAACATACCTATTCAAGAACATGGCTTCTTCTAGAGCACACCTAAGGCTAGACTCTTGATGACCCAAACCTTCACAAGAATCACAATGTTTACCAGGACAATCAATTCTATTACCCCAATACAAGTACTTTTCATGAATGGTATGTTGTCTTTTGGGTTTGTCTACAGAGTTCCTTGTGGATTTTGGAGATGAAAAGGAGAACCCATCTGTGGAATTTAGTGAAAAAAACAAGTATAACAATGCAATGGCTGAAATGCAGAGTATTAAAGTGAGAATTGGGGATCTGAGCTTTGATAAAGGTTTTGGCTTTAGTGGTTTGTTTATGGTTGCCATTGAAGGATTGAAGTAGCAGAGAGACAGAAAGATGTAGAAGGAGATTTGAGAGCTCTAGTGTGAAGAGTGCTCTTATTATTTGGCATCATGGCATGTGTAATTTTATTTTTTTAATTTTTTTAGCCTAGATCTTGCCAGGTCAGCCAGCATTGATGGATGTACAAAATGAGAATGTTTTTTTTTTTTTAATTATTAGTGAATATGTAATAGGCAATTTAATTTGCTTTCTTCCCTGATAGTCAAATGATCTTTTTTTTAATTAAAATACTCAAATGATGAAAATTGAATACTAAAAAAATCAAATGAATTATCATCAGTTTTTTTAGACATAGATTTCATGGTAAGAATTCAAAAAATTAAAAGAAGTAATGATAATTTTTTTAATATTTGTTTTTTCTCAATATTAGAAAATGAAAGCATAAAAAATTTCTTTGATTTCTTATCTATCTCTTAAAGTTGTGAAGATATGATAAAAAAAAAAGATAAATAATTCAATTTGTTCTTTAATTATATCCTTTAACCAAGTTTTTCCATTTAAATTAACAAAATTATATTTTTTTTATTTAAATTCTTCCTTGAGATAATTGAGGACATGATAGAAGAATTTATCAAAATTACTCAGAAAATTTTAAGATATAAAAAGTTTTAAAGTTCGTCAAAAAATAGAATTTTTTTAAAATAAAGATTTAATTTTAAAAAAAAATCTAAAACTATATTCTTGAATAGTTCAATATTTTTTTTTATAATGAAAAATATATTTATTTCAATTTGGATAGAAAAATTTGTCAACAAGATATACTAGAGAATTTAATAAAATATAAGAAGACACAATTAAAAATATGAAGATATATTAAAAACTTGATCAATAATATATTTGTATAAATATTTCTACTAATAATAATAATCATTAAAGTGGTACCTGACTATTTTCATGAAACATTCTCACTCCAAATAAATAGACTTTAGATACAAGAAATCTAACATCAATACTCTTTTTTTCCCTTTGAGCTTATTTTTCTGATTTTTTAAACCGTTGGTTGTGAGGTGTAACTACTCTTCATCTAATATTTTTAATATAACTTGATTTCAATTTATATTTATAATAGACAGCATGCAATTTTTTTTTTAAAAAAAAAAAAAACTTTGTTTCAGTATTTCTATTCTTGGTTTTCGCTTGCTAGCTATAGTTATAAATCTTGGTTTTATTGATTTAAAATATGTTTTGGATTAATTTTTTTTTTTACCGAAATTACATAGTCGAAATTTGAAAAATTGAGTTCTTATTGTCTTGTAGGTCGACTAAATTGCAACTTAGATCATAACTCGACTCTTATAATTATAATGCTAGTTAATTTTTAAATTATTATAAATTAAATTAAGATGTTGTTTAGAATTACATTCCAAACGATGTATTTTATTTTACTTAAAATAATTTTTTAATGTTTTTGAATCATATAAAAAAATAATTTTTTTATATATATTTAATATTTTATTTAAATCATTGGAGCATAGACAGTAATTCTGGAAATTTACAAGAGAAAGAAATTCAGTTGAATTACAAGCTATTCGGGGTACAAGAGCTCTTGTTCAGACATTGGGTGAACGAATATCATTATTACAAGGGCAGTTCAATTGTCATCATGTCGAGTGCCAACCCACATGGCACCATCATAGAAAGTGAATCGAGCAGAAGCCAGTCCTGTTACATTAACTAGATTATCATTGAGTGAATGACAGGACGTCAAGAATCACGCCACGAAAATGTGTAATTCTACAGTTGTATACACAAATCTTTCCGCACCCCTTGTTTCTTGGTTGCTGGAGTTCATAGCGAAATCGTAACTGGATGGATTAATGGTTTAGCTTGGAGGTGAAAATGCAGTAAGAAGTGAAAACCATTAGAATCGAAGTTCATAGTTTCATAACTTCATGCAGATCACATGAAGGGTTTATTAGATAACTTAGTGAAATGGGTACACAAGGGATAAACCCAAAAACACAGAGCTCACTCGAGTTAAAAGCTGTCTGCTAACCCTAAATCCACTTTTCTGATCTTCCCTCATCTGTACAATCCTCTAATCCCAGTTGCACCGATCATAGAGAAAGTGGGAAGCATACTTAACATGAGATCATGTCGTGCATGGCTTCATCGGTAGCGGTACCCTTTGTTATGATTACGAGAACATGAGCCTGATTTGGGTTAAATTGGTCGTGCCATTTTAGTCCCCTCGTGACATTGTAGTTTCAAGGAGGACCAGGACAGTGGACAAAATAGTTTGTGTTGGTAGGATTCACTTCAAGCCTTCTGAAATATTCGTGACGAAACTCCATGGAGAAGCTTGACAAACCCCAAGAAGGTTAATTTACCATCAGAATGTCTCATCTCCTGAAAACAGCGAAGCAAATAATTTTAGTACTTGAATTCACTTAAAGAACAAAACAAGTCTCTAGATGGAGCAGACTTGCTTCATCATCTATGTTCCTCCTTTCCTCAGGGAAGGGACGATACTAGTAAGTAAAATAGACCTGGACCTGGACCTGGACCTCCATTTTCCCTATGTTCTAAGTGAAAAACTGGATGATTAGAAACTTCAAATTTGAGTCTTTGCCACTGCTATCACCATGTTTAGTTTGTTGCAAGTAAAAGACCTGAATCAAAAAGGTCCTACAGGCGACAAAAATTAATTTGGACACCCACTCCAAAGCAAATATCAAGTACTTTGGCAGTCAAACCAGGACCTACTTACTGGTCAACCCAGCCTTGTACCATTTTGCATGCCCTATGGTACTTTTGCACCTAGAATTCAGCTCTACGACTAGAAGAACATTCCTATTGAATTTACTTCAGATATCTGTCAAATTGTAGAGAAATATGTCAGGAAAAAAGAGCATAAAGGTCTGTCAATGCAGGGGCAGAGCTAGGGTGGCAGGGGAACTGGCCCCTCCAAAGTTCAAGTAAGTCCCTCAAGTGTAATGGTTTCTTACAAAAAAGTCTTGGGACATTTTTTATACATATGGCTTCTTCAAAATATATAAAAGAAGTTACTTACTAGCCTCTCATATGCAGCTTCAAAATCCATCCATTACATATCTCAACGGCCTTTTCATTTTAGTATATTTAACCGTCCCCCACGTAGAATTCCTAGCTCTGCCACTGTGTGCAAACCCCCGAGTGTGTGTGTGTGTGTGTGTGTGTGAGAGAGAGAGAGAGAGAGAGAGAGAGAGAGAGAGAGCATACTGAGGCAAGCTCCTCGAACATAATGGGTCTGTTTCCATCTTTCTCAAACAATTCATAGGCACGCCTAACATTTTGCTCCCAACAATCCATTCCTTCTAGCTGATGCACACTTATGGCAACAGCAGAAAATTCTTCAAAATCCAATTTACTGTATTGAAGAGAACTAACCTGAAACACGCAAGAGTAGACAATTAACTAGAACTCTAAATCAATTCTGCTAGTAAATAAATCTGATAGAATGGTACAAACAATTAAGCAAAAAATAGGTAAGAAACCAGAACAGGCGTTAAGCATTACCATGTTAACATAATCGAGGACCCTGGAATCCTTCATGGCATCTGTAGAGTGCTTTATTACAGCCTGTTAATACCAACATCTTTCAGATTGACATGAGAAACACCAAAAAGCAACAAAAAAAAAGAGAGAACGAAAGTTAATACTGAGAGCCAAAAGATGGAAGAGAAGGAGCTCACTGTTTTAAAGTTCTGCATAGAAATGAAGCCATTTTTGCTTGGCCCTAACAATGTAAATTGTTCCCGTAGGAAAGCTATCTGAGCAACAGTTAACGTCTTCGCCAGAGCCTGTCAAAATCGACAAGTTTGTTGCTTGCACGGCAAGTATTTGAGATTTATATCAAAGACACCACACCAAAAAAACATAAACAAGTTTGTGGCTCCTCCAGCTTGAAATGACTTTTGGTTTATGATGCAGACAAACTCTACACAATTGCATTTAACTTTGGATGAAATGCTTAGGACTTGACCCAAAAAAAAAAAAAAAAGGGAAGAAAACCTGGCATTTGAGTTACAACTAAAAATGGAGGACACAGTATCCTACTCACCCTCAAAGCAGATTTTCGTAGGGAAGAAGAATATATATAAGCTTTTGCAAGCTTGTACACAATCATATCCAGTGGAATCTTTATGTCATGATGATTAGCCAGCCATGGGTGACCTAAACATAAAAATGCAGGTAGCCACCTTAGAATTATATTTTTGACCTCACATGTAGGGTGACCAAATCATCAGGAGTTTAGCTATAGGAACTTACTCAGAGCCTGAGCAGCTGTTAGTCTCTTCCGATAGTCCTTGTTCAACAGCCTCTTCACAAAATCAATAGCTTCTGGAGATAAAGAAGGCCAGGGAGCTTCATCAAAGCTTGGATCTGCTTTCAAAACAGCTCGAAAGATTCCAGATTCTGTCCGGGCCCAAAAGGGCCTGCTACCACATAGAAGAATATAAGCAATCACACCAATACTCCACATGTCTGCCTCGGTTCCATATGATCTGTGTAGAACTTCAGGAGCTACATAATATGCACTTCCCACAATATCATTTAACCTTTCATCTGCAGAAGTTTCAAATAGTCAAAACTCCCACCCCCCATCGAATCCCCCCCACCAAAAAAAAAAAGAAAAAAGTTGAGCTGCTGTATCCAGTAAAACTGACCTGGCTTTACATAGTCAGAGAGTCCAAAATCAATGGCTTTCAATGTGGAATTATCCTCCTTGGTGGTAAAGAGAAAGTTCTGAAGTAAAATGATTAGAAAAGAATAAGCATATGCCAACATGAAATTGCATCTACAACAGCGTACAACACCTCCCAATTCCCACCCAAAACTTTTATATTCTTCCACTAAATATTAACAGTGTCACAACTAACTTCCATGAAGTTAGTCAAGCATCTTCCAGAAAAAAGTAACACAACAAGAAATTCGCATATAATTATTTTTATTAATTGCTTACCTCAGGCTTCAGGTCACGATGAACGACACCTTGGAGATGGCAGTAGGCAACCACACTTAATATCTGAACCATAACGGTCCTTGCATCTTCTTCTGAGTATTTTCCACCCCTGTATAATATGACTAGGAGTTCAGCCAGTTAGAATATCACAGAACAAGACACGGATATACCATAAAGAAAACAACATTTAAGAGTACAGTACCTTGAGAGTATCCTATCCAATAATTCGCCACCTTCGCACAACCTAAAGAACAAAAATATTTGTAGAAGGTAAGTTCCAACAACTTATCTGTCTGAAGTCTATGCTATTATAAATGTAGAAACTTAACTAACCAATGGATTAACTTCTTCTTTCTGCTCTTTTGCTCCTTGATAATTAGATGCAAGTTTTTCACAGATGACAGCCATGAAAATGTACCAAAAGACTGGCATAGTTATTTTTTCAAGTGTTTTGGTTAACACGAAGACTCTCTGTATTATTCAACTCCATCAAGCTTTTCATTAAAAGCAAATTTGATTGAACAAGGCAGAATCATTTATATAATTGGTCTACATTTCTTGACATTGAAGATCAACTGGCCAAAAGGTTCATGAAATTGTGCATTTTACGTCCTTTATCCTTATAAAATTCATTGAAACATGTAGGGGTTAAAAGCACTAGCTAGTTACTTAGCTTATCTGATTGTCCTATCTGTCATCATTTTCTTGGTAGTCATTATCACAGTTTTGAGCCATAAACATCGAGTGTATAACCAAGGCAAAAGTGACACAATTAAATCCGTTTTTACATGAAAAATAAGTGCAGTCAAAACTTACTCCATTATAGCATAGACATTGTCGTCGTCTTCGTAGGCATCGTAGAACTGCACTAGGTTCTTATGTCCCGTTAGAGCCCGTAATATTTTCACTTCTCGTCTCACATCCTCTATGGCAACTACAGTGGTCATCTGTAAAACATTGCCCAATTTACATGAGAAAAAGACAAATAGCTCACTGGTTCTACAGTTGATGGTCAAAAGAACTATCATTTATGGCATAAATAACGGTGCTAATGCCTCTATCATGTAGGGCGAATGAGACTTTTGCTCAATGATCCTTGTACTTGTGCACAATGATTTAGTACAAAAACAGGATATGGTTTCACAAATAGATCGATATTAGCAAATATGGAGAATATTACAGAATACCTTGTTTGCATTGGATTAAGTTATGATATAATATCATTATCATGACAGGGTAATGAGCTACCAAAGCTTTATGGATAATTGGACAAAAAACAAACCATTTAATTCAATTATCAGTGACTTATTTAGAGGATAGTGACCCATCAACCGTGTGTCTTGAGCCTGGATAGCCTAAACATGAAACAGAGCATTCATTAATAAATGCCAATACTCCAATTAATAAGGAAGGCTGTGTTAAGATACAAGCTACAAGTGTCCTAAACAACGGAGAAGCGCTGCATTTTCAGGGAAAGACCTCGAGCAAACCCATCATTGTCATCGTATACTCCCATATTATCACAACACAAGCGAGGCAGATCAGTTAGAATTACAAATAGCAGCCAGAATTGCATTAAACCTCTATTATAGATGCTAAATATCAGTAACAAGAGAAAGGTGTGCTTAGAAACATAAAAATAAATCACATCTGTACATAAGCAGAACACACAACAATTCAAAACATCCAAATTTTTAAGCTAATCTAAGGAATTACTCAAACCAATAAAAGCTAGTCAAAATCGAAAGATCATGGTCAATGAGAGGTTGAGAAGTAAACCTTAGACTTTGGAATAACTTTGACTGCCACATTCTGGCCTTTCAAGCTTCCTTTGTTCGCCTTCGCAGAGCATGTATACCCAAAATGTCCACGCCCCACTTCCTCACCAAGCTCATAATGACTTGCAAACTGCTTAGAAAACCCAAAATTCTTGTCCAAACCAATATCAATCTCATTTCCTTCAGGAATTGAAGCTTCATTAGGCTTAACAGAGCCATGCCTTCTTGCAAGCAATGCACGTATATGCTTTGCAGGGGAAGGAGGTGGAAAAGGCCTCTTGAAAATCCTCAAAGGAGTGGACCTTACACTTGATACAGCAGGTGAAGTCTTGAAGAGACTAGATAATGGACTTGGACTGTAAAAAGGGAAGTTTGAGTTCTTCCTAGTGTGTGAATTTGGTGGCTTTGTTGAGTCTGTTTCAATGGAGAGCGTGTTGTTTTTGGATTGGTTTTGTTGGAGCTCAACGGGTTTTCCATGACAAAGTCCCATGGAAACAAGAACCCAGAATAGAGAATTCAAGAAATTACTTGTAAATCAAGAAAGTTCAGACCTTTGATCAAGAAACTCGAAGCAAAGCACAGAAATTTAGACCATTTGAAGAGACAAAAACAACCAAAGAAAGTGAGTGACTTAATTCAAGGATTTGAAGCTAAAGAAAGAAGATTCCACAGTGAATTATACAAGAAAAGAAATTTAAAAAAAAGGGTACAGATATCAAGACCATATGAACCCAAAAAAAAAAGTAAGCAAGAAACTGAAATCAAGACTAAATTTTGTCAAAACAATCCATAAATGATGGAGCTGTAAATTCCAAAGCACAAGGATTTTCCATCTAATTTGGATAGAAAAGGTGGGAAATTTAAATATAAATCCAAAGGGTGGGAAAAAAAGAAAAGGAACTAGACTTTACTGATCAGAGAAACAAATGCTTAGAAATAAAAGCAAGGGACAAATAAATAAGAAGCAAATTGCATGAGAAGCTTAAAGAGGGAGAAGAGAGGAGAGAATGAGAGAAGCAAAAGAGAACAAACTACAAGAAAATTGTATTCCAAGAGAGGAAGAATGGAGAGAGAGAGGCAAAAGCACAGGAAGAAGTGAAGAAAAGATGCTTAGCAGAGGCTACAAGGAAAAGAAAAAAGAGAGAGCACAAGGCTTCTTTTTTTCTTGCTTTTTTGCAAACTCTCTTTGTTTCTTTGTTTTTAATTACATCTTTTTCTTTCTGTTTTTTTGTTGGTAATACTTTTTGCCTTTTCTGGTGTGTAGTTGTGTGTGAGCAAGGAAGTAGCAGCCAGTTCTGTGGATTTCTTTGTGGATTGATGATTGTCTTCTTCTTCCTCTTCTCTTGTCAAATAATAATGGAAGTGGGGTTGGAAGTTTAGATCCTTCCAGCCTGTCCTTATTGATCCCAGAAAACTAAGATGAAAGTGGTGGGTTTTTCTAGCTTTCTTGACATGTGATTTTTTTGTTTTTCAAGTTAAGAAAACTAAGCTTCCATTGTCTTGTGTATTCTATCTTAGAACTGCTTTTGTTTGGTTTTTTTTATTTTATTTAAGTGTGGTCCCATTTTTTTATGTTATTAAATTCTTCTTGTGAAAATTTTTTTAATGATATTAATAGTGTTATAATAAGAATTTTAGTGCCTCCAATATTTTTTTAAATTTTTTTTCTCTCATCTCTCTTGTATATTTAATATTTTTTAATTAGATATTGCTATTCTAAACCATTACAAATTATAAAAGTTATGTGATCGTAATATATATATACTAATATATATATATATACTGTGTTATTCTATCAATTGTTTTTTAACTGTAATATTTCACAAATATTTTTAATTAATTGTGATAATTAAAAAAAAAAACCCTTTATTTTCTTTCGTTCCTCCTACTTTCTTTTTCGTATAAACATCCACAGGCACAAACTCTCCACTTACTAATTTGAGAAAATAAAAACTGTATTTTCGGCCCATTTGTAGTACTAAATCACAGAATCATTCAAGCTAAACAAAGTTATTAAACCATGCACTACACATCTAGGTATTGAATGATTTTGATCCATATTTCCCATTTGAAAGTTCTCTTTGGATTCGTCAGTTGACGTACGTAACATCAAATCTTACTATTTAATTTCTAACCCTTTGAATTCAAGCCTTGCTCCACCCTTTTTATTATAATAGTCACTATATTTATAAAATAAACTGATGAATTACCAATAAAGTAATCATGGCATGAAGATTTAAGATTAAGATTATAGGTTAGATGGGTTGAATTTGATCAATTAAAATCAAACGATGTTATTTAAACCTTTTTTTTTTTAAAGTCAAAACTATGTTATTTTAAAAAAAATTAACAAAAATATCAAACTCAATTTTGATCAAAATAATTGAATTGATTTATCAGATTGACGGCGATAAAATATATTAATTTTATGTTGACTCTTCTTTTACACCTGATCTAATCAAAGAAAAGCTAAATCTTATACTTATCATCACCTGCCTTTTTAAGGGTAAACAATCTTAGCCATGCATTTAGCGAGTGATATTTTTTTATTTAATTAATATGGATATTCGGGTTAATTTACGTGTATTTTAACTAATTTTACAAGTTTTAAAATTAATGATCATATAAATCTCCAGTAATCTGATGAGACTCAAACTCATAACCATTAAGAATAATAAGTCATAACTAGTCATATTCATTTGTAACATTTCTCAAACCAAAATTAATATGTGCAGGTGTATTTGATATCTCCGAGCTCCGTCCTCTATCCTTGAATTGATTGTAGACTTTAGCCAACCTAATTCTGTTGAAAATTCTCTATATATATTTTCTTCCCACAATCTCACTTAAAAAGTTCCTTTTGTTCATATTAGATCATCTCCAGCCAAGGTCTTCCAAATAATAAAATATAGTACTGTGAACATAATCTTTTGCAATGAAAGTTGTGACTGATCCACGCCTAAACACAGTCACTTTTTTTTTAGTTTAACATGGGTATCTGGGCCAGTTTGCGTGCACCTCGACTAATCCCACGGGCCCTGAAGTTAACGACCATATAAGTCTCCAGTGGCCATCATATAAGCAACCACATGGCTCGAACCTGAGACCACAGAGGGAGCAAATCTCTTGGTCCCAAGCTCTTACCACTGGACCACCACCTAGATGGTTATACACAGCCACTTTTTGATCCTAAACATCAGTGCTTAAATTAGAAAATAATTGCCAAATTAAAACCATCATTTATTTAACTGAAAAATGTACTGCACATCCTTAAATTGTAGGGTATGTGCCCTCTTATTTTTAAGTGGGCTTTTCCTCAAAAGTTGGTGCATCTACTTTCATGCAGCTAAATAAGACGTACTGGTGTCTCTGAGAGAGGCTATGTTTTTTTCTTCAATTTGACTAGAGCTGAGGCAAGGCTACAACACCTTTAACAGCTGGAGTCTTAAGTGAATCCCACTGCATTTAAAAGCAAAAACAATTTATTTATGTAGTATATATATAGGGCTTAAATGCTGTAATATTAAACATAATGGATAAATATAATTAACGGCTACTTTTACTTGATCAATAAGGTAAAGACAAGGCATCTGATTCAATTGAAACCTTTGGAAACATGGCTTGCAGGGGCTAACTTTTGGTGGTAGTTGACCTATGCTCGCCGCCGGCCCCTTCAGTGAGCAGGCTTGTATTAGAGAAAATAATCACAGTTATAATCGCAGAAATCTTACCAAACTCAACATCTTAGATCTTATTTTTCGATATTTTATCGATAAATAAACTACAAATATTTTACAAGGATTAAGACGAACATAGAACGATCACATTCATGCTTAAGCATTTAATTTCCCTTTGTTCCTTTAGAACATGCATGTCCAAGAAGTCAAATTAAGAAGCATCTAGAAAGGAGTTCCTATGAGCTTAATTCCTTAGTGGTGATCATAATTCATGGATATGGTTATGAGCTTAATTAGGCGTCGCAACTAGAAAGGAGTTCCTATTAACATCTTTCAAGTTAGGCCGGCACTGTGTAATGACAATTATATATGATCTAGACCAGTCTTCATCAAACAATTTGAAAGAAATCAACTTCAATGCAGCCAAATTAGAAAAACTATTCCAACAATGCTCTAATTTATTAATGGCTGTGGTCTCTCTTTCTTATAATTGTTGGCCAAACTAATTGCAAGGTCCCTCTATTTCATGCATTTGATCAAATCAAACCCTTTGAAGGTGATCTGTTCTCCCTTGTTCGACTGCTTTACTAATCAAATTTCCATATAAATTCAACGTTTTATGATGAGATCTAATCGATAGAGGATCTTAAATATCCATTGATGGAAGTGTAGGGTTTGATTTGATCAAATGTGGAGAGTCAAGGGTTGTGCATGATTTGTAGCCTATGGTTATTTTATATTTATTTTGGATTCGAGGAAACTCCACCCTTAAAAAGCGTATTTTGTAGGTCCAGGTGAGCAAATAAAATTCCGGCAGTCCTAGACTCTTACAAGAGGTGCACGCCCTGACTCGAACTCGAGACTTGTTGTGCAGATCTCAAGCCTTTTATCATCACGTCACGCCCCTTATAGACAGCCTGTGGTTATTGCTTAAATTAAAATGGCAGAAAATAATTGAGGCTTCTAACCACTCTAATTATGATTCCAAAGATTTCGATATTTTTCAAAACGACATCAAAATCTTGATTTTAGCCATCATCAAGGATATTATATGATCAATAAACCATATTGTATAATATCTTTTCAAACTATTAAAGAAAAAACGTAACTTTCAGTTTTCAAAATTCTCCTTCCTCTAATTGAAATCAATTATACCTTATGAAAACGTATGATTTTGGTCCCATATATATATATATGAATTAATTTGAAGTCAAACTAATCAACTCCCTAAGAAATAAATTTATGAGTCCATGCGAATTAAAGTCATTATAGCATGATAATAAGTTTACCTAGCTACCTGCAATCGTTGATTGTTGACCATTCTAATATAGAGTTTGCACCCGTGCAATTTCTCTCTATGCTCTCTCTCGCAAGATTTGGAGACAATAGGAACCTTGGATTCTACTCTACGTTTTCCATCTTGAGCCATCTGGAGTCATGGCTAAGTGATGAAGGTTCAGAAGCAGCTAGACATGAGCATAAAATGTTCAGCGAGTAAAGCAATTTCTTAATCCACTATTTAAGTTTTGTTAATTACATGTGTATTCTTTAATTAGTAATTAATTAGTAAATTATTAATGATCTATATATTTACATTTATTCTTTATTAGCTGATTAAAAAAAGTATTGGGATTTTGGTCAAATTGGTTGTTGCACGAATTATGTTTCTAAAATATTAGTTTTCACTATTGATGATATTAATATTTTATATTAATTAGGAGTTGAGGATTTAGACCATTTATAATTTATCAACCGTAGATATTACCTCTTTTTTTTAAATATAACTTTTTAAAACAAAAACGTGTTGCGAGACTACTATAAACTCAAATATAAAATAACATTGTTTAAAGAATCATTTAAATATAAAATAATATATTTTAAAGGGTAAATTAAATTACGGATTTGAACCAACATCATCTATAATTAAGTAGCTTTAAACTCAATAAATTTGCTGTGTAGTGGCACCAATTGGCAAAGCGCATATGGAAGTGAAAAGACTTTTGAAAATACACCATGCGAGGCATGGCAAGTCCTCTTTGTTAATGTGAGATTGACTTTAAGTGCTCGTCATAATGATACAAAAAAACATCATCGAACCCAACCACAGAATGTGCACACCCACGTAAGGCAACCCTGCTGTCAAATTCATCCATTTGCTTCATCAAAACTAGTCTCGACCACTGCATCATTTTACCAAATCAAATATTTTAAAAGTATTTTTTTTTAATATATTAAAATATTTTTTAGATCTTTTTAATTTTTAACATCAGTATATTAAAACGTCGAAACACATTAAAAAATATCAATGTAATAATTTTTCAAGTCAAATACACTTTTAAAACTTATGGTTGAAATAAAGTACCAAGTAACCTTTAATATCCAAACTTGTCTTGAATTACTAACAGCTGAATTATTTAGGACAACTTACAACATAAACTCGTGTTTGATATTATATTTTTTAAAATATTTTTTATTTATAAATATATTAAAATAATGTTTTTAGTTTTTTTATTTTATTTTTAACATTATCACATATTACAACTATAAAAAATCACTAAAAAATTAATTTAATATTTTTTTTAAAGTGAAACACATGAAAAAATAGAAGCTACCATGGTAGCTAACACTATTTAAAAACTATATTTTTCCATGCTAATCAAGATTTTATTTTGGTTTCAGTGACTTCAATGATTAGTAGTTGATCAATTTTAATAACCCATGTTTTGATCAGTCAAATTAATTAATGGAGCAATCATATGAAAATGCATCTCATATTTAAAATGTTTAATTCCTTGTATCGAGGAAATGATGTGGAGTGTGAAAGGAGCATCATAATATTATCCTTGGACTCGATCTCTTCGAAGCAAAAGTGTAGTGGAAATTAAGGCAATGGCTTGGTATTTTATGGTATGCTAATCTCTCATTTTGAGCCCTATAGTAATATAAATCAATTGGTCATTAGTCAAAAGCCAAACACATTAGAAATTTGGAGAGAGACCCTTTTTAGCCCTTACCCTCTAGCTAGTGACAAATTTCTTGGAAGGAAGAAGGAAAAAAAAGAAAGATTCAGCTCTCTTTTTGGGCACTCTAGAGATAAGATGGCGTGCCCCTAAATATTATATATTGGCAAAACATAACAAGGACTTGAGTGATTCCTTTTTCTTTGATGAGTGGAGACTTTGTTTTATGAAAATATATATTCTTATTCCTCGATTCTCCCCTCCCAACCTCTTCTTTTCAACAGAATAAAGTTGATGATCAGGGAATGAAAGAGGGAAAAGAAAAATATTTGTAAATGGTAGAAAGAAAGAGAGAGTTGGTGTGTCTTAAAAACTGCATGGGAACATGCAAGACCATGGAATACAGATGTTTCCAAGCTAGCACAAGAGGAGATTTTCTTCTAGACCAGGAAGACAAAGCTAGCAATTTTAGTCAAATGTTTGTTAATACCCACACTTGATAGTGTGAGAATCCCATGGCAAATGTACGTAAAGCGCTAATCGCGATAAAAAGCAGCTTCCAATGTCTCTTTCTATATTATACATATTTCTTGTAAGCCATTAATTACATAGCTTAAAGAAGAAATGTGTTGAAATTAGTTCTTTTCAGGCACTATAATGCCTTCAGATATGTTATTTTTTTAAAAGAAAAAAGTATTATCATATCAATTTTTATATGCAAAAGTTAAGTTTTTATTCCATGGAATAGCTTTTAGATTTAAATGTTTAATTTTTGTGTTGTTATTCAAAAAGTTTAAACTTTTTTAAATATATATATGAATTTTAAATTTCAAACATTGAATAACAACACAAAAATCAATAATTAATAAGGTTTATCATCAAACTATAATCTTAAATCTTTAAACTAATGTTTAATTATTTTCTCAAGATAAAAAAGATGGAGATAATAAAAACAAAAAAAATATATCTTCTTGTTTTGAAATGATAAAAATTAACTATAAAACTATCTCATGAACATATTCATTTTATGAATTTATATTCGTCTTTTTATCTAAATACATTTTTGTTAAATTTTTTTTTACCAGATACTAATTAAGTACAATTATGTGCTTGAAATATACTATTATTATTATTTGTATACGGTGTTTAACTAATTTAGTAGCCCCATCCCATCCCACACCATATTTTATTTCTCTGTAATTAAGAGTTTACTGGGAGTTTAATAAAGAGCTAATTAGGAGCATTGTTTGTTTGGCACAGCAAGTACCTAGAGAAATTGTCATTATTATGCGCGTCTAATGATCATTTAGTAACCCTAATTTATCTTTCATGATATGATCATATTGTTAAGTGACCCACCACAGACAGTTGCCATTTTCTTGCTAAAAAAAACCGATCTGACCAAGAGAAGGAAAGGAAAGGAAGAGCCACTTGGGTGCAGAGACGTCGATCGTTGAAATTATTCACTAGAATATGGATATGTGGCGGTTTATGTTGCTTTCATTTCATTTTATTTTCACTTTATTTTTAACAAGTGAGAGCAAGAATCTGTTGACGCATGGAAGCTATATCAGCAGCTTGTCGATTTTCTCTTATTATTCCTTTTCCACATGATTTATGCCGTGGGGGCTTCGTTGAGATTAGAGATTCTCTGCCAAAACCTCACTGAAATGCAACTTTGTGGATTCACTTTGTTTGATTCTATTCCAGCACTACCACCTCTAAAGAAAGTAAGCATCTCATGCCTTGTGTTTGAGAAAGCCCAGGACATGACCCCAACACCCCCAAGTAGTAGGTAGGTCCTGAGAGCAGTATATTTGGACATGTGGAATATGGACTATAGAGGTTTCCAAACCTCTATGAAATGGCTTGCTCTTCTCTGTAGATCCTTCTCCTTCCTTTCTTGTTCACTGCTTTCTCTGGCTTTACCTCTTCAATATCAGGGCTTCTGTCAATCACCTCTTCAATATATTTATACACTTTGCGGTAATTATACGATAGAAAATAATATAAATTATATTTTGATATTTTATTTAATAACTTAAATTATTGGATTGAATTGATTTTTTAACATAATATCAAAGTGTTGATAATTAAGAGGTCACGAGTTCGAATCTCACCAACCTTTTTTATTTGATAAAAATTAAGTACAAGGTAGTGTGGATTTGTACAAGTTTCAAGTCCAAAAAACTTTCACTTAAGAGGCTATATATATTATAGAATAATATAAATTATATTTTAGAACTTCACTTACCAACTTAAGATTTTCTATTTGATTATTAAATGGAACTAAAATTTAACCAACATATTCTACGAGCCTAATTCTATGATAAGTTACCTTATTGTAACTGGATAAGGTAATGGACATACCCAAATTAGGTCTAAAAGTGTTGTTTTAGAATATATTTTTTTCTATTCTTGTATTTCTTTCTTTAACTCTCTTATTATTTAATTTTGGGTCTTTCTTTCCTTTTTTCTAGTTAGTTTTGTATTTCTTTCTTTAATTTTCTTATTATTTTAGGTTTTCCTTTATTCAGCTTAGCTAGGTTTAGCACCAGTGTAAAAAAAACTTGTAATTTATTTTTAGAACTGTTTTAAAAATTATTAAAATTTAGAATATATTAAAACATATTTATTAATTATTTTTACAATTTATTTCTTTTATTATACATAGCATCAGATTCAACAATATTTGTATAATTTTGTCTATAATTTTCAAGTTTCAAATCTAACCAATTGTACGTATCACATGTTATAACAGTGTTTGGACACAAGTAAAAAATCAGTTTAGGATTATGGTGGGTTCTCATTAGGGTTCTTAAAATCAGTTTAAGATTGGGTTATCAATTATATCATATAGTTGTTATCTTAAACATACGTACAATCTAAGAAAGACATCACAGAGAGAGAGAGAGAGAACAACAAGAAAGAGACAAATTGAATGAGAAAAAAAAACATTATGCAATAAAAATATTTTCTATTTTTAATAAAATCATCAAGAAAATCAAAGAAAGGGCACCATGTTTAGCTCTTTCTTCCTGTTTGTTTTTGCGTTTTAAAAGCGCTTTTGAAAGAATTTGAAATTTTTTTTATTTTTTTCTTTGCTTCAAATTAATATGTTTTTGATATTTTTAAATCATTTTGATGTGTTGATATCAAAAATAATTTTTAAAAAATAAAAAAATATTATTTTAATAAATTCAAATTTCCTCTTACAAGGTCCATGAAAGTCCATTATCAGAAACCTTACTTAAATTGGACGATGATGGGCTTGCTCTAATAAATTCTTGGGGGAACCTCAAACCTATGATTTTTTAGTAAGTTGTTATTTGAATTAATTTTGTTATTTTTTCTAGATTATTTTGGATTTATTGTTTTATTTTTTATTTTGTGTTAATTTTCTTTATCCCTTTGGATTTTTATTTTTTTAAAATGAAGTTTTCTGATTTATTTAAAAAAATTGTAAATTTATAAGGAGGCCGCAAGCATTATTAGAATTATTTTTCAGCAACTATTTTGCTCATTAAAATTCTGTCTCTTATATAATTGAATTGTCGTTGTCTTTCTAGCTTCTCTTCCTTCCCTTCCTCATCCAACCAGTGAAGAACAGCCATTAACGTGCAGATAACAAAGAGAAAATGCCAAGAAGACCCAACCGCCATTGTCCATTACATTACCATCTGGGGAGGAGTAACAGTGTTAAATATTGTTCATGTCTTACATTTGAAGCTATCCCAGTTAGTGTGCGTAGATATAATTTTGATCACTTGAAATTATACAAGTATACACATATAAATATATAATTTTATTAAATATATGGTGGGGTATATTTTTTATCTAAAATATTATTTTCAAAGAATAAAACAATCCTCTAATTTTTTTTTTAAATTTGATATATGATAATTTGATTTATTTGTGAAATCAAGTCAAGATTTATGTTTTGCAAGAACTCAAATTTTAGTGTATATTGCGGAGCGAAATTTAATGATTTGATACTTTGAAGAGTATCTTTAATTTATCTTCAAAGTGTTATTGAAGAACTCTTATGAGATATTTAGGCTTGATTCAATAAAATTTCATTCTTTGTAGTCTTCAAATATAAATAAAAGAATTTTGAGAACTTTTAAAGAACCTTATTGGTTGAAGAAAGAGCTTTCTTGCTTGAAAAGCGTGACTTGAAGAAAATTTATAACTCCAACAATTTATTTCTTCTTTCTTTTTTTTTCTCTAGGTTGAAGTCCTTTATTTATAAAGATTTGTAAAGCTTTCAGATTCTTTTTCAATGTCACATAATAAGATTTAATTGATTAATCTTTATTAATGATATCTCGTATTTATAACAAGATATCTTGAATATCTCTTCTGAAGTGTCATTTTTTTGTTAGCCAAGAAATATATGAAGGTTCATTTATTTTTAATGTTATTTATTTCAATTTTATTTTATCATTTCACCTAAAAATAAAATAAAAAGTGAAATTTAATTGGTAAAAATTTTTTGTTTGTAAAGTTTGGATTGACCTGGTCAACCAAGCATTCAATAAATGATCTAATTCTCTTACTCAAAAAAATTAGGTGAAATCTAGATTGATTTTAAAAAAATCAAAATGATATTGTTTTAATTTTTTATATATAAAATATTAAAATATGAAGTTGAAAGTAAATATTATTTATTTAATTAGTTAATAATTCCAAAAAAAATGGTATTATTCTCAAAGTAACTTTCAATTCATTTAATTAATATGTAAATTGGTAACTCGGGGTAAAATATATTTTTTTGTCTTCATAAATTCATCAATCTTCCACGTATCTTGTCCCATACTTTAAAATTTTCAATATCATTCCTACAGTTTTATAAAAGTTTCAATTTTACACTTTACTACTACATAAGTAAACATTTTATATTTCATATTTTTTTCCTACTTTATTATTATTTCAGTATTTTTCCTCTCAAATCCTTATATATTTTGTAATATCTCGAAAAACTAATTAAAATGTTAAAAAAGAACCCATATGATGTTTAATGGTTAGGGGTCGAGGTGTAAAAATCGAAAAATTAAAACAATAGGGGTGGAAATTGAATATTAATGAACCTGTAAGACCAAAAATAAAGTTTACCCTTTAATTAGCTTTCACTCCATATTAGATGTCTATCCATGGAGTTTTGAAAGATGAAATTTAATTAGAGTGAAGCCTAAGGCTTAATAATATAGCCCAGACCATTTTCAAGTAAAACTTTGTGAGCCTGAACATGGAAGCTAGGCCCACCAATAAACCCTAAGAATATCTACTCATCTGCTTCATCTACTACCTCTCCGCTCCTAAAACCCTAACGTGTCCTAACCACTCTCATCTCTTTGCCTCTTCTACTCTCACTGGCCAACTTTTTATTTGGGTATGCAACTGACGTTCTCTTTTTAGATTATTTAAAGGTTTTCTTCTATACACAGATGGGTTTTTTCTTGTTTGAGAAAGTTCTAGCACTCTTTCTTTAATGGGTAAGTGGGTTGATTTTGCAAATTTGAGTAGTTTTTCCTTTTGTTTTTCAGTGTGAAGGATAAGGTTATTGTGAGTGAAGAAAATGGTGAGGCCTTATGGTAAAGGGCACAAGAAAAGGAAGAAAGGGGAGAGGTATGATAAGGAAGAAGAGGAAGTGGAAGAAGAACAAGTTGAAGAAGAGAAAGCTGATAGTGAGACTGAAATGAGAGCTCAAGATGGCGAAGAAAAAACAGAAGAGGAAAAAGAAATGCAACTGCCAGGAGTGGAGGAGGGCATTCCTATTGTCCCAAGTCATCAAACTGGCAAGAAACCTGGGGTTATATTCGTGCTCGAAAAGGCTTCTTTGGAAGTTGCAAAAGTTGGAAAGGTCTAAAGACTGTAACTTTTCATTTCAACTTTTGGTTTACAAGTAACGTATTAGAATCATTGCATGGCTTAGTGTGGGTTTTTTAGTAGTAATGTAGAGGTTTGGGGTAATGTTTTGAATGTGGGTTTAGGGCTGAGAGAGTGGATTTTTGAAGTCTTGGTTTTTGGGGGTTTTCATGAAGTGGGGTTTTATCACTTAGTTGGAATGTTTTCGTTTTCATCTGACTAGTTTTGTCTGTACAGAGTTACCAAATTTTGAATTCTGAGGAGCATGCCAATTTCCTGCGGAGGAATAAAAAAAATCCTGCTGATTACAGACCTGACATTATTTATCAGGTTAGTGCATTTTATTACTAGCAGTCAGATTCCGGCGTCACGATGTTTATTAGACCATTCCCAGGACTGTCTTTCATGAGCAGGCCAAACAGTATCGAAGTTACTCAGAGCTGGGTTACCTTGTTTGAAATATTCTGGCCCTTGTATCAATGTTGTTGTTGATAATTTCAGGCTCTCCTATCCATCTTAGATAGCCCATTGAATAAGGCTGGGCGGTTGAGAGCTGTATATGTGAAAACAGATAAAGGTGTTCTTTTTGAAGTTAAGCCACATGTTCGTATTCCGAGGACTTACAAGCGTTTTGCCGGTATTATGTGTAAGTTCAGTTGATCGCCCCTGAGACTTCTGTATGATGTTGGAATATAGCCCATCTTATTTTGTCTGTGAATCTTTGTATTTGTTCTTTACCGCCTTGTTCTATATTGCAGTGCAGCTGCTACAAAAACTGAGTATAACTGCTGTCGGTAATCGTGAGAAGCTTTTGCGTGTGATCAAGAATCCTGTAACCCAATACCTGCCATTAAACTCTCGTAAAATAGGTGAGCTTGAATTTTTATGGTTTTATGAGTCATGGACTGTTAACGGGGTGATAAAAGTCACTTGCTTTCCTATCAGGCTTCTCCCATAGCTCAGAAAAATTGGTCCAAATGGAGAAGTATGTGGCTGGAGTTGGTGATGACACCGACCTTGTTTTCGTGGTAAGCACAAGTAACTTCTGTACTAAAAACACTCTTTGTTGAGAAACTTGTAACCTTTCTGATCTCTCTCTCAAACAAAAATAATCAGGTTGGTGCTATGTCCCATGGTAAAATTGAATGTGATTATGTAGATGACTTCATATCAGGTAAGCTCTTCCTAGATCCATTTCTTTACAATCATCTTATGCAGAAATAATGCACGCAGTAAAATCAATAGTGATTAGATTTAGCTTCCGATAAAGAATCTAGATAGACCCCAAGTTCATGTATAATGTTTTTCTGAAGGCACTATCCATAAACACGTTTGTTTAGCTCAAAGCATTTGCCAGGAGGATTTGATCGGAACTTCACGCAAACCAATGCACAAGTTACGGAAAATATGTTACGCGTATTGATTGGGTATAAAATGCAACTGGTTACCTTTGTAATGATTTGTGGCATCCTTCAGAACACCTCTGAATATCCGTTAATGTATTGGCATTGTACGTGCTGTGAAGTTGAGGTTTCGTCGTCCTGATGAATGTCCTGTCTGTATTTGACATCTTGGATTTTTGAAGCAGGAATCCTAATTACTTGTGTTGTCTCCCCTTTCAGTGTCTGAATATCCGCTGAGTGCTGCCTGGTGTATTGCAAGGGTATGCGAGGCTGTGTCGAAGAAGTGGCGTGTGCTGTAAACTCTCATGTCTCTGCATTTTGTCGATCATATTGTGATCTGGCAGCATAACCAGAATTGAAGTACATGTAAAGCCAAACCGTAGCACAAAAACAATTTAAATTGCAATTTTTATTTTATTTTGATGACACAAATATGTTACACTTGTGCCTTGTTCACTAAAGAGCCCCTGCTCATACCGATTTATATTCGCGTATGTAACCATTTGGGTTAATAGTAAATAGGGTTGAGCATGGGTTGATTTGGTTTGGACCAAAAAATCCAACCAAATTGAATATTTTTTCAAAATTTGAACACGGGTGAGCCCGTGGTCGGTTTGGTTTTCTATTTAAAAAATTGAATCTATCCAAGGGTATTTCAATTCTAAAAGTTCAAAGATAACTTTTTTTTATGAAATTTAATATCTACTCGTGAATTTTCTACTCTATTTTCATTAGAGAAATAGCATGTTAATGTACATATTGACAATGGTAAGCTGCTGTGCTGTATCCTGGATAAATAATTAGCTAACATGTAAAAAATGGTTGAGATGCGAAAAATGATTATAAAAAATAATAATAAAAAAAAATAAAAACCAACTACTGTTGTTTAATGATCAGTTCTTTGCCCGGTTAAGGCAGCGATTTGCTTCTTGAGGTTGAGGATCTCAATTCCATAGGAAGCTAACTGGTTCTTCAGCTTCTTTGAAGCCACCTCGTAGTTTCTGTTCATGAATGCCAACTCATTTACTGCTTCCTTGTATCTAAAATGGAAGGCATCTGACTTTGCTTGTGTCCCTCGAAGCCTCATTCTAAATTTTGCCCTTTCCTTGTTGTTCATGGCTTCTTCCTGCTTGCATTTGAGCAACACATGATATGTTTCACTAGATCAAAAAGGATTCGCTTGAAGAAAATGAGTAAACAACAAATCTCAATGTTTGAGGGACTTCCTCCTTTAAACTGATGTGATGTGATGCTACTAATGGATGGGGAACGCATCTTTTTAGGTTCGAGAAAGAAAAGAAGATCGAGTAATATGTAATTAGCCCATGGTAGAGCAGCTTAAAGAGCATTTCTAACTCTTTGATTCTGGGATGAAACACACAAGTAATGCTAGATCTTGAATCGGATGAATACAATTGTGTAGATACTTACATTCTTCATTTTGGCCTCCATGCTAGAGATTCTCCCATTAAGTTCCTCAACTTGAACTTTAGACTCCAGTAACTGGAACAAATTCACGGTATCAGACCGTTCTGAGATAAATGGGGTGCCAAATCAACAAAAGAATTAATAACCAACCTACCATGTCATCACAATGTCTAATCCACTTGTCCCTTTCACTTGTTATACTGAGTAGTTGGTTTTGAAGATTCTGTCAAAAAAACATGTGACCAAGTAAATCACTAAATTGAGAGAGAGAATATCTGCCCTTTTCCCTTTTTTCAAATGTAAATTCATTTTGCAAACAATGCATGTAGATCGAACCTGGAAGTCATTTTCTGGTTCTAATCTTGTATCCAACCCTCTAATTTGAGTAAATAGATCATCTCGCTCCTTGCTCAGAATAATCATTTCCTTCTCAAGTGTATTCACTTTCCCGCGAGCACAGTCAAGTTCCATGGAGAGAGTGTCCAGATTTGATTTCAACGTCTGGAGCATAAGAGGAAAAAAGAAATTGATTAATTCTGCTTTCCAAATAGAGTAATAAACTAATAATATGTCGTATAAAAAAATTATCACATGAAAATGAACCTGTATCTCACCTCTTGAGATTGTTTGCTCTCAATATCATCCCTTATCAGATGATTTTTCAGTTGATCAATCTCTAGAGACTTCTCTGCACTGGATCAGAAAAGAGTTCGACTTTGAGGACAGTAATAGCCAGTCGCCAGCAATAAGGTCACTAATAATGCAAAAAAAATACAGAAAAAATGGCTATCGAACATGGTTATTTAGAATATAATATATACCTTGATTTCTTCTCCCGCTCGGCATTTTCCTCAGAACATGCAAGTTTTTCTGTGAGGACCTTGCATTCTTCCCTACAGGACTCTAATTCGTTTCTGGCCTATTGTAACACATCCATAATCAAACTAACAGACAAGTGGGTATAATAAAACAAAGCAATCATATACGCTAAAAGAAATGGTGTTCATTCTCAAAACAAATTTGGACGAGACAAGCAAATGATGACATTACAGTATCCCCACCAGACCCTGAACACAGCACAGAATTTGAAATAGAATGGCGTATTGAAAAATTCTTTAAGTGGAATTTTGTAGCTTACCTCTGACATTGCTTTGGTCATTGCTGTAATCTCTGCACCTTTTTCTTCTATGACTTCAATGGAAGCTTTCTCCTTGGAAAACCATATTGCCTTTTCCTCCTCCATTTCCAAAAGGGAATCACTAAGTTGCTGCAAAATCAGACAAAATCCCATGACCAAAATTCTGTCAATAAAAACAAGAAAAATAGTAAATTAATTTCTAAGAGATTCGACAAAACATGAGCTTACCATTGCCAACTCTTCCTTTTGTTCTGCTAACAATCTTATAGAATTTTCCAATTTTTGCTGGTCCAAAGTGGATTCTTCCAACCTTAGTCTCTAGAGACAGAAAAACAAGATGCACAAAGTAGCACAAATGCACAATAGTCTTTCAGCTTTAATGAAGAATTAAAGAAACTGATGAACAGGGGAGATGTAAGAGGAAAAACTTACAAGGCGTGAAGCATCTTCCTGCAACACATTCACTTCAGCATTTGATATGTTAAGCTTTTCTGTCAGGGCCTCCAACTCTGAAGCCAAACTTTCATTTCTTGATATAGCCTCTTCCTTTTCCTTGTGTGCAGCAGTTACTTCCTCTTCCAAAGAAGCAATAGTTGCTTCCATTTCAAATGCAAGAACTTCCAACTTTCTGTAATCTTCCTAAACAATACAAAAATGACATGGGAAAAAAAGAAGATAAGATATGAAGTCATCCGCATGATTAATTCAAGCAAGGGGATAATTGATAGCTAGATTACAGATGTTCGATGCAAGGTGTACGAAACAGATATTAATATTCAAGGTCACCACCTCCATTGTCTCTTCAAAAGAAGCTGCAAGACCCTTTGACTTTTTTGGGTCAAACATCTTTGAACTCCTGTCAACCATTGAATCACGTCTTCTACCAGCCAGGGAGTCACGTTTGCTAATGTCACGCTCGAGAAGAGTCTTCTGACCATGCAATCGTTTTACCTCCCTTTCAGCAAATGTTTTTTGACCCTACAAACATGAAGTGATGAATTATAATCTAAATCATATGATTTAATTGGCATGGTAGGAAATTATGCATATAGAACAAAACCTCAAGTTTGGTTTTCTCTTGAACAGCATTCTTGAGCTTGGATTCAGTCTCTTTCAATTTCACTTTTGTTTTCTCAAGATCTTTTCTCAAATTATCCTTTTCTTTTGCCAAGAAACAAGAAGATAAACATGATAATTCCTTTTGAAGATTTTGAATTTGAGAAAGAAATTCCTCCTTTTCAAAATTCTGATGTTCTGTAAGTGCCTGCAACAACCAAAGGAATAAGACAAGTACATCAAGCCCTGCATGTTATGCATACGTGAGTTAAGTCAAATTAACCATTTAAACAAGCTTTCTTACTCTCAAAGACTCTTCATAATTTTGAGTATTGTGTCTCAGTTCTTGTATCTGTTTCTGAAGACCCGTAGATTCTTTGTGTAAAAGGAGCTGCATTTGAAAATTTTAATTTATTTAGCAGACATAGCCAGAAAAGAACTAAAAGGAAATAGTAGATTTCATTTAATAATTTCTGTTTTCTTATCTGTACCAAACAAATAGAACTGCGTTATCTCTTTATCACTACTGCGGTTCATTTAGCTATAGTCCCCTGCATTGAAGAAAGAAAGAAACAACCATACCTTTTCATTCTCCACTTCATCAACTTTTTGCTTCATGCAATGGTATAACTTCTCATGACTACTAATGATTAATCCTTGTTCATGAGAGCTCTGGCAGATCAAAGCCTTGAAATCCTGCATTGCAACGAATTACTTTATTCAAACTGTGCCCACTAAAACATAGTCTAATATAGATTCAATGAAAACAAATAGCCTACCACACATCCAGAAGGTATTCGCATAATGAACAATCATAAAATAAAATAAAATAAGCAATCAGTCGATATTTCATTATTACTCACACTTATTGCATTAGATATAGAAGAAAAACTCTGGAAAACGTCATCCAAAAGAGAGGAACAGCTTTCAACAACTTCTTTGGAGTTCTTAACTTCAGACATGATTTCTTCAATCTCCAATGAAACCTTTATCAGAGTTAAAATTCACCTCTAGTTAAGAGATTAGGAATAAGCTTGCTAGGCATGGCCCAAAGAGTATAAATACAAACAAAAACATTGCGGACAAATACATATATTAAGTACAGAAAATATAAAGAACAAGGACTGACTAGGAATGCTCACAGAGATTAAGACAAAAGTAAAAGTCACCTACATCAATAATGTTAAGTTGTTCATGAGCAATCCTCGTCTCCTCTCGTGCATTTTGGAGCTCTTCATGGAGCTAAGAGATCACAATAGAAAAGACAAAGAAGCATTACAAATTTTCCAACATAAAGTAAACGCAATAAATTTTACTATAAATGCAAAGCATAAATGAAGAACGAATACCAGTTACCTTTCATTAACCAATGAAAACCAAACAGAAGTTAAAAAATACCAGCATTAATATGCATATAATTTTGTACTTTTATTGATGAAGACCATGAATAGCTCTTGGAAACCACAGCAAAGACATCATAAATTTGCCCATATGCACATCTTAGAAAACAAAGAAAATTCATTGATGGCTCATACTTACCTCTTCAAACGTCTCCCTAGCACATATACTTTGCTCTGTTGCTAGCTCAACAACACTGTCTAGATTTTGCTGACTAGAGGACTTCTCCATTTCTAACATTTTAATCTAAACAATGAAAAAATAAGTTTAAATCACATGTAGTGGAAACAGAAGATGAAGAAATTCTAGGAACAATATGAACCAGAGAAAAAAACATAAAATTCAAAGATTTCAAAACAAAAGGTTATTAACAAACAAGAAATTGAGGAAGAAGGCAAAAAAACAAACCTTATCTTGAAGTTGTTTGATCACAATAATGGCCTCTGACTCCCTTAGACTTACGTTTTTGTCCAAATTATTGGTACTTGTATTGCCATCAGAAGTAAGACAATTACTACATTTCACACATTGAATCAAATTAGTCTCACCAAGCTGTCTTCTTAAACAATCAATCTGTATCTCACTCGTAGTTCTCTGCATGGTAAAAATATAAAAATTAAACAAATGGAGAAATAAGTGAATATCCACATCCATCTCCTAAAAACAGATGTGCTAAAGAAGAATAACAACCTGAGTTTCAAGTTTCTGAAGCAAGTCCTCATATTCCACTTGTATTTCTGCCCATTCATGGTCCTCCTGACACCCAAACACATATTAGTGCATCAACAGATAAATGAGAGGGTATATAGATAAAAAGAAAGGGCACAAACCGCAGTTGAGCCTTTCTTCCTAGGTGGCGCCTTTCTCCTATTTGTCACATGCAATAAAGAACATGGATCAGGAAGGGTGCAGTCTTCTGATGCATTATTTTTACAATCTTCACTTTGCATATTGACGTCATCCCCAACTTCAATCTCGCTGACCAATTCTTGAAAGGGTAAAAGTGGTCCCATATCACTTCTATCTTTCATTGGTTTTATAGCAGAAGCCCTTGGCTGGATATTGGGATCCACCTAAAGCAAAGCAGAAGACTATAAGCTAGCTAATCAGCCTAAATCCAATTTATTGTGCAATATTCCATAGCTTTTCTCAACACATAGTTACAGTGCAAATTCCTGATTCCAGTACAAACTAGTTATCAATGTGCTTGATCATCTCAATAATTTCATAGGACAATATATGACAGAAATCCCAGTGAATCCCGGTCATAAATCAAGTGAAACTTCCTAACACACAAACAAGTACCACTGCCCTATGCCATGGTTTTCTATTTGTGCAAATTGTGCCAAGATTTCAGATGATAATCCATTAATAAGGCAATACCTAAAATGTCAAACCATTAGACCAAGTCAATTCATGATAGAATAGTGTACAAACTACTATTTATGGGCAAACTGCATCAAAAAACGTTTATTATATTCTATGATTATAGGATGCTCCTACTTTAGTTGTGCGAGAACTTCAAGCAATACTGCTGTCCACCTTTGTTTAACAATTGAATGCAAAGTTAAAGCTGGATTTCGAACTTTCATTACTTATGTATACATACAAACACTCAATTATAGTTCAGTTTCTTTGAGTGAACATTGTCAAACTACAGAACCACACACACGCTGGCCACGTAGCCTTGTCCTCGTTTCTTGAGATATGGCATCCCTTACACCCCCTGGGTGGTTGTGTCCAAGTGAAAACAGGATTCTGTTACCTCTACTCAATGATTAACCATTGCAACAAATATCCATCACTTTTTAAAATCAACTTCAACATGCATAGGTTCACTCTTGAATTTTGACCTCGAATATGATCTAGCAAAGAGTTTTGAGTTTCATGACTAACAGGAGATAAACTTAAGCATTTTAGTAACAGCAAACATAATACCTCTTGAAGAGTTTCCCGTGCAAGATTTCCAGGGCACCATGTGTCTCGTCTCTTCCCCTGCAGAATGTAACGAAACTCCGTAAGAACTACTTAAGGGGTTAATTTTAAACTCATTGTTGGTCTCTCATCAACAAAAAATTTTCCAACCTTTTACAGCATCTGCACCACTAAAACAAAAATTGAACAAATAAATAAAGTAAATCAGACAATGATATCCAATCTAGGTCTCCATTCTCTAAGTCCTTTCTAAATGAGAAGCCCCTTCCTGTAAGCTAGTCTTTCCTCGAATCTTTCCACCATAGAATCGAGAAATGTAGCTGCCTTATGACAGACAATCCACTCTAAGTGTGAATGCAGTAAAAAGACAACATCCCAAAAAATTGGCCAGCCGCCTAGGTATTCACTCCACGGACTACAAGCAATTCACTCTAACTCGAATTCACGCAAATACGAAAAAAAATATCAATAAAAAATTAGAAATAAAAACATATTTTGAGGAATCTCAACTGCTCCAAATTAGCGCCACAAATATGATCAAACCCATTTATGTGACCTTGGGAGTTGAGATCCTATCTGAAAATAAAAAGGTGCACCAAACTCCATTACCAATGCAATTGACGAATTACCCTTCTTAGTCTAGAAGAAAGTAACTAATCATCAACTTGTACTCCCCAAACTAATACCCACCACCAATAATATCCACCATCCTACATTTTTTGCACTGAAATTATAGGAAGGCGCATCAAACATATGTTTTTGATGAATTATATTGATAAGGAAGTCATACAAACCCTCTTATGTTGATCACGACTCTCATCCCGATTAGAGAACAACACCATTGAACTCAAGTTTTTAATTCTCTTAGCTTGCTCTTGCAAAACCTTCTCACGTTCAACTTGAGCTCTCTTTTCCTCCTCCAATTCCAAAGCTATGCGCTCCCTCTCCAGTTCAGACTGCAAAAAATATTTTCAACATCTAAACTCAAATCATTCCATGCATATGAAAAAATTAATATCAAAAGCAAGATGATTGAACCTGTAATAATGTGTTTCGAAGATTGAGAATCTCCTTTCCTAGGTGTTCGGATTGAGAACCCTGGATTGAAATCAATAATAGTTAAAAGGTGAGCAACTGTCGAAAGAATGAAAAAATAACTGCACCTATCATGTTAAGGGGGATAACCCGTAATTTTTCCCGAAGCTCCTCAATCTCTTTCTTTTGACGCTTTAACAAGGCAGCATCTGTCAAAATCTAGCATGAAGAAAACATGGGTTACTCCTCCAAAAGAAAAGAAAAAAAATGACATCCAGAGACGATATGCTGGCATCAAAACATAAGCTCAAATTATGAAACACTTTAAAAGAGTTTTTGAACTTAGAAAGCATCAAAATAAGTACAATACAGTTTAGTTAGTGCAAGACAGCAAAAAAATACCTCATTCACATGTGCACAATTCGTGACACGCAACGCTCTGCTTGCAAACAGTAGACTACTCTTTGTCTCGTCTGCATGAATCTACTATCAACAAACGTGATTAGCAACATAAAAAACAGATGAAATCATAACACTTGTGCTTTTAACAATGTTAACCAAGATAAATTTGAATGGCTACAGAATGTTACCTGTGCAAGAGTTATGTTGCATATTATAGCTGTATTTGCATTTCCACCCAAAGCGGGCTGCAAAATGCGTGTGAGTTTGCTATCTCTATATGGAACATGACCCCTAGATCAAATTGAATAATAAAAACAGTTAAAGTGTATGAAGTGATTAAAAAATAAAGATAGTTACACAAATATAGAAAATACCCTTGGCTTTCTGCACCCTCACTCAATTTCTTAATGACAGTGCCAAGTGTCATTAAGCTTTTATTTATGTGTGAACCCTCTTTGAGCCGAACACCTTCTGCTCCAGTTTTTGCCGCCCGTTCAGAACCAGCAAGGTCCACCAAATTCTAGAAAAAAAAACATCCATACTAATTACCATAACGACAACAGAAAGAAGCATAACCACCATAAAGATAAAAGGAAACACAATACACTGAATCACATACCAAAACCGATACACGTACAGCATCACATGAGTTGCTACTATCCTCATCCCCAGTCCTATCTCTACTCTCAATAATCTGTTCAATAATGAATATAAGGAAAATGATCGTATAAAACAAACAAAATCAGTGGGAGGAGAATTTGATCTTACCATACGGAAAATAGTGTGGGACCTGCTACTATACAGGTTCATGTTTGTCTCTCCAATGTGCCTGTGAGCTAAAATTCGATGAAGAAAAAGCAGAAACCAATTAATCATCAAAAAGCCAACGTAAAAAAATGGTGGTTTCTAACAAAAATCCAAAAATATTAACATTATAACTTACATTCTCCAAACTGCATCAGTTCGAGAACTTGTTGGGGAGAGGCAACTATTTCTTCACGCAATCCAGCTACATATATTCCTCTCTACGTACACAAAATAAAAACAAATAGCTAGCAACAATCTTGGCAATATAGCACATAATCTCCAAGAAACAGAAATTTTGAGTACCTCTGTACTTTCATGAATTTGCAACTTTCGATGTTCGGGAGCCAATAAGTCATTAATATCTTCATTATATATCTCCATGTAAGACATTCTCAACAGAAACTCCCGGTCCACATCCTAATTTACAAATTAAAGTCTCATCAAGTAAGAGTAATAAAAAAATTCCTTGCAAAATTAAAAATACATATCCAAACTTTTACTAAATTGTTAAAGCTATTTCTACAAATTATAATTATTATCGAGGATGCCAAGGTCTCACTCTCTTGTGTTTCACTAATGACCTTTCCGTGTCCTTGTGATTTCAACTCCATCAATACAATGCACAATCTTTTGCAGAGATTAAAAGGGTCGTCTAGTTTGGCATTGTTATGAGTCAAAGTAAAACTTAATTTTGGAGGGACATGTGGCATCGATTGAATGGTTGTGGGTAATGAAGATGATGTAACATGTGGCATTTGGTAAGATTAGGTAGCTGCTACAACAAAATTGGTAACCTTGTATAAATAACTAGCTCGTTTATCATTTTAATCATCGAAGGAAATGTAAAGCAGAATCGTTTCTTTGTCTTCCTTTGTAAATTACAACTTCTCTTCTTCCCTATAAACACTTAATTCTTGTTTATATAAATTTTTACCATAAAAAAGGACCATAATCGCAGAAATCAAGAAATTGGAGGACTCGGTCCAGAATTTTAGAAAGGTAAATTCAGAATAGTCCTTGGTGTTACCACCCAAAATAACCAGTTCTTTGAGAATAGAGTAAATGGGTTGAATATTTGGGAGAAAAGTTAGTACTCGTTTGTAAGGGACTAATTTTGGGGTCTTACGGAATTCACAATCTTTTGTAGACGCTGTTAATCATTTGGGGGTAAATGTTATGTGGTATTTCACAAAATCATTATTATTGGATTTATGGAGTTAGAGTGCAAAAACAGTTTGGAGTACCTAATGATTCCACAATATTTTCAAGAAATTTGGGAAATGGTCTTGAGTTTTAACCTAATCAAGCAGTTAATATGGGAACGGCAGCAAGCTATAAATCTTTTCTTAATGGTGTTAATAGAGTGAATCAAATGGAAACTTTTAATCAAGATGGAAGTTAGAACATTTATGGAGTTAGCAATAGTTTGTTGTCAAACTGCATGTCAAACTATTACTTTTGTTAATGGAAGTCAAAACATTTATGGAGTTAGAATAGAGAACCTTGTATACGTAGCTAGCTCGTTTATCATTTTAATCATCAAAGGCAAAACAAAACAGAATTCTTTCTTTCTCTTCCTCTCCTCTCCATAAACACTTAAATTCTTCTCTATAAACACCTAAAACATGTCCAAAAAGGAAAGGCTCACTGCCATCTAAAAGCTAATTAAAAATATCAACATTAAACAAAACAATAAAATAAACCCAGAAAATTGTGTAAATCTCAATTAACATGCAACTAAAATTAGATTCAAATTAAAATTACCCGTTGTATTATATGAAACAAATCATGCACAGCAAGAGGAATCACGCCAGGCTCATTAGATGTCCCTCTCATTGTATGCGTCTTTCCACTGTTAGTTTGTCCATAAGCAAATACAGTCCCTAAAAACCATAATTACACTCTTGAGTTAATCCAATTCACTAATTAAAATCTTAATTACTTTCAAAATTTACCGTTGAATCCACGAACGGCAGCAGTAACGATTTCTTTAGTTTTGGATCTATAAACCTCTTCAGTCTTACACGCTTCACCAAAAACACGATCTAAGCAGCAAAAAAAATTGAAAAAATTAGCAAACCGGAAATAAAACCTAAAAAAAAATTATTTAAAAAAAATTCAAAAATGTGGAATGTGAACTTGACAGCACCGAATTCGAATTTATTGGAGTAATTAGGGATGAAGATGGAGCTTCCGGAGATTCTCCATGGAGTAGATTTTGCGTCTTCTGCTGATAATGGTCTTGCTCTGACGGCGACGTGGATTCTCTCCATTTTCGTTTTTTGGAGAGAGGGAGGGAGTCAAGAGTTGATGTTTGAAAATTTGAAAAGCCCTATTTTTGGTGTGCCTGGTTTTTTTTCCCGCCTACGAGGGAGTCGTTTTTATTAGATTGGTTTGTCGGGCCTGGTTATGGAAATGGGCTTCTTGATAGCTTACTTGATTTTATTTTATTGACTTTTGTTTTTAACTCTCTCTTAAAAACTATTAAGTTTATTTTTTATCAGGCGAGCTTGGTTGAATTTAGTTTAGGTAAAACAATATCCAATCAAATTAATTATTTTTAAATAATTTCGGACCAAACTGAATCAAATTGAACTGATTGGTTTGATTCTATTTTATTTTATTTTTAATTTGTAAAAATTAAATTAATTCATGACTCATTTAATTAGGGCTTTTTTAGGTTTTTTTTAGATTTTGATCGAGGCAATGTTTGGGAATTTAATTGAAACCGTGTTTTTTATAAGTTTAAATTATTTTTTTTACTTAAAATTATTTTTTTTATATTTTCAGATCATTTTGACTTTTGATAAGCGAATGTCAAAGGTAATTTTTCAAAGATAAAAAAAAATATTATTTCAATACATTTCCAAGCGAAAAGCACTTTAAAACCATAATCGTTACAACATTTCCAAACACTCCAAGCGTTTGGGTCTTTATCTTATATTGGACAATTATTTAATGGGTCAAAAAATAAGAATTGGAACTTTAATATATAATGCAACTTTAATTACTTAATGGGGTAAAAATAAAAATTAAGAAATGCTCATTTAAATTAATATGAAATGTGTGATTAGTATGGCAGAGTAATGTGTGTTTTTAAAAGTAATTTTTACTTGAAAATATATCAAAATATTTTTTTTAGTTTTTTATTTATATAAACACATTAAGATTATCAAAAAATAAAAATAAATGAAATCACAAAAATAACAATGACAGCTCCGAGAACTCATTTATTTTTGCGTTTCAAAAGCGTTTTTGAAAACATTAAAAATATATTTTTCTTCTTTGCTTTTAATTTTATTGTATTTTTTTATTGTTTTAATATATTAATATTAAAATAAATTTTAAAAACTAAAAAAATATTATCTCAATAAATTTTTAAATAAATATTATTTTATAAAATAATCGTTATAATATTACCAAACACGTTATCCGTCAAATTAACCCAGCTCCTGCGAGTGTTGTCTGAACCTTCTGAACTTGAACCAATAGCCTTTGCATGCACTGCTAAAATGTGGCACATGGAAGTTTTGCACCATTTAAGATGTCCAAGTTTTGCAAACAATACAATTTCCTATGGTTACGGGGGCTTCGGGATACAAATGATTAAATATTTTTACTTATTTTATCATAATAATTTATCTTGTCAGTCAATAAATTAACTAATTATCTCATAATTATATTAGTTACTAATATAATTGTGCAATTATAATTCAAAAGGTATATTGTTATCTTCAAAGGAAATAGATTCACTCAATGCATTGTTAAAAATAATAATTAATCTTTTTTATAATCTAGCCAATTCCTTCACAATTATAATAAATACTAGCAATCAGGTATGATTTAATAAAAGCATTTCTTGTTGTCTTTAGATAAGTAAAAAAAAATACTTAAATTATATAAAAAAAAAATCATTTTTAAGTAATTATGAACTATCTTTTACCTATATTGCATTGTAAATATTTAAGAAGCACCGTATCAAGGTTGAGAACACAAGTTTGATCCCTAAAAAACATACTTATTGAAAGGGCAGTTACAAATCCTAAACGGGACTAATCTCACTTTTTTTAAAAAATAAAAGTACGAGAACACCCAGATTAGAACCAAAAAAATAAAGCACCACAGCAAGCAGGTCTGCTGCAAAACAACCCATAATTTACTGAGCTGATCCTTTCCAGCGATATCGAGTTCTGGGCTTCAATTGTAAGATTTGTCAGTATTGTTTTTCTCTTTTCTTTAGATTGATGAACTCAAGAAAAAAATTAGCAGAGAACCCTACGTTCCATGCAAATGGACCACTAAAAAGTACGAACAACCATAAAGAACATACCGTGTATAGTCTGCATACCATCAAAAAGAAAAGAAACAGGTTGTCTGCATAAGAAAACTTGCGATATATAAGCGAGATTTACAGGAGATGACCAATTACTTGACAAGGGAAAGGCTGTATTCTCATCTTACATTAGTTACTACCCTCACTTGTCCTTCTACAAACCACAGCAGAAGAGAACACTATGCACAAACTCTTCTTAAAAGTCGAGGTAAACCTTTTACATATAGAGAGCCTCTTAAAGATTGTTACACAACAAAAAATCTCTCAAACAGGCACTCCTATCCTCTGCGCAACCTGCATCAGCGAAATCAAAGTGATCATTCTTACTTTTGGCAAGGGTAATTACTAACAATGATGATCATGACGGTGATAATTGTAATGTCTACAAGTCATGGTATATAGTGTGTAATGACTGTCTCGTGCATAAAACCATGGCAAACTGTAACCTGGATCCTATTTACAGTAAACTGAACCCATAATAGCTGGCCGTAAAGATGTTGACATGTTATGTCAAATTTTAGCAAAATTAATTTGAGAATAAACAGGCTGGTTTCCAATTTCAATGCAGATACAACAATCCTAGCTGCAGTTTGTGAACACATCTCCATGCAAGTTTACAAGAGCTTTAGTGATCAAATACCGTCATGAGATTTGAAACATTAAGGATTCCAAGAAATATTAATGTGATCTCTTCCCCGCCCTCAGTTTTCACCTAGTTCTATATTGATTATTGAAGCCTACCTCCTCGAAGGAGTGGACGTCACTTCCCCAAAGCCAAGCATCACAGCCTGCATCCCTTGCACCCCATAAATCATTCCTACGATCATCGCCTACATGCACAACATCTTCTGGTTTTACTTCCAACAACTCACAAGCTTTTAGAAATATTGTTGGATTTGGCTTCTCCGCTGCAACCTGATTAGAGAAAGAGAGCAGAATGATTGCCAATACCAAGGAACTTTATCCTTTTCTAATTTATTTTTGTCATATGAAAAGATTCTTAATATCATAAGAATATCACCAAATGCTATGCACTTCATGCATATGATCAATTCTGAATGCAACAAAAATGAAACAAAACTCAGTCATTTAAAGGTTGGACGTTAAATTTATCTTCCAACAAATCAAATTCTCTTTACTTTAGTTTGCATAATATTATCGAAAGAACCTTATGCAGACTAAAGACCTTTCAATTCTTTGAAAATAACTACGAGACAAGAAAGCAATTCTACAAATTTGGAGCAGCTTTAGTTTCTCTGTTTCTGAGTTTCTTAAGAACAAGAGTAATGACTACTGTCGAGCAACCTGTACAGATCTATTAGTATTTGATATACAGATGAAAGATAAAAGCCCGTACACCATTTCATGTAATTCTTTTTTCTCATTTTAGATATATTTCAAAGAGAGAGGAAATGAGAATAATTCAATGCATGTCTCTGTGTATGCGATTTTCTTACTTCAGCTGAAACTGCCACGGCATCAAACCAGTGATCACAGTTTAAAGCCCGCAAGAGAGGTCTAAGACGAGTGTCAAAGTTTGACACAACAGCCAATTTTACACCCGCTTTTCTGATGGCCTCAAACACTTTCTCGGCATCTGGATCACAGAGGTGCCAGGCCTGAAAAAAACAGCATATGAAAGTTGTAGCCAGAATAACAAATGCATTACAAAGGTGAGAATTTTTCTATGCTTAAACAATCTACCGTACCTTTTCAGTGGTATAGTAGCTATAAAGCTCTTCAAAGTACCGAGCATCTGAGCAGCCAGTGGAAGAACTGACTATAAACTGCCAGAAGGGTCTCCCATCATTTACATATCTGCGATAAAATATTAAAAAATAAATATCAAGCTGTTGACCACAAGAAAAACAAATTCTTGCCAATATGGCATACAAGTGCAAGATAATTTTTGACAGACGCATAATCCATGCGTGACCATTGGCCTTTTTCATGTAGACAATAAGCCTTTGCACATTGTACCTAGGAAGATTAGGACTAGAAGCCAAATTGTCATTACTGGACCCTCAGAAGAAGAAAAAACTGATAATATCAGAATAATGACAGGAAATTCAACAACTTTTACAAAGTAGCATGCTTGGAATGTGTGGGAATCTAGAAGATACAATATACAACCATGCTATACGTAAAGAACATTAAAATGGAACTGATTCTTTTCCATGTGCTTATATTTCTATTCATGCTTTTAGTTTGTATCCTGGAATCGCTGAGATTCCCTGGAGCACATTCTTAGAAATCATTCCAGCATCCATTTAAGGATTTTAAATTGTTTAACAGTCCAGTCTGTCCATATCACATCAAATACTCTTATGAAACATGCCCTGCACACTGAAAAAGTGAAAACAGGCCCATGCCTAATAGGATAACATTACCAACCATACATCTAAGCAAATTTGCAAAAGATCTTAGCACAATTACCATGGTTTGTCTACTAGAATCATCTGTGGGGACATTATAAGCAGTTGCTGCTGCAGTTTCGAGCAACTTGCATGTAATAATTCTAGATTTGTTACACATGATGAATCTGGTATCACGTATCTGTCAAGCAGAAAGAAGTTTACTAAAGAAGCTAACTTGCTGGCGGCGTTATTTAACTCATTCCTAAGAAAAGGAATGAAGACACAGTACGAGCCATTATAGCAATACAACCTAACAAAACGACTCAAGAATTTCTTTGCTACCACTATTATTGCTACTCCAACAGTCCAGAAAGGCAATAGATGCAAGAATAGTAATCTTTTAAGAAAATCCACAAGTTCTAGTACATGGATTCCAGCGAGGAAATCATAAACTAATTCCGTCTAAATGCGAAAAGTAAAAAAGGGAGCAGACCTGAGACGAGATCGGCCCCAAGGCTGCCCATAAGCCCATCGGTATCTGTTTAATATCTCATCCTCAGAGTACTCCACTCCATACTTCTCCCCAATCTGTCTATATATCTACAACAACAAAACAACAATTTATCACTCCATTCATATCAAAATTAGTTTACAAATATACAAGAGAACCAAAAAAAGAAAATGTTAAATACCACCCGGAATAATCTATCCAGACATGTAAACAACCTATACAAAGCGAAAGGCATAAATTATTCACCGTACGTATTTATACAGGGAAGAGTTACATGCAGAATCCATGAATGAAACAAACTCAGACTCCCCTAATCTACACACAGATCTTTCAGCTCTAATATAAGATGGGAGCTTTTGATTTAAGCTAGAAGCTGATTTCACTGATAACACAAGCTCTCGAAACACCACCCAAAATCTTCCTGAGAAATGTTGAGAATGACTTAACTAATCAACTACAAAATTCAGAGCCCAGCATATTAACAAAATCACTAGCAAAAAACAAAATTTAACACAAACATCACCACTTGGAAACCTCATAACACAATCCACACAACCAAAACACCCTAAGCCCGGAAATCAAAACACGCAAAATCACAATTTAGACACACACACACACGTTAGTACCTGAGCCATGGGCTGTGAGGGAACAACAAGAGTACCAACAGCATCAACAAGCAAAGCTCTATGTGAAATATCACCGTATAAAGACTTCCTATAATCCTCATAATCCTTCACCGCTGTAGATGCAGATGTTGAATACTTGGCCAACCCATTAAAAGAAGACCCGGATCCCATTACCCTCATAGGTTTGTTGTTAACATTATTGATGAAGAATCTTGAAAGAACCCTTGTTAGTTTTGTTCCTGCTGTTGCCATTACTGTCTTAGTTTTGTTAGTGCTGTGATCTTTGTAGCTACATTTATGTTGGCTTTGGTTCTCCGTGCTTTTGGGTTCTCAAGTGGCAAGAGCAGGCTTTTAGAAAGCAGGAACCGGGTACTTGAAGAAAGAGAGTGTCGGATAATTTGGGAGATTGTGATAGTGGGCTTGTAGGGACTGGTATATTACGGTTTTGCCATTTTATGGATATTGGATAGCAAACATTGTCATTGTGAATGTCAATAAGTTTAGGGATTAAATATTAAACACTCGATTATAATAAAAATATATAAAAACTCGAATAAAGTGATTTTGAGTGCTAAACTTGAATGTTTGATTTTTAAAAATTATTTTTATTTTTTAAAAATTATTTTTGAGATCAGCGTATTAAAATGATCCAAAATATACTAAAAAAATTAAAATTTGTTGGAAACACAGGCACAACCGCGTTTCCAAATATAATTAAACTTTATTTTGTGAAATAAAATTAAAAAATCATATAAGTTGATATATTATTGTATTTTATGTATTGGTTTAGTTTTTAAATCTTAAAAAATGATTTATAAGACTTGTTTGTTTTTATATTTTAAAAGTATTTTAAAAAAAAAAATATTTTTTATTTGAAATTAATTTTTTTTATGTTTTTATATTATTTTGATGTGTTAATATTAAAAATATTTTTTTAAAAAAATAATAAATAGTAGACTTCTACACACCATATAGCAAATAAAGATAAGATAAAAGGAAGGTTCCTGCCTTTTCTCTTTCATGGATTTTTGCTTTCCTCTCTCTTTCTCTTTTTGAAAAGTATTTTTAACATACACCCATCTCGAATCATGAATCATGTGCGAGGATGCGAGCACTGGATCGTACGGTCAATAGAACCCTAAATAAAAATCATCATATCAACAGATGAAATAAATAACCAGACTCATAATATTCACTAATCAATCATTGAACTCAAAACCATTATCTAAATAAAAATCTATACTACGTGATAATTTGATACAAAGTTACTTTTACTAAAAAGTGATTTTTAAATTGTTTTTTAATTAAAAAATTTTAATTATTTTTTATATATATTTCAATAATTTTAACACGTGGATACTAAAAATATATTTTTAAAAAATAATATTGTTTTAATATATTTTTAATTAAAAGAAATTAAGAAATAACTACGTCATTATATTACCAAGCTGTGAAGCAAGCCCTACAGAAGCCATGATGTGGCATGCAATGCAGGTAGTTAAACACCACGTCATCAAATCAAACTCTAGCATTGCCCATCTTCATACAAAGTGGGGCCACAAGTGGGCCCCCTTTTCCATGTCATCACTCATATCCTTACCATCACAGTGGGCCCATTTTTGTTATCCTTCGGCTCCAGGTGACAAAATGATCAATGCAAGCGACATGACAAGTTAGTGATCTTTATGATCAATGTTTAAATAATATATTTTTATTATTATTAAGATGATAATTACATCAGCATTTATCTTTTTTAATCTCACAAGCTCTCTAAAATTAACAATCATGTAAGTTTCTAGTGAGTTTAAAATTTATAAAATTCAAATTGATAATTTTTAGAGAGCAAAACTAGAACCTGACCAATTAAACTATACCCCTCAAAATTAATATTTATATAACATTATATCAGTTAAAGATATTTTTTAACATTAGCCTACTAGTCAAGAACACAAGTCTTTTTTTTAATAGATGATTAATGTTTATATATTTGTTTAAAATATTTTTCAACACAACCCTAAAAGTCAAGATAAAACTATATTTGTTAATATTTATTGATATTTAACAAATGTTTATATATTTGTTAAAAAAATTGAATATATAGATGAAAATACAGATAAAATTATTGTAGCAAAAAGCGACAGGGGATTTACAAAATATAGGAAATTCTCAAAAAGAAAAGTACAAGAACCCTTTCTTGTAAATTTCGTTGTAGTTTTTCAAACACGTCATGGAACTGTTAACGTTGACATAACGTTGGTCTTGTCGCTATGGACACCATTATTTATTAAATAATTAGTCATCTGCCTGACTTTCACATTACCATCTCAATTTCAAATCCAAGGAGAGATTAGGAAAAACAATCCATCAATATATCGATTAATAAATAAATTATTTGTCAAAAACTCATCCAAAAAATTGATTTAATTTTTCACGCATAGAAAATAAATCAAGGATTCAAGCTCAGTAAAAGGTAAAAAGGAAATGAAGATAAATTTCATTATATAGGATTAAAAAAATATTTGATATTTCAGTAATGGTTATTTTGTATTTAAAAATACATCAAAATAATTTTATTTTTTAAATTTTATTTTTGATATTAAAAAATTAATACGATTCAAAACACTAAAAAATTAATTTTAAATAAAAAAATTAATTTTTTAAAAAACCATATTTCTGCTGCAAAAACAAACAATATGTTATTACAGTCGAGGTTACAGCGGCGGTGCAACCTCAACTCCTTTAAAAATATTTTGAAGTTGAGATTTCACCGCAGGTAATCTAAAACATGGTCTAAGAATAACGTTAACCATTAAGAAAAAAGAATTCAAGAATCTGCACCATTCCATCTTAATTTCTTCTCTGCCTTGCATCAACCTAGCTAGTTCATTTTCGATCATACGAATCTTATTAATTACAAGATCCAATGTCATTGTTTTTATTGAGATAAAACACTGAAATCTGTACTCACAAACGATAGGAAAAATCAAAATTACACCTCCAAGTGACCGTTTATGCAGAGCATTATTGTCAGCCACACGAGGGCAGCTTGAAGCACAAACCACAGGTTCTCAGGTTGTGGTTATATAGTTTTCGAAGGAAAAGCAAGAATCCGATGGAGGACCCATTTTCGACCACAAAAGGCCCTGTTCAAGATTAGGTTTTGACATGAAGATAAACACCAGGACTGTATCAAGAGCCACGAGTCCACAACCTTGAAATCGATGCCTGTCAAGAGACCATACATTGATGGGTGGGTGGGCTAGCTTGACTGTAAGAAGGATAAGTTGGATTCTGGACCACATCTGTGTGTTTATGATCTTGACAGCTCCCATGATTGATGCAGTCGGTTTTCAGAGCGGATGACAGAACCAGGTATCGAGCAATATATGGACGACAGAATCAATTAATGGTGGTTGAAAACAGGTTGCGCGGAGGTGTAGCTCAACCTTAATGATCTGGGCTCTTTTATTTTTTATTCAACGTAAAGATATTACTGAATTCATGTATCAATTAAGATGGGGATTTTTTAAAGTAATTACAAACATAAATCTCTCGTATAAATTTAGTACATTTAAATAAATCCAAATAAATCTCTCTAGCCTTAAAATTTAAATTTAAAAAATCAATGAAGAAACAAACCTCCTTAATCAGTAGATCAATCCATTGGAGTTTAAACTTTGCTCCACTTTGATAGATAAATTTGGCTTGTATGCTACTATTTCAGATTCAAAATTAAAATAAATAAATAAATAAACTATACATAGATACATATAATCACCTAAAACCATATCAAAATGTATCAGATATTTTTTGGATGAAGCCGGGAAAATTTCACCGAACTTGGGTTACCTGCAAAATAACCCTTCGATATTTAAATCAGTTTAAGGTTTTTTCATAAAAAAATATAATGCAAGAAAAGCATATAAAAAGATAACTAAAGTGTATTTTTGGTCTTGTTGAGATGAGAATTATTCTTTTTTTCTTGTTACACCTGAGAATATATAGTGTAATTGAAAAAAATCTAGAGCAGCTTCCTATAAAAGGTAACATTTTTATTTTGTAGCTCAGTCATGTCTTAGGATAGCTTGCTCATGTTACGTGCAGCTTGTATTGTAAGTGGCTCACCATGAAAAGTGGTAGTCATAGTTGAAGTTGTAGCTGGTGTAGCTCAATATATGTGGTGGCAGCTAAATAAATAAATAAATTGACATGGCCAATACAAAAAGGAGAGAAATGAAGAAAATAAAAAATAGGGTGAGCTTGTTGGGCTGTAAATTGACCCAATTGAATTACATTATAGCTCTGTTGCTAGCCCGGGATAGCTTGGTAGGGCCCAGACTAAACCAAACTTTTTGTTTTTATTGTTGTTCTTCATGATCTGCTACCAGTCTTACATGTATGCAAGTATAATGGAAAAGGACTGGGGGAAATTTATTTCTGACTCATCTTTTCTTCGAAATAATTGTGGGTTTTTTTTTTCTCTTCAAAATTCAAGAATACATATATCTGCAAACCAATTTTTATGTCTTGAAATTAAATTTCTTTCTAACTGTAAATTAATTAAATAAATTATCTATACTCAGGGGTCATCTTCGAGAGTTGCTGTAACCAATGCAAATCAAGCAAGTTGGATAAAACACGGAACTATGGAAGGAGACAGCTGACAAATTGGTCTCTGCAGCCGATCCATCCCCTTTCACGACAAGACTTGCTTATGTGACTTTTTGTACATGGCAATCAGAGTGTTTTTGGTGGTGTAAAAATTAAAAAAAATCAATTTTTTTCAGAAAAGCAATCGAAAATATGAAGTTCTGCGGTATGGCATTCCTAGTTTAATGATAGACGAAAAATGGACACCTTTTCTGATGAGAAGTTCGCGTCAGTTTCTATCAAAAGCTTTCTTTTTTGGAACTGCTGACAGAGCAATGCATTTATAAATAGGTCAAGGAGTCCTTTTCCATTGATATTTCTTATTTTTACACCAGTCAGTTTCCACCAGGAAGTTTATATATATGGCCCTGATAAGTGATCGATCACCTGTAATCCACTTCAGATTTTTAAACAATTCATTGCCATTTCCACAACTAATCCTCCTCCAGTCATACTCCAAAAACCCATCATGTTTTCCCAACTTTTCTAATCGGAGCTCGGCCTTAATTTCTTCTCATATATATATATATATGATGAAAAACCATATGCATACTTATATTGCCTAAATGTTAAAAAAAAAAAAAACTTTGCATGTAATTCTTAATTGTTTCATGAAAAATCCACACTAATTAATATATAGTGCATGTTCATATCCTATACCTTCCAGCAAAAGGTAAAGCTATCGACCCTATCCATAATCTCCCATCTTTCTCCATTACCTCACTTATAGACTTCAACCCATCTCCGTCGTTGTCTTCGAACACTTCCAGTATGTCACCATTCTCACTCAACCTCACTGCCAAGCCACTCCCTCTATACTTGGACAGAGTTGATTGGAGCATCGCTATGTCGAGTGGAAGCTTAAGCAGAACATTCCCTATCCATGGATATGAAAATAACAACTCAGAAAGCTTCTCTCTCCTTGAATTCATACCAACCCAGTATCCTCCTCTAGGGCTCCTTTTTATGTTATCCGGGAAACCCTGTAGTTGAGCAAAGACTTCGACAGTTCCAGCTTTCGACGTTTTTATCCAATACCTTAAAATTCTACATCTGGTGGTCTCAGCTAATAAAATGAAGTTGCCATCTTTGCTTAGAGCTACTCCATTTGGAAACGTGAGGTTGCTGAGAAGAACTCTCACTTGTTTGTTTACTGGATCATATTTCATTAGTCTTCCTGATTTATCCCCACTCAATACCACTGAGAGATATTGCCTGCAAGATTGCATCTATCATTCAGGCTGTTATAAACATTTATAAGAACATATGTGCAGGTTAAGGCTGCCTAGAGAACCGTTCAAAATTTGACCAATTAATAATATTTCAGTTGCATTTATTGCTTTGCCAACATATTCAAATGAAGGGGCATGCCATGCAAGAAAACAGAAAAAAAGAGCTTAGGTGCACGCACTTGTCTGGCCTTTCTAGAATGTGCCAGAGTTTTTTCTAGTAGTTCAGTTAGATGGGCCTGGCTATACAGACCCATTAGCACCTGTTTTTAAAAGGCGGGGCTGGCCTCATTCTCTTGGCCTTTTTCTCTCTCTTTTTATTTGAGATATATATATATATATATTAATGAGATGCTCTTTAAATAAATTTATTAACATTATATTTGCAACATTATCTAGTTTTTTCATAATTTTCAATTAAGATTAGAGTTTTGTTTTTATAGTGATATCAACAATTACTTTATGAAAAATTATATATCAACCTAATATGAAAAGTTCGTATTTTAAAATATGCTTATAATTATTTAATGAGAATAAAATATTTTTTTGTTATTATTTATTCTTATTTTCTTATATATATATATATATCACATTATTTTTTTCATATAGTTACGGTGAAATTATAAAGATGTGTTTTTTTTATTAAAACTTGTTTTATAGATTATAATGAAATTAAAAAAAAAAACATGTTTAAATTTTTTTAAAAAATAATTGAATAAATAAAAAGATTTTTTAATAAAAGAATGCATATTTGTTCCTCAATTTAAACTATTAAAATCCTTAAAAACATTTAATCTAATTTATTTTTTTATCAAAACGAAAATGAAATGCATGCATAAAAAATATTTTTTTTTACTCTATGAATAAATTGTCGTTTTCTTTTGAATTGTTTTCATTTTTATTAATATTTATTTTAAATATGAAATGCATGAATAAAAAATAGAATCTTTTACTATACGAATACTTTTTTCCTTTTCTTTTGAATTATTTTATTTATCATGAATATTTTATTTTAATTATGTAAAAAAACAAAATTTGCAGCAAACCAGCTAGTTTGTGGCTAACAGAAAATCCATCCCCACCACTTAAAGATTTGTCCCAGCGGTCTTTGTACTGGGATAGCCTCAATTCTGCCCCCCTCCTCACAAATTTTCTATGAAGTGAGGATATAAACAAAAAAAATTCTCCTAATATTATTATTATTTAATAAATAAGGAAAGATAGAGTGTTTCACATACCTTCTTTGATACTGTGAGCTACTATCGGTAAAATAAATGGCACCACTTGATTGGTCGATGTCCAAACCATTAGTGAATCTCAAGGGAATTCCTTGTGCATGTGTCACGATCTTGGTGGCCAAGCCACCTTGGGTCCCCACCCTAAGTAATCCCATGTAAGCATCAGCAATGTATAGATCACCGTGTGTTTCGTCGAAGCATAAACCCAATGGACGCCCGCAAATGTGCTCCGTCTGTTGGTGATCACGTGGCCCTCCACAGCCGTCCCTGTCGGCGTTGTCAATCATAACATGTTAAAATTAGTGCGTGCAAAAATCCCATTAAAATAAGAAATTATTTTATTTTATTTTATATAATTTGGTCTCTACAAAAATCCCATTAAAATAAATAAGAAACTGTTCCATTTAATTTAGGAATTTGCAATTGGATTTTGATAAATCATTATTATTCCATTTCTTCAACAATTTGGTACAATAACGACTTAATTTCAATTGTTGTTTAACTCGTTTTAGCAGGAATATATATAAAATCTAAATAAATTTTAGTTAAAAAAAAAACCTGATTAACTAGTAGCCTGATTCAGTAAAACTCAGTAAAAAACAATAATTTTTTTTGTCAAAATAAAATATTTTAATTATTTTTTAAAATAATTAACTTGGATTAGCCCTGAACCATCCTTATCGACTGCCCGATCAGGTTATAAAATATGGTGCCAGTGATGACCATATTTACCCTTCTTTAAGGAAAACATGGAAGATAAGGTAAGGACAATAAATGCCTTACTATTTCCCTTCTATCTCCATCACCTACCTGTTTTTGTCCTTTCATTTCCTTTTTTTTTTTTTTTTTAATTCGGTGCTAAAGAGCAGAAAACAGAAAAAAAGAAGAAGATGAGGCTCAGCATGCAAGACAATTGCAGGAATTAGCTTAGACCTTCAACGTGTTAATGTTGATGCTGATGAGTAATAACCACGACGTGACTTTCTAGCCTAGAAAACATCTAGCCATGAACTTCTTAAACTTGCACCAACGTGAGCAAAAGGCTGTTGCTTACATGCATACCTATTTGGAGAAGCCACGGCAAAATCTGTCCATCCCTTTCTATTTCCTTGCCATTTGACTATCCTGCCATCCGATAAACTGGCATAGGGACCCTTACCAAGCGAATCAAATGCAAAGCTTTCAGGCCCAAAAGCACCCACAATCGGAACCTTTTTGAGTTGTCTAGCTCTGGCACTGGAAAGAGGTTCTGTATTGGATGTTTCAGAGGAAAAAATAACAATGGCTAAGGTGGAGAGAAGAAGAGCTATGGCCGTGAACAAGAGTTTGGAAGCCATAGTTATGGGAAAGGAGGAATTTTTGTTGTTGTTAAAGAGAGAAGAATTTATATGCATTTGAAATTGTTTTTTGTTTTTTTTTTTTTTTTTTGCGCACAAAGAGCTAAAAGGGTGTGTTCGCTTTATTATTTGTTGGTGGAATAGTTAAAGGATGGGCCAGGTTCATGAACCTGCAGGTGTATTTAAAATTACGTGGGTTGCAGTTTATGGTATTTTTTATTTAAAAATATATTAAAATAATATTTATATTTATATTTTAAAAATTATTTTTTAAATCAGTGCATCAAAATAATTTAAAAATATAAAAAATATCAAAATTTAAAAGAATACAGTATATATATTTTCAAATAAACTCTAGACTCGTAAGTTTTACATATCAATCCATATATAACAAGTTTATTGAGGATTTTTAAAAAAAAAAATAAGAAAGCTGAAATAATATTATTTTAAACAAAAATTTTAAAACCAAAATGGCCAAAATACCGTAAACAGAACAAAATATGATTCAAACCAGATTGGTCGACAAGTGGGTTGATAACAATAATATAAGGTTACACGTAATCTTTCTCTCTCATTCAGGATTGGTTTGCTGCTGGAAATTAGAAGAATTTGGATAATATTTGAGAGAGTTGTGAAGGCTGGGGTAAGTGCCAAGGACAGGTGGCATATTGTGTGTTCTTAGGATTAACCCTCATCCAACATTTCATGGTTGAGGAGAGGTGAAGTATCCAGCCAAATTTTTATTTTTAGGGATTTTCTTTTTAGATGTGCATGTCAATTAATATTCCGAGGTTTATTTGGTGTTTTAAATTCTAATTTAATTGGCAAAGCTACTGCATATAGTTAATTCCAAGTAATTTTAAGATTAAATCATGCTAATATTCGAAATTAAATCTAATTAATTTACCCTCAAACAATTAATGTAATATTGGAGTCTTTTCACTAAATTAATGTATTATTGTTAATGAAATTCTTATTAGTTCACATTTACGTTCATTTGTAAATGAAAAATCACAACTATATATCAAAATTTACTTTGTGGTTTATAAATTCATTTTAAAGAGATATATATAAAGATAAAAATAAAATCACAAGAAATAATTTCAATGTTAATTTAAATTTAAATATATATTTTTTATTCTCTCTACTTATCAACTGAGAAATTTTATAAAATTAAACTAAGCAAATCAAAATTATTAAATTTATTTTGTTATGGTAGGTTGATTTTTAAAACCTATTTGATTTAACCCTTAGTTTGGATCAGAATTTTTTAAAAATTAATCTTAATTTGACCAAGTCAACCTAGTAAGTTAACCCAGTCAAAAATATATTTGATTTAATATTTTTTTAACATAATATTATTTTAATTTTTTTAAAAAAAAAACTATTCAGTGCTGAAAAAAAAAATTAATGACCGGTTTAAGACCGGGTTTAATAACTTGGAGCAAACAAAACGACACCATACATGTGCACACTCTATTTGTACACGTGTGTGCAACTAGTCTACGTGTGCTGACGGTATTCTGACTAGAATTTATTCGGTTGAGGACATTAATGGTCAGAGGCTCAGAGCTCACATGAATTGAATATTTACAGCCAACCCGGCCTAGAGTTTTCTACTTTTCTTGCACCATGCTTTATTAATTTATTATTATCATTATTATTATAACTTGAGATTCTAAAAATAAACTAGGCGGTAAAAATTTAAATAAAATGATAAGAATAGCATGTGCACTTTTATAGTTTTATTAACTTTTTTCAACATCGAATTTTATGTTTATAAATTACTTGATTTTTATTTACTCCCTCACAATATTTTTGTTTCACTTAGAACTGTTTGGATTGTGGTTGTTTTTCAAAGTGTTTTTTATTTGAAAATGCATCAAAATTATGTTTTTTTATTTTTTAAAAATTATTTTTGTTATCAACGTATCAAAATGATATGAAAACATCAAAAAAATATTAATATGAAGTAAAAAATAATAAATTTTTTTTAAATTTTTTTAAAAACACTTTTGAAACAAAAAAATAAACAAAACAGATATCAATTTAAACGTTGGTGGGGTTGGTTTTTTTTATTTATTTATATGTTATCACCTAGTACTACAAAATTTTATTACGGTATTATTTATAAAAAAAAAAAGTTGTAAAAGGAAATTGTGTGGTAAAAATTGCAAGTGCCATGATAGAAAATACTGTAGCTGTCATACTCATCCTCCCCGAGAATAGTTTGCCAATCTAAAATATTACTTGTTTTGAATTTATGATCTATTTAAAAAGTTAATTTAATCAAATTCAGTTGACATCTAATTTAATAGGCATGCCCCTTGTTTTTAATACCATAATTTTAATTTTTTTTAAATAAATAAATATTATTTTAATATAGGTTTGATTTATCCTGCCAACCAAGACCTGTGCCGCTCTAATAACAATGAAAAATCTTCCATTTGCAATTATAACAGCGCAAAAAAAAAAAATAGGAATTTTAATGGTCCACCATGCATTAATGTGGTGTCTATAGTTTTTGGTCCTAAACCATGGTCCTGCAGCAATCTTTTTCACCAGAAGTATTCAATCTGATTCCGAAAGGACAGCTCGTATAAAGTTCAAACGTTGACAAGTCCGTGTTCTGACATTAAAAAAAAACTAAGCCATGTGGAGATTTCAAAGTATACCTTGCACTGTACACAAATTATTCTCAATTCTTTTTTTATAATTTTAAATTTTGTCATCAGATTTTTTTTCACAATTGAACATTTCTGAGTTGAAGTAATAATCAATCACATTGTTTTTTTTTTTTTTTTTAAGAGAGGATGAAATTGAAATATAAAGGATTGAGGTGAAAGACACGAGGTAAAATAAATAGTGACTCTTCAAATTTTATCTAAAAAATTAGTTTTGTTCTTATTTGTTTTACTTGAAATTCAGCGTGGAGAGATAAAATATTGTTGACACCTATATTGGCCATCATAATGGTTAAAATTAGTGTCAACATGATCATTTCGATGATGATAGTCTTATAGTGGTTGTTTTGAGTCTTAATATTGTCTAAAAACCATATCTAAGTTAAGAATATAAAATTTTATTCGAGTTGATTTTGTGATTTGGAACCTTTTTTATTTATTTATTAGGTTGACAAGTTTGTTTGTTGATGTTCTCAAGAGTCTTTGTAGGGAGTTTTCAGGTTAAAATGAGTTGAAAATTATTTTTTTCGATAAAAAACTAGTTTTTTTTATTTTCTAGCTACCATAATAGTAGTCAAATTATAGGTTGGTAGACTTCGTCTGCTGTACCAGGTGACGTGTCGTCTGTATATTTTCATTTTTTTTAAGGTCGTCCATCCATTTAAATCATAAAAAAAAACAAGCCTAAGCATATTGGCTCGGGCTTTAAGGCCCACAAGCCTAAGCTCTTCTTTTCACAGGCCTAAGGAATTGAGTCATGGGTCCACATTGCTGGGTTGGTTATCAGCCCTTTTTTTAGTATGTTTAGGTTAACTGTAGATTTATGAAAAAACTAATTGAATTCAGTTGAGTCTGTGACCTTAATTGTAAGTTTGACGGGTTAGGCCACAACATCCAGTTTATAATTTTTTTGGTTCAATGCATTTTGTATCCCTCAATTTAAAGAAAATGCAATTTCATTATTTATTATCGATGATCTGTTTTTTTATTTAACTTAAAATAAAAAAAAGTTTGACTCTTGTTATCAATAATCTGCTTTGTTGTCCAAATCCCATGCATTGGTCATGGTTTTTTTTTTAAAAAAAAAATATTTAATACAAAAAAATTAGCATGCGTTTTATTGTCATTTAAATATATTAAATGAAAAATAATCTATAAAATAAAAAACTTATTGAATTTGATTGTGAGCATCACTTGTATCGCGAGTTTGGTTGATTAACTCGAGTTCACATTTTTTTTTTCAATTGAGTTTTATTTTTTTACCAATTTTATTTTTTTAATATTGAGTTAGTTGAAGATTTAGCTTTTTAGTTTTTTTTTTGTTTAAGATTATCCCTACAAGTTTTGCATGTCAATTCAAACTAATCTAGATAGATCCAAAATGTTTCTGTCTCAATATTAAATAAAAATATCATTTAATATGTATAATTTTAAATTCATGGTTACTAGTAATTTTTTTATAAGATATATTAAGAATGCCTATATTTGTTTTCACATTTTTTTTTTATTTGTGATATAACAGAGCCAATAAATTAATTTAATTTAATATTTATTTCCTATCTCTAGTTTTTACCGAAAAATACATGAAAATGCATGTCTCTTGCACAAAAAGATCAGATGCTGACAAAAAGTTGCGACCTATTTAATCTGGGGAGCATAACAACGATGCCACCGTCCCCTAAGACTTCCATCGCCGTCGTCGTAGCTCGGTCCTAAACCACCAATTTGTTATTATTTCAATATTTTTCCTCTTTCAGCTCAATATCCTCCATTACCTCAATTTTATACACGTGATTTAAGGCTCTGCCGCTCCCCTCTTCTTGATTTGCACACCAATAGTTTTGTACTGTTTTCGTCTTATTTATTGCTGGAAAGTGTTTTTTTTTAGAAAATACTTTCTTGATTTTTTCATGTTAGGTTACAGGTCAATTAAATTCACTTTTTGCTAAAAAAAATATTAAATTTTAGATAGAAAAGAGTATTTTTTTCAGTTTAAAAGATTGGAAAATACTTTCCAATATGAACTAAATTGGTACAACTTTTATTATTATCAATAAAGTATTTAAAAATATATTATTATTAGAAGATAATAAATTAATAATATATTTATATAGGAAATAATATATTAGGACATATTAATATAAAATATAAAAGTATATTAATTTAAAATACTAGTGCATATAATATATACTTTAATTAAATAATATTGCTATCAAATATATTCAAATACAAAATATGTCATACTATATAACAACCATACTTTTTAAATCGTAAAATTGTGTTATGAAATTAGGATGCCATATAAAATAACTTTATTTTCAATGTTTTCCAAATACAAAAAACTAGATATATGTTGAATAGTTATATTTAATGTTTTATATTTGTTAGATAAGGTTGAAAAAAATTGATTTATTATTAAGTGATTTTTCAGATTATTTTTCATAGTATAATCAAATATTAAAAAATATTTTCTATTTTATTTTCTACTTAAATATAAAAAAATATAGTTTATTTTTCAAAGACTAAATATCAGTCAGCAATAGCTTTACAAAAAAGGAAAAAGAAATATTTTTTTTTCAGTGATTAGGAGTGGAAGAAGAATCATATCCTATTTCTACTGAGTACTGACTATTCGGGAATAACCAAAAAACAGCTGTGAGGCCTAATCCAATCGTTCTAAAGTTTTTTTTTTTTTTTAAAAAAAAAAAATTAAATCGTCATTTTCAAACAAGGCTTGCTGTCAGCAAATCTAAGGCAGGCATGAAATGGTATCATCTCCTTCACTAGTTTTCTTTTTCGTTCACCTTCCTTCGTTCTTTCATTATCCATTAAAATAATCGTAAGCACAACAAGCATAGACTTGAAAAGCTGACGCAAGAACATCTTTACCGTTTAAAATTGAAAAGAAAAAATATAGATATGCATTATATAAATAGTACCTCTCTTGAGAAGCAAAGGAAAAATTGATCCAGCGCCTTTCATGTTCTTCCCACCTGACGACTCGACCGTCAGATATTCCGGCGTAGGGACCCCCGGCGAGCCGGTGGAATGCAAAACTTTCAGGCCCGATTGCACCCTCAAGTTGAAGAGCTTCCCATTCCCTACCACTAGAAATCTTTTCTACAACGGATGGACGGTGATACAAAAACTCATGATTAATTGCAATTAAGGAAGAGGTTAGAGCTGTGATAGTTGCTGTTAAGAATAGCTTTGAGCTCATGGCCATGGGGAAAAGATGAGAGGATCAGGAAGGAGATATAGATAGAGTATGAAGGGGTTACTTAACGGTGAGAGATGTATGTTTATTCTCTTGGAATTTGGAAACACCAATCAGATAGGACTACGTGCGGATGTAAAATATAATCTTTGATTTGTGGTTCAAATTCTTTAATAAAGTGCGAAACCCCTTATTTATCCCCAATTAATTATGCAAGATCGATCGATCAATGTGTTTTTTCTAGGTATTAATTTCTTTCTATATATGTTCACGAAATATTCATTTGTCTAGCTACGTGGACAACATATATAACAACATAGGCATATTGGAGGCACCTATATCTACCAATGATTTTTAAAATAGGCGAATATGGACCTGCAAGGTTTTTAAAAAGTATCAGTGATTTTTTTTTTAAAAAAATCTTAGTTTAAATCAAGTTTTAAATTAATGAATCATCAAATATATTAAAGTTTAATAACTATTTAAAGTATGCTATATAAACAAGCTAGAAAGCCAATTGGATTGACACTAAAGGCAAATAGCATATTCGCTGCCTAGCTAGGAAAAAAAACCCAGAATATCATGCATCTGATTTCATGATCGAACGCCTCTATTTTTTTTCCAACTCCATTCATTTAAGTTCTGAGTTATGATTTCAAGCAATTTAATATGAAATTCAAAAGAAATGGATAAAACAATGACTTCTCAGACATCACTATTTATATATATTTTTTATTAATATGTACGGATGTCCAGACCAGCTTGTGCATACCTCAACTAATCTCATAGACTCTGAAGTTAACGACCATGTAAATCTCTAGTGGCTATCATATTAGCAACAATAAGACTCGAACCTGAAATCATATGTAGGGGAAGCAAATCCCTTATCCCAAGCTTTATATATATTGACAAACCTTGATGTAGAAAGTTAACCCTAAACTACATTTAAAGACATTTGAACAACGAATTTTAAAGATGTGAGCCACCCCTTCTATTACATCCATGAACAACAATAGATACTTATAGATACTTGATGTTTAATTTGCGCATGTCAGATATTTTTTTAAATAAAAAAATTATAATATAGGTGTTTTAAACATGTGTTTGTAGTTAAAAAATTTTAAATAAAATTTAAAAAGTTTTTATATACATGTAATCAAATAAATAAAAAAATTATGTGTATTAATAAATAGAAAAAAAAACCCATAAAAAATAACTAAAAAATAAAAAATAAAAAATGAGAGACAAGTGTTGATTTCACAAGCCGGGACATATATTTAGTTGTGTTTGCTAAATTTGTTTATTAAAATATTTTTGTTATTCAAGCAAACTATAATAGAAACACAAATTAAATTGATTGAATAAAATAAAAGAAGAAAAACAATATGCAAGACGATATATATTAGAAATATTATCTGAAAATAATTTTTTTATTTTTAAAAATAAAATTTATTTATACATAAGATAAAAAAATATTATAGATGAATTATAAAAATTCAAATTAATTGGGGATTTCTTTCTCACTGAATCCTCCATGACATTGTATACAACCAATAATTTATTAAATTGTTGAAATCATGGATGTTCCATACTTGAATTTGTTTATCCAATGCGATGTCGTCGATGCATATTAGGACTAACAAAAGATATCAAAAACATTGTATATTGACGAATCTAAGACTATTAGAATTTTTTTTTAAAAAAGACAAGAAAGATAAAATTTTGGACATATAGAATCTTTTTGAAAAAGCCAATTGGATTGACACTAAAGGCAAATAGCATATTCGCTGCCTAGCTAGGAAAAAAAACCCAGAATATCATGCATCTGATTTCATGATCGAACGCCTCTATTTTTTTTCAACTCCATTCATTTAAGTTCTGAGTTATGATTTCATGCAATTTGATATGAAATTCAAAAGAAATTGATAAGACAATGACTTCTCAGACATGACTATATATATATATATATATATATATATATATATATATATATATATATATATATATATTATCATTAATGCGGGTGCCCAGACCAGCTTGTGCGTACCTCGACTAATTCTACGGGTCCTGAAGTTAATGACCATGTAAACCTTTAGTAACCATCATATTAGTAATTATAGAGTTCAAACCTGAAATCATATGCATATGCAGAGAAACAAACCTTTTATCCCTCTCTCTCTCTCTCTCTATATATATATATATATATATATATATATATATATATATATATATATATATCACCTCGATGCAGAAAGGTAACCCTAAACTACATTTAAAGACATTTGAACAACGAATTTTAAAGATGTGAGCCAGCCCTTCTATTACATCCATGAACAACAATAGATACTTATAGATACTTGATGTTTAATTTGCACAGGTCAGATATATTTTTAAATAAAAAAATTATAACATAGGTGTTTTAAACATGTTTTTGTAGTTAAATTTTTTTAAAATAAAAATTAAAAAGTTTTTATATACATGTAATTAAATAAATAAAAAATTATGTGTATTAATAAATAGAAAAAAAACCATAAACAATAACTAAAAAAATAAAAATAAAAATTGAGAGATAAGTGTTGATTTCACAAGCCGAGACATTTATGTAGTTGTGTTTACTAAGTTTGTTTATTAAAATATTTTTGTTATTCAAGGAAACAATAATAGAAACATAGATTAAATTGATCGAATAAAATAAAAGGAGAAAAACAATATGCAAGATGATATATATTAGAAATATTATCTGAAAATAATTTTTTTTTTTCAAAAATAAAATTTATTTATACACAAGATAAAAAAATATTAATGATGAATTATAAAAATTCAAATTAATTGGGGATTTCTTTGAATCCTCCATGACATTGTATACAACCAATAATTTATTAAATTGTTGAAATCATGGATGTTCCATACTTGAATTTGTTTATCCAATGCGATGTCGTCGATGCATATTAACAAAAGATATCAAAAACATTGTATATTGACGAATCTAAGACTATTAGAATTAAAAAAAAAAGAAGACAAGAAAGATAAAATTTTGGACATATAGAATCTTTTTGAAAAAATAAAATTGATCCATTAATCATATAAAAAATTATAATACAGTATAAATACAATAAATTTGTATTCGATTCATCATAAATCAGAAGCTCATGCATCGGTATACTCTCGTCCAGTTCATGCACTGTGATCTTCTTATTGAAATTAATTCGACAATACAGTGTGCTCGAATTCCACAAACTGGGTCCAAGTATGCAGAGAATTAAAGTATGGATTTAAAGGAAGGGACGACAGCCGTGCCAGCATCAGAAAATATGGATGGCCATTGAATCATTAGATTTGACTACAGTGGAGCCCTTCATCATATTTTCAATGGCCAATCAGGGATGTGTGCATTTTGGGATGCAGTGGTGGCCTTCTGGGCACTCAAGAAAAGGCATGAGTGCTGCATAAATACAGAGCTTCCCATCCTTCTCCTCCACTTCACTGATAAACCTTCAGAGTCTTCGAAAACCTCCACAATTTTCCCTTCATCGCTCAGCTTTATAGCAGTAGCATGTGCCTTTCCTCCCACTAACAGTGAGTGCAGTTGCTTGAGCCTAGTGGAAGATTCAGATTGTGATTTTATTAGATCAACCCCCGAGTCAATTTCAAATAATATTATTTTGGTTTTTAATGAAGTTACATCATTTTAGATAAAAAATTTAAAAACCCTTGAAGTTGATCTAGTCAGATCTCGGCCGAATTTAACTAGGTTAATTTTCAAATCGGTCTGAAATAAAACCCATCTTAAACCTGGTTTTCAATCAATAAATTAATGAGGTGAACTGTAAAACATGTTTTATAATTATGATTTTTGCAAATCACTCGTAACCATTGAAAAATCAATCATTTCTCAATGGATCTTGGGGCAAAACCAAGCCACCCCAGGAGTTTCTTGGTCTAGGCTGACCTCTACCTTCCTGCTGAGCTGAGCCCAACTCAAGTTGCACCTTCTCTTTAACTGGGCTGAATAATTGAAAATTTAATCAAAACCTTAAACGGATCTTTCTATCATGTTATTACCTCGGATTCGGATCTCGAAAGTTGCCGGAAATTTTTCTTAATACATTGATCCATGAAAGAAAGAATTCTCGGTATACAAAATTTGTCCTGATTGTCAAAATACACCAATAATAATCACAACCACAATCATCTTAATAGATAAAAACAATAGACAATGGCATCACAAATCCACAGACAAGGAACAAAAAAGGCCCATAAAAATTTGAAGTTCCTCGTTAATGTCGTCTTCCTAAGAAGAATCATCCAAGTTTCCAATGCTTCTCTCCTTTTCTTACATGAAACAGTGAGCAGGGAAGAAACTTGCGTGAGTCTTCCATGTGATATAAACATAAAATACAAGAATCTCTATCGTATTTTCTCTCTGGGGGTCAAATTTTTTGGTCTAGAGAGTACTCAAGTGAAATGGCCCCAAATTGCCTAATGTCCACTCCATAATCAAGTGCTAAATACATGGTTATTCTATGAAGGAGAGGGACAACTTAACCAAAAAGAAAAGAGCAGATAAAGCAAGCTAATCAAATTCTTACTCGAGGCATTAAGAAATATTTCTTGATTACTTTAGTTCCTTCAATGTCAAACAATTCATTTTCTTGGTGGACTCAAGCTTGAGAGCTTCTTCAAGGCTCTGACTATTGATTCCAAAAGCTCACATATATACGTCTTTATTGATTGCTTTTGTTGAGTTAAACTTTCCTGTGAAGACAAAAATCAATCATTTTTTATGTCGTGATGATGAAGTATTATGATTTTCAAACGTTTTAATTATTATATAGATTGCAAGGTTGATGTTATTAACGTTTTGTCTGCAGCATCTTTAAGCTTGATTGACTCAACTCAAATTATCAGAGGGAGATTTCTCTGTGTGTGTGTGATTGAAGGAAGGATTCTGTATAGGCTGGGGAGATTTTGGCAATTGAATGTAGTTAAAGCCCAGGAACAAGTTCAAACTAAGGGAAACGGTGCTGGTTTTGGTCCAATCTACACAACCTCTAATTACTGCCCAAAAATGTTTTGAGACCCGCATACAATTATTAAACCAGACATGCTCGACAAGTTGATCCGAACTTGTTCAACTCAGACTTGATTTGAATTGAATTTTAAAAGAAATATTAAAAGAAGAGTTTATCTAGTATGATCAAGTCGATCGTTGAAAATAGTCTAGATCAACTCATGCTAATCTTGTCAATTTATGATCATGATCAAGTTTAGACCCCTTTTTTTTTATTATATATATACATATATATAATAATAATTAAATCCATTCTTAATAATTAAGAAATAATTGAAATATGTTTAAACAGTTTTGAAATCATGAAGTTTCGTCCATTCTTATTCAAATGCCTCCCTATTTCTTTTTTGTAGCAGGCAAGATATACATTTTTTACTCTCTATTTCTAAATAATTCACTAAGATAATTTTACCACGATTTGGATTTTTTTGGGTGCTTAATATGTGCCCAAAAAATAAAAAAATAAAAATTCCTGTACATGTAGAAAATAATTTTGCTTGAACTCGATTTAGTTCTTCGAATTAGACTTTGTTAAGCTTAATTAGACTCTAATTAACTAGTCTGCCAAAACACTTTCTGAAGAAACTTTACATTATCCAGTGTTAGATGTTGCTTGTGAAGAAGCTTTTGCACATATTATTTTCCTTTAAGAAATCTTTGAACAATCCATTCATGGACATCCAAAGCAAGAAAAGATCTGGAGAAAGATTCTGGGTGCCCCAAAGGGATGCCCTAGGGACACTTACAAATGCCCCAAGAGGCCATCTTAGGGGCACAATCCTTTCATTACGAGTGGGTTATCACTGCTTAAAAATACCCTAAAGATCTCAGCCAAAGAAGATTTTGTGTATAAAAACAATTATATAAAATAATACGACTATATATCATTACAGCAAATTAACACCAAATCCTACATCCCAAGAATAATTGCACGATAAACTAAAGCACAACTGGTTTGATTATCTCTTTCTTATTCTATTAATGGCCACAGTCATATATTTTTATTTATTTTTTATTGAAACAAGCAGATAGTCATTCATCAAAATGATTAATGATTTTATTGATTTAAGTGGTTTATTTATTTATTTTTTATATACTTTTGTAGCTTGAGGAAAACTGTTGAGATGGTGGGCAGATTTCATTTTATTATTTTGTGGATTAAATCTTTATATTACTATTCGAATATAAAGAACAATTATGATAAAAAAAAAACATAATTATTAAAAAATAGAGTATCCTTGCATTGGGACAACTGCTTCCAAGATTTTTTGGTTCAAGTAGTGGGGGATTTTTTATATTTGAGTCTACGAGCCAATTTCTTTGTTTTTCAGCTTTAGATTATAGTCCTTGAACTTTGGTTTATTTTCAATGAAATCTCAAATCGGTTCCGTAAAAGTTAGTGTCGATATCTCCGTGGCTTGCCTTGTGTTATTTTAGTTTCAATATTATCATATTTCTTTCATATAGGCCCCTCCACTTTTAAATTTCCTGTTAAGCTCTCTTGTTTGATTGACCTTTTGCATTCTCATCACTGTATTCGTTTCAAGTTCTTGTAAGGCAATATCCAAGAAAAGCAAGAAACAAGGGTCAATCAACCATCTAGGTGATGGTCTAGTGATAAGAACTTGGGACCAAAAAGTTTGCTCCCTCTATGGTCTCAGGTTCAAGCCCTGTGGTTGCTCATATGATGGTCACTGGAGGCTTACATGGTCATTAACTTCAGGGCCCGTGGGATTAGTCGAGGTGCGCGCAAGCTGGCCCGGACACCCACGTTAAACTAAAAAAAAGAAACAAGGGTCAGTCAATGATTTGATCACTGTTTAGATGAAGAAAAATAAAATTGCCATATCACCATGACAAAACATGCAAACGGATTAGGAATTCTTTCACAACAAGACGTTGACTTTGAGTGGAAATTGAAGATAACTATAGTCCATGGGATACAGGTTTGAATATAAAGCTGTTTTTTTTTTTTTTTAAGATAATGAAATTAAACTCATCCTAATGTTTCAAATTAGATGGTTGGACCATATCAATTAAAACAATATCATTTTAATTAGAAAAAAAAGTTAAATCCACATTGTTTTTAAAAGAAAATGTAAAAAGTTAAGTCGGGTTTTGAACAGGTCGTGGGTTGACCCGTTAAATCACTCAAGTTTGATCAATTCAAATCCTACTTGGTTTTTTTTAGACTTAGCTCGAGCTAAGTCCTGGATTATTCGAGTCTTGGATCGACCTTCTAGATTGAATATAGTTTAATGACATTATTAGAATAGAAAACAAGAAGAAAGAAGAAAACACACAAAAACAAGGTTAAAACAAATATTTTTACACAAAATATACATGTAGAAATTTAAAATAAAAATAATTATTTTATTTTTTAATTTAATATATATATTTTATTCAAGTCAAGTCACGCAGAGTTTATACAGCTAAACAATAAGACATATAAGAAAAAATAAAATAAATAAAATATTTGACCATCTTCTTCTTTGATTTAGATGATAAAAATAATTTATTGATTGCCTTTATTTATTTAATTTCTTTATTTTATCTATTAGAAAGAATATTCATGTTGATTATTTTTTTAATATATGTGTATATACTGGCCGTTTGGTTTCCTCAAATTTGCTCATTTTTTTTTTTAATTATATTCTTGTACAGGACATGAAAGACTTTAGAGATGAAAACATGACCCACAATACCTGGCAAGAATCATGATCCTTGAAAGCTCCCAATTTATAAAAAGGATCTTTTGTTTTGGAATGGCAAAGCCTTTCTTGGAGTGCGAGATTGGGACCATTCACCTTTACAAACAGTTTACAGCTACGATTTCTATAAATCTCAAAGATGATTGCCGCTTGACTTGTGTTCAGTGGGCTGAGCATCTCCATTGCCTCATCTACTTTATTTTTATTACTTTCTTAAATTTTATTTTTATATAATATATTACAATGATTTAAATATATAAAAAAATAACCAATAAAATATTGATCTAACTCTTGAGATATTGCTATATCCCTACAAAGATGAGAATACAAGTTCAATCCTCAGAAAACGCACTTATTAGAAAGGGCAGTCACAAACCCTGAATGGAAATAGTCTCATCTTTTAAAAAAAATATAAGAATACTAGAGTAAAAAAAATTATTAATTAAAAAAATTATTTTTTTAAAAGGATCGTGTAAAGAACGGGCTCTCCACCGGGGTTGCTTTTAATCCCACCATTCTCGAATAACCATTCTCCCTTTTGTTTTAGTTTGATACTTTTGTCCTTTTTTTTTCTTTCCTGATGTCAATTCCAAAAGAATATTATATTGATTATATTTGTAGTAATTTACTATCTACCTTTTATTTATTTATTTATTTTGAGCTCCCATCAACCAATTAAATTCTCATCCCATATTTCTGTTCCAACATTTAATTGATTCCCCCCCTCGGATATGGAAATCCAAGACTGGAGAATTGAAGGCATAACACATGATGCTCGAGCTAAAAAGATATCAAATAATAATTAACTATTTAATACATCTAAAACATTTTAAAAAAATATTATGGTGATTCACTATTCATAAATAAGTACTTTAACTTCTTCTTTTTTCTAATTAGACCCTTTCATAACCTAATTTTATGAAATTAGCTTCTTTTCTCTCAATTTAATCCTTCAACTATTTTTTAACAATTATTTGGGTTGTTTTTTGACTGATCAAGTTGACTGAATTGATCACGCGGAGGAAACTCTCACGTAAATTAATTTTAAACCCAAGCCAGACAAGGAGTTGGGTCAAGAGTTTTTTTTTTTTTCAATTTCATTGTTATTTTTTAAAAAAAAGAAATTCACTCTAAAAAATTTATTACCGGTTAATCGAGTTATCTTTGGACCGGCCAATTCAACTGGGTTATGTTAGGGCAACTTCCAAACGGTTTAATTTTAAACATGAGCGAGGCAAGAAGTTGGACCAAGATGTTTTTTATATCAATTTTATCTTTTTTTTCTCAATTTTATCCTTGGGATTTTTTTTAACGGTTAGGTGGGTTGCCTCTGGATGAACCAAGTAGTTGGAGTCACGTTCGGGTCACTCCCAAACAATTTAATTTAAACCTAGGCCAGATAAGAATTTAAATAGAAAGTTTTCAAGGTTGATCTGTTGATCTAATTTTAATAACAATATCAAATAGTTCTCTATTACTTATATATATATATATATATTTTAATCCAACAACATATCATGAGGCTATAAACTAGTTAATTACTAAACATTGTGCACGTGCATTGCTCACCTCTTCATATTTTGCTATGAACTTGCTATTCAAAATTTTTGTTTTTTATTTATTTTTGTCCTCAAATTTTTATTTTATATGACTGCATTTTTTTTAAGCACAATTAAAAAACAATTGAATTAAATTTATTAACAACAAAATTGAAAGACAAAAGATTAAAGTGGGAAAAAACACCACAAATGAGTGATGCTTTCAAAGTTATCACAAAAAAATTACTTTAGTCCTCAAACTTTACAAATTATACTTGTTCGATCCCTAAATAGTTTTTCAATTCAATTTTGGTATAAAAACTATTTATTTTTTATTTTTTTAGTTTCTAATTTGAGAAAGGAGAGAGAAAAGATGTTAAATTCCAATAATAGAGAAACAAAATCAAGGTTAACACCGATTTCGACCACCAAAATGATCAATTTTATTGTTAAATTGTTCAATTTGGTAAGGGAGTTTAACTTAGGTGTTTTTTCACCTTTAAATTTCTTTAAAAACAAGATTTAAGCTTGAGAAAAGTTTATGTTTCAAGTTAATTTTGGGTTTTTGTATTTGTTTTTAGTTTTCAAGGTTATTTATGGGTTTTTTTCATGGAATTTCTACCTTTTTTTTTCTAGGTGTTTTGGGTCAAAATTTAGTTGAAAAATAGGTTTTTAGATTAAAAAAAAACATATGCCTTGTTTTTGCGTCCACCATGGTGACTAGAATCTTGGGAATAGAAGGCAACGCGTTGATTGTAATTGTTTTTGACAAAATATTGGGGAGTCGTCGCCCCAATTGAACTTTTTTAAAAAATTAGGCCCTTGTAATTGTTTTTTACCTCGCAAGGGCCTTTTTAAATGGTGTATGTCCTTTTTTTTTTGTTAATTTTATATTTTTTTAAAAAATCATGATTTTTAATGTGTTTTTTTAAATAATATTTTTAATTTATATTTATATTAATGTGATTTCAATTTGATTTTTTATTTTTTTGTATTTAGAATTTTTTTAAAAAGTGGTTATTTTTTAATTATTTTTGTATGTATTTAACTTTTGAAAATATTATTCTAATTCATCTATAATTTTTCTTATGTTTTATATAACTAAAATTTATTTTTAAAAATAAAAAATATTTATTTTTGGATAATATTTCTATAAATGCAACCTTGCGAGATATTTTTTTCATTTGATTTTGTTCAATCAATTTTATTTGTGTATCTATTTCTACTATTATTTGATTAAATAAAAAATAATTTCAATAAACAGAGTGATTGAACACAATGTGTGAATGAACCGTGTTGCGAGATCAGATATCTTGATTTACATCCGACCCTTGATTTTTCTAGAAGTGTATTTAGTTATCGTTAATGATTTTTTTTTAATTTATTGGCATAAATAATTTTTAATTTATTTTATTATATGTGTATACTAACTTCATGATTTACATTTAATATTATTTATATAAAAAAATATTGCAAATTCCTCCATGTTTAATTTTTTTATTGAAAAACAAAATCCAGCTCACCATGGTTAACATCTAATAAAACAAAAGATCCACCACCATATCTACTCATGTGCTAAAAAAATCCAATAAATTATATTTTATCATTTCATTGAAGGTTGACCTACCCATGATTTGTTTGGGGCCCAGGCGATAACGATTTCCAATTACTATTTTGTTTGGTTAGGAATTTTATTCATATATGGCATCAATTGGTTCATCTAAACAAGCCAGAGAGGTTTCGAACTACCTTGTAAGCTGTAATCTTTCATATGGATCATGCACCATATCTCTCAGTCAATCGGCCTAATCCAACCTTATTTGTCTAGTAGCTTTTTTAATTAGAAAAAGTAATTCCTAATTAACTATGATTCTCGAGGTCCAAATCCGGCGGCCCTTACAATGGTTTAGGGTTTTGCTCGCAAAACAATTGTGGTATTTATTTTATATTTCTTGATCAAATTTTCCAGCCTCGGCAGATGGGATTTAGCTTTAAATATTGAAACTTATTTTATTTCAAGCTTGTGTGCCCATGATTTGGCTATGATACACACCTAAGACCTAATCTTGCATGTGTTTATTATAAGCCTTAAATTAATCTCTAATCTAATTGTGTATATTCTCCAAAGAGATCTGAAAAAGTACAACTATATCTTATAAATAAATCTAATAGCTTTCCTGCAGGAGGGTTCATTGAATCAATCACTTAATTGGTTGCAACTGCTCATTGAACATCATTAGGTATAACCCCCTTCTCTTCATTTTAATTAATCCCCCTTTCCTCTTTGTTAATTTCTATCATGGTTTCATGTGATTTTTGAATGATTTTTGAAAAAGAAATTCCCAAATCTTGTCGGGTAATTAGGACAAATTAATATAGAGACATGAGGACGAGGAGGTCTTTTTTTGTATGTATTGGTCCGAAGAAAAAAAAGAAGGGTTTTATTTTTACTATTGTATTATCTAGCTAGCTACCTTGTCTTTGTTAATTTGATGATTAAGGAAAAAAAAAAAGAGTGAAATTCTCATAGAAGGATGATTTTTTTAGTTGAAAGGGCACATCTTAGGAGTATGTCATCACTCAAATGATGCATCACTGCGAGCAAAATTAGGTCCACCATGTCTAGTCACATGTTAAGAATTTTAAGCATGTCAACATTATCATTTCGTTGACACTGACCTTACAATATTCTCGTTATACAAGTCAAATAATAAAAATAAGTTGGTTAGTTTATAAATCACCTAGCTAAGGTTTTTTTTTTTTTTTTTTGAGAAGGATGAATCACCTAATCTTGGTATGAATAGTACATGATATGTTTTTCATTGGACTAGAAAAACGAACATAGTCTAAACATATAAAAATTAATCCAAAAACATTACAATTTAATAGTATATCTAATCAAAGATTTTTTTTACGGACCGTTTCTGTTTATGAGCCTGTCAGTAATATACGTACTGGCGGATTGTAAGTGTAAATACCAACTAAAATTTCATCAATAAAACTATTAAATCTGGTAGTGGTAGACAAGTGATAGCTATCATTTTTTATTAAATTCGGTTCGGTGGGTGAATCCGATAATTTGTCAATCTAAAACATAATTAGAGTCGAGTTTCAAAATAAATTAGATGGGAGTTGACTCAATCGACCTAACAAGTCAACCTGTGACTCAATTAAACTCTTTAAACTTTTAAAAAAATTCAAAAAATTTTATTTTAACCTTTTATTTTAACAAAAAAACATTATTTTAGAATGATTTAGGTCAATATATCCGACCTATGACTTGAATCTTCAACCAATTTGGGATTAATGATGCTACCCTTGTCATATTCCAAGATTAAATAGGTTACTCGTATCTAAAAAGAAAAACTAAAAAGATGAATTTTGGGATTTAGTAGATTTACCATATCATTACCCCATATATGCATGCCCTATGCAACAAATAAAAAGATTGTAAAACTAACACTGAAATTTAATTAATTACCTTGTGACTCAATAAAAAGATTTTGTTTTTGTTGATAATGCAATGTTTTATTGGTACATGATTAAAAAACCATGGAAGCCATATCTTACCACAATTTTATCATCAACCATATCTTACCATATTAATAATGATTATAATAGATCATGATTTTATTTTCTTGATAGAGTGATTAGAATATATGATGATGAGTGTCCACTTATATGCCAATATAACGTGGTACCCAAAATCAAATTTTAAATCTATCTTCTTCTTTCAGATTCGAGAGAAATGGAGGAGGAGAGGGGACCACGTATGTATGTGTATGCGCGCGCGCGCGTGTGTGTATATATATATATATATATATATATATATATATATATGGGGAGAAGCAAAAAGGCCCAAAGCAAAGGGCAAGAAGAGAGGGACCATGCATATATATGGCACCCAAAAACCCTAATTTCTAACCCAGGAGATTTCTCTATCTGTCAAAGCATAGATCTCTATATATATGTGTAAGTGTGTCAACAAGCCATGTGATGACGAGATGCCTCCCTCCACTCTTATAGTCTTAATAATTTCTACAAGATGATTTACATTTCATTATTACAAACCCTCCAATATGTACGTTTTCAAGTGTTTCTTTTCTTGATTTTGTACAATATATATTGCTCTCTCGGCAATGTGGCCAAGCCAAAAATCCCTCGAGATTTTAAATGGTAAACAATTTACAGGTGAAAAGTTGTAAGAATGACACAGATCGATAGTGTAATCTACACATATAACACGTTCTAATGGAAGGATTAGCAAATTAATTTACTTGTTAATCTGTTTATCATGAGGCTAGGGTTGAATGATCGGTAATCTTGAACTAATCTCTATATGTTAATGGAATGAGGAAATCTGTCTTTCTGAATTATTTAATGGAGCCTAGCTACACCATGGAACCTCTTGAAATTAGCATAATTGTGTTTGATTGAGCTGATTTTAGTGTGTTTGGTAATGTTGTGGTTTTTAAATTATCGGATTAGTTAGCAGTTTTTTTGGTGCCATCAATTTGAGCAAAAAATCTAAAATTGATTTGCTCAAAGCCTCCAGCCAGCGATGCTTTTTACTGTTATTAATTCTAATGGACTGAATATTATTGCACAGCCAAATAGATGCTTAATATATTGGTGTGAATGTTTTTGCGTTATAACCTGTTTACTTATTTTCTGAAGTGTTTTTGAAATTATTTTTTGTTTAGAAAACACTAAATTAATATTTTTTAAGATATTTTTAAATAGTTTTGATATGATGTTATTAAAAATAAAATATTTTTAAAAAATATTATACGACACAATACATACTAAACACAAACGAAGCAAATTAGAATGTTGAATGTTCTTTCTTGCCCTAACGGTTATTATCGCACAACAAAACACATGCTTAACATATCGGTACTGTGAATCTTTTTGCGTTACAACCTGCTTTTAAAAATATTTTGAATTTATTTTTTGCTTAAAAAACATCAAATTTGATGTTTTCTATATATTTTTAGATAATTTTGATATGATAATATTAAAAAAAAAATAATTTAAAAAAAAAATATACACCACAATATTAAATACAAACAAAATAAATTAGACCGTAGTTGAATGTTCTTTCTTACCCTAACAGTTAGGATCATATATACAAAGAAAGAGTAATTTTTTTTATTTTTAATGACATAGAACAATATAAATTGTGGTTTTTGTAAAAAAAATATAATAATACCTCCAATTTTTGACATCAAAATAAAAATCTGGATCTCAAACCCTCAATGCTCAAGACTATTTAAACAAATTATAGTTCAAAGTCAATCTAATATCCTTTGGGTGCATGTGTGTCCACTCAAACTCATTTCAAGAACTCAATTCACTAACAGTTAACTCTCTAAAAAAAAAAAAAAAACAGAGAGAGAGAGAGACAAGATCCCGATACTGAAATATTTGGTCGATGGAAATACCAAATCCAAATGTCACTGAAACAAAGGTAGGGCCAAAGTGACCATGAAATCTGATGAGTGAACGTGTGGGGTTGGTTCTTAGGCAGACAAGCTCAGCTACAATCATCCTGTTACAATGTGGATGCCCTTGTCTAGAATGGTGCAATCTTTATGGCCTCGATGTGATTGCGTCTGTGTCTGTGCACCCATTCCATTTTAACTTTGTAAGTATCAGAGGGATGATCTCTGCCACTTCAATGGTGGCATGCTAGAGCACAGTAATTACTGGGAGGGGTTTGGTTTGGTTTGGTAACTTTTTGGTTCATGTAATTCGTTTATATTTTGTGGTATTGGAGTTATATTTTTACCTTCTGTATAAATGATCTTGATATTTTATAAATTTGTTTATTTTTTTATTTTTAATAGCCTCGAATCGCTACTTATATATATCGGTAAAGCCCTTTGATGTGCTGATATCAAAAATGATTTTTAAAAAATAAAAAAAATATTATTAACATGCATTTCAGCATGAAAAGTTATTTGAAAAGTAACTGCTAGCGAAACATACCCTACAGAGTAAATCACCTACCCTAAACAGAGTAAATCACCTAGAAGTTAGAAATTATTTGAAACAATTCTATATTTATCAGTAGCAATGCATGCCTTATATACTTCTACCCCATTACTTACCAGAAAGGACAGGTGAAAAACGAAAAATAGCGTGGGGGCACTGTATTCTTATTGATCAATATAAACAGTAAAATCGTTGCTGAAACGTTTGGATAAGTACAAGGCTTTTAACTGTTGTTGTGTTTTTTTTACTGTAGTTTAAAAGTTACGAGTTATAACTTCATGAATTAATTGTAAAATCATAGAAAGAGTTATGATATTAACTTTTAATTAATTATTATCAAACACTTTCAAATTCTAATTTTGAATGAAAAGCCATAAAAAACCGGTAATTACCAAATCAGCACCAAGTTTAGGCAGCCAAATACAGTAAAAGGTCTTTCCTGTTTATTTTTACGTTTTAAAAATGTTTTTAAAAAAAATTAAATTTTTTTTATTTTTTTCTTCGTTTTAAATTAATATTTTTTTTTGGATATTTTTAGATAATTTTGATGCGCTGATATCAAAAATAATTTTAAAAAAATAAAAAAAATTATTTTGATATATTTTAAAATAAAAAATACTTTAAAATGCAATATCAACTACACTTTTAAGCTGAGATAATAGTAAATATTTATTGTATATTTTTCAAACTAAAAGTAATAGATTTGGAGGCTCCTTATCAGCTGCTCCTAGCAGAAAAAATAAAAAATAAAAAATAAAAAATAAACGAGAGGGAGTGCTTTGAAAAGGTGAAGTATTAAGTAATGTTTTACTAAACACTTATCAAGGTAAGAAAAAGGTTTTGAATTCAAATAAAAAAGATTGATCTATTCGTACAAAAAAAGAGATCTTGATACTATAGGGATTGATGGAGCTAAGTAGAAGAGATCGTGTCATATGTAATGTCTGGCAATTGCTTACGTGGCTCCACTAGACAACCTCTCGTAATCTTGCAGGATCGGATTGTGTGTGACAGGTTGTACAGTGAATTAAAGTGTGTCGGGGAATCTTTCTCCTTTTTTTCTATAATGTTAGTACGTGGCTAGCCATGTAGTGATGCCCTTCCAGCAAGGGAATTTTCTTCATATTTTATTCTTTTATTTCTTTTATGGCAAATAATCAATCGACTTAAAATTAAATTTTCTAAAGGATTGGGGTTTCCCCACTGTATATTTCCTAGGGTATAGGGTAGATTTGAAAAGTAAAATAAAATAAAATAAATAAAATAATGAATGAATAAGATAAATTTTTGACTTTAATATTTTTCTATTTTTAGCTATTGGTCAAGGGTTGAATTTGCTCCTAATAATTCATGTTGATGTCTTCTTGGCATGTGCTGGAGATCATTTCTTGGAAAAATCCATGGAATTAGGATCATTAGTAGATTTTTTTTCTTTCTAGATCATCACTCAATGTGGAGTCGTTTTTCAGTACTCGGATTTTTTTAATGAATTTTCCAGTCTTTCTTCATCGTGCATGTTTAAATATTAGTGTTTTAAGATTAAAAAAATAAATATAAAAAAAATAGAGACATGCTTGGTTAAAAAATTAAAATTAAAAATATAAAATAAATTTATCTAAAAATCTCTTATATCCAAACTATTCTCATTTTTTTCATTCTCAAATCAGTAACCAAACATTACTTAATCGTAGAATCAAAAAATGAAACCGCGGTTTTACATGAATCTTTTAATTTTCTTGGATAATTTTCCTGTTACCTTCAAGGGAAGATCCAAACGATCCCAAAAGAACAACACCCACTCTCAAGAATTTAATTCAATCAGTGAGATATTTATAAGCTCCATTGGTGATCCCTTCAATGGGAATGAGTTATTGCATGTAAAATGCAGGCAGGATTTCAATGTAATCTAAACTACCATTAATCGAGTCTAGATCAACGGATATAATGAGTTATTACATGGCCACGCATGTCTGGACTTTTTGCAAGATTTCTTCCTTCGAGCGAGTAACTGTAATAACTAGAAAAGTTTGATTTCGGTGTGAAATCAAAACCATGCTCAATCGTTCACATGGATGTAGAATGTTTCCTCCATTAATATCTGTAGAAAGGACCTCATAGATATATACATACCAACGCAATACATGCGTCATATACAGGTTATGTTGAGCATTTGCCCAAAATTTAATCGAGATAATACGTTGTTAAGCATCACCCAAGATTTATCTAGGTATTCTTTTTATGCATGAAAAAAAAAATGAAACTAGAACCAGTGTTATTAAACTCGGCTTGACATGTCAACCCAACTCTTAGTATACACCGAGTTTTAAATTAAACCGAATGAGAGTTGACTTGATATGATATGATTGACTCGGCAGGTTAACCCGCAACTTAATCTTGATTTGATTTTTTTTTCAAAACAATATCATTTTAACTTCAAAAAAAATCTTGAAATACCGTAGTTTTAAATTGAATTGGATTAATCCGCCCAACCTATAACCTGACCGAGCTTGATAACTTTGTCTGAAATAATAAAACAAAGAGTCAAATTGAATACTTTTTAAGCATTGTTATAAAATCCATACCAACCTGACGAGTCGACCCGGAACATAGACCGGTCTGGGTTTCATATAAAATAGAGGAAGAAATTGACTTGAATGACTTGGAAAAAATCTGAATTGACCTGGGACTCGGGTTAACCTATTAAGACCTGGTCGAAACTCAGCTAAAAAAATCATTGTTGTTTTTGTTTTTATTTTTTTAAAATGATATCATTTTAATTATTTTAGTAAGAAATTGAGAATAATTTTTCTGACCAGTGACTCGGGATTTATACTAATTTGATCCTAGTTTAATAACTAGGTATTTAAGTTGAATTCATTCATGTGTGCAAGTTCTCACGCGTATTTATCCATGTATGCATAATATATTCTCGAGTGACTTCCGGGTGCAGATTTCTCCGATATAGATAAAACACTATGTGACAATTGAAAATTCAAAAGCAGGTGCATGATTCTTGATTCACTTAGGTCCCTTGGCAAGATCATGAGAACGGAAATATGGCCTTTTCAAAAGGCAGGGGAGAAAAATCATAGCAGCTGCAATGATCAAGAAAGTTAACGCGGATTATCAAAATGATGGTCCCTTTTCTTCATCATTTACAGGATTAAACTTGCAATCAGAGGGAGCGAGAGAGAGAGAGAGAGAGAGAAGGGCAAGGAATTTGAAGATTTTTCCAAGCTACATTGGCCCACTAGAAACTCTCCCTCTCTTTCCTCTAATTAATCACTTCACTAATTGCAGGTCTCTTGGTTAATGGGTCTAGACTTTATTTACTAACAGCAGTGGAAATTCAAGAGCATGGTAGACAAAAGATTGAGGGTCTAATCACGAAGATATGATATTTGACGTAGAATTTGTTGACCTATTTTTGATAACAATCTCGAAGAAATTTGATGGCTTTCTAGAAAGTGAGAAAGGAATCAATCAGCCTCGACGTGTCTTTCGTTCAACAAGCAAATCTTGAATGTGGTGAGAAAAATCCCTCTAAGATCTAGAAAAAATCTACTACAATTCAAACTTCCGAAATTTCAAGGAAAAATAGTCATCAGTTTCCATGTGAGTATCCGTGTTTTATTTATCGTACGAAAAGTTATTTATTATTGTGATACAGCATATATATTTTTAAAGAATATATATTAAAATCATCAAAAAAATATTAATTAATATTTTTTAAAAAATAAATACACTTTTAAAATATACCCAAACACACGGTTAGAAACTCAGCTCCCACTCAGTTTTGAGGACCAACTTGTAGTCTACTGGTGTAGCTACATGTTCTTGTTTTTCCTTGCGTCAACAATTCGGGTCCCTCTATTTTCATAAAATTTTTAATGTGGGTCCTCATCAATTAATTTTCCTAATACAGTCCTTCTACTTATCATTCGTTGCTTAAATAAGTTCTTCTGTTTAAATTCATTCGCTAGTTCCTGAGTTGTTATGGCAAATGAGACCCACTGCTCACCTTGTTTTAATGCTTAAATTCTCTATCTACACTACAATTTAATTATAAAATCGTGATAAAGTCTCGTTAATTGATCATGGGTTGAAGTGTGGAAATGCAATTCACAAGAAACTTAATCCTAGATTAAAAGAAAAAAAAGTAAGATTTGCACGAAAATAATTTATTTAGGCAATGTGAGATAAGTAGGAGGACCACATTAAAGAAAAACTATGAAAGTAGGGATTTGTTTGATATTATTAACCCGCTTCAATTAACATAAAAATCTCACATCAACAATCCAACAATTATGGGGTGTCACAAATAATAATAATAATTAATGAATCCAGATAAAATGAATCAAAAAACCTTCAAGATGAACTAAAAAAATTCCCTTTAAATAGGACAAATAAGAATACTTCTTGACCCCGGGCTTGGTATTTCAAACTCAAAGTACAACATGGGCCCAAAATAAATAGTTTCGGGCATACTAAATCCTAACCTAACACTCAAGGAGCCTAAGCTTGGGCAAGAAGCTCGAGCCCATGTAGGGTGCAAGCCTAACATGGGTGTGACAGGCCCACTACCCTTGGTGGTGGGCGTGCACCCCAACACCCCCGTGAGCTCGAGCTTTCACGCTCGAGCTCAACATGCTTAGGTCTAGGTAGCACACCTAAATCCATTTTCATCTCTAATGGTCCCAAGCCCAACACTCACCATATATTTTTTTGGGACCCCATACGAATCATTCAATATTTTATATTGATACAATACCTATTATTTTGAGTATAATATAATTTAAAATATCACAAAGGTAAAATTATACTCCATCCTTTCCTTTCCATAAAAAAATAAGATTCGTGAGTTATAAACACACCACGAATCATTCAGGTTAAAGGTTCACAACCAGAATATCTCTCTCTATAATATTATTGTATTTTATCTCTAAAAAAAGATACTTATTCAAGTATTGAAGAGTTTTTACCTCCATCAAAGAAGATGTTTTGCAGGTAATAGCCACAAATTAAGCATCAAATATAAGCTATCAACTATTTTGGCTACAAATAATGAATGAGATTGTTAAGACAAAATAATTAACTAATTATTTAACATGAGAATCATATTCCTAGATTAATTAGATTTTTTTACATTAATATTAATAATAATAATAACAATAACACAACAACAACAAGATGAAAATCTGACTACCCTCCTTGCCCTACTTCTTCTCCATTATAATATTGTTAAGTTTCAATGTGATAAACACTTAAATTCAAGTGATAAAAAAAAAAATCCAAAAATACTATAGTTGTTAAAACCAGAAAAAAAAGTGGACAATCCAGGGAACAGTTACTTTACTAGGCATCCCAAAGGGTTACAGTCCTTCTCCAAGCTAAAAAAATAAAAATAAAATGGTAGACAGGAATCCTGTGATAAATTTTACCAATAGCAATTTATATGCTGCCTTGATCCCCATGTGCTGCGACATGTTTTCTCCAAAATACAGCCCCTTTGTTTTCCTTCGAGGGACCCCGACTCCCCTTTCCTTATTGAAACACAACGCCAACGATACTGTTTAAATATTTTAGTAAGGTGACCAGTCTGAATTTTAAAAATATTTATTTTTAATTGAATATATATATACTTTTCATTTTATATACCAGCACATTAAGATCATAAAAAAATACTTAAAATAACATCAAATTAATATATTTTTAAACAAAAAATAATTTGAAAAACAAATTGAACCGTGTTACTCAACACATTCTAGGAATTCGTTTAGTAGCGCGGCAACTTTCACTTTCGGATAGTTTTGAAATGTATATTTTTCTTGAAAAAATATTAAATTAATTTTTTTTAATATATTTTTTATGATTTTAATGAGTTGATATTAAAAATAAAAATATTATTTTGATATATTTTTAAATAAAAAAAAACCCTGCTCACGATATCAAAATCACATTAAATATTTAATTTTCATGTGCCAAGAAGACCGATGAATTGCCAGCTCTCCAACTCCAAAGCGTGGTTAGATACATGAATGGGAAGTAAGGATGGATATAAAGAAACGAATAGTCAGTGAGGTTTTATGATTATCTTATGAGCTTGTTAGTGTGTGTGTGTGTGTGTGTGTGTGTGGGGGGGCATGGGAAGCAAATCTTAAAAGGGAATCAAGGCAGAAAAATGGCCTCTCTTTGCCCTCCCCACCTGCTCAAGATATGGCAAGAGCCACATGATTTCACATTAGGGAGAAAAAGGCAACTATGCTTACATCACCTGTATCTCTGGGGAGGATTTTGATGGGTCCCACTTCCACCCCTTGAGGGGTTTTTTTTTTCTTTTTTTTTTTTCAATCCAAAACTTCCTTGCCATTCTCCCCATTTTCTCTCTTCCCCCTCTTTATTTATTTGTGGAGTCCTACTCCTCCTCCTCCCATTCTCCCATGTTCTACGCGCTGGTTGGTTCCATATGTAATTTGAACCGACCTCCCCATCTTCCCGTCTCCTTCAACATTTCCCATAAAGATTTTATTTGTTTATTTTATTCTTTTATTTTTATTTTCTATTGGGTCGTTGTGCATTTCTTTAATGCATTGCTTACCCTGTAATTCAATTCTAAAATCTACTTGGAAATTTTGCAAGATTTGAAAAGAAATCTGGTCGGATCTTGCTTTGTGGGGTGTGTGGATTTTGTTGGGAAGGTATCGTTTCATTACTACAAAATAGGCCTCTCTCCTCCCTCTTATTTCTTATTCCATTATAGGAACAACACCGCAAAAACCAACCCACCACAACAGAAACAAAAACAAAGCAAAAACCAAAAATTCTCTTCTATATTTTTGCTCTTTACAGGTGATAATATTGGATCTGGAATTTGATGCAATGACAATAACGGGAGATTCACACTCACAGTTTCATGTTTTAGCTGTTGATGACAGCATGATAGATAGAAAGCTGATTGAGAGGCTCCTCAAGACATCATCATATCAAGGTACTAAATTTACTTTCTTGGTTAAAAAAGGAATGATTTTTATGACACGGGCTGTAACTGTTTTGTTTTTATGTTTTGTAAGGTTTCTTTCTTTTTTTTTCCTGGGTTCTGATTGTTATGCCTTCCGTTATGTCATGGCAGTTACTGCAGTTGATTCTGGTAGTAAAGCTTTAAAATTTCTGGGATTACATGAAGAAGATGACCATAGCAACCCAGATACAGTACCTTCTGTTTCTCCTAACGATCATCGGGTAAAATTTCTTTCTTTCTCTCTTTCTTCTCCGTGTTTTCCTGTTTTTCCTTTCTCAATGCCAGAGATTCCTCTCCTTTCTTGATAATTTTCCATCTTTTCTGGGTTTCTGATTTTTTTTTCTCTGTTTTTTTGTGCTTTTGCAGGAAGTGGAAGTGAATCTTATCATTACAGATTACTGTATGCCCGGCATGACAGGCTATGATTTGCTCAAGAAAGTAAAGGTAAGCTTTTTGGATCTCTGTTCTCTTGTCTTCATTTTGAGTAATCATATATTCCCTCTTCTTTTTCTCAATTATTCCCATTTCTATTTCTAGCAAAATGGGTACCTTGAAAATTCTTTCCCAGCCTGAAAACTTTCAGTGTCCAAAATGATGGGCGCTAGTTTAGTTGTTGTCAACATGTGCCCTATTATTGCCCACTTGCTTGAGAATCTCAAAGAAAATCTTATTGGAACACTTGCCACCTATTTTGTATCTAAACAAATCTAGCTCAAGATATTCAGAGATTCTCTTTGTTTCTTATGTGGTACCTTCTTCTGTCATGCCACCCATAGAAGATTTTTAATGCACATTTATTTTATTTTCCATGAAAACAAATAGTAGTTAAAGAGATTTATGGATTTTTTTTTCCTTTTCTTCTGATCTTGCAGGAATCGTCATCTCTCAGGGACATACCTGTGGTCATCATGTCATCTGAAAATGTCCCTTCAAGGATCACCAGGTGGAGAGAGATAATTAAAGCTAGAATTGGGTTCTTTCTTCTTTCCTTTTTGTGGAAAAAATTTGAGGAATATACCATTTGATTTTTTGATGTCATGGAACTGACTATTGCGTATAATTTCATTACAGATGTTTAGAGGAAGGAGCAGAGGAATTTTTCTTGAAGCCAGTACGACTAGCTGATTTGAATAGGCTTAAACCTCACATGATGAAAACCAAAATTAAGAACGAAAAACAAGAAGATCAAGAAAAGCTTGAAAATTCAGAAATTCAGTCAGAACAGCAGCCACAGCCACCATCACAGCCACAGCCACAGCCACAGCCACAGCCACAGCTAGAGTCACAATCACAACCACAACCATCACCACTACTACAACAACCCAACAATAACAAAAGGAAAGCTATGGAAGAAGGGCTTTCACCAGATAGAACTAGACCTAGATACAATGGCATTACTACCATGGTCTGATAAATCATGGGGAGATTTTTCGTACAATGTAATTCAGATAATCTCCCCCCCCCCCCATCTAGATATTAATGCTGGTTAATACAGGCTCAATAGAAGTGTAGAATAGAGTTGCTTCATGTATACAGTTTTCACATGAAAATATTTCCTTCCAATTTTGTTTTTGCCAATTAAACTACAAGAAAATGAAACTTAAAAAGAGTTTTGGGGTTGATCCAAGGAATATTATAAAATGTTAACGCCTGTAATTGCAAGTCTGTAATAGTTTAATCCTAACTCCTGGTAATAAGATAGGATTAAAAACGATTACACAGTCCAAAATATATCAAAAAGAAGAAAGATTATGCAGTTCAAAAAGTGAAATCATTCTGTTTGCTGTTGAATCAAGCATTTGCATGGACGATGTTGTTATGAATGGTTACTGGTTAGACTCTTTCTCTATGAATGAAAGGGCGTGGTCATTGTTTTTGTTGGCATGGTCTATGAACTGTCTTCTTCTTTCATCAATGCATTTACATGTGACCGACTCTTGAGTTTCATGGTGGAACTGATTGGCAGATTAGGCCCATATTGGTTGCTGAAACATGTGGCTTCCCTTTCTCTCTGTCTGTTTCAATTTCTATCTTACCAAACTGATACGTTAAACACATTTATCATTTCATTGTCCCAAATCCCATGTTTTCAGGCTCTGTTCCCATTGAAATTTCATTAGAAGCTAGAGCTCACCCTCTCAGATACCATGTTCACATTCAAATACACTACAAAAGGATGTTTGATGTAATTGGAGAAGAGGGTTTCTGGTATCATTTTCAGGTTCCTTAACTAGGTTTATGATTTTCCAAGTTCATCTCCCTTGGACAGATTCACATTTCTCTATTTCATTCTTTCCACGAATCTATCAAATACTAAAATATCCAATCAGCTTTACTGGGTAGATATCATGCAGGTAAGGGAGTAATCTGCGCAGTTGCAACTTCAGCCTTAGGAACCTACTGTTACTCTTGACACAACTTGCATTACTTGATGGATAACAAATCTATTAGAGTAACTTAATCCTTGTAGTTTAGCGAAAATAATTAATTTACTAATAATAATTATATTAAAAACTATATATTTGATCCCTACATTTTTAAATTCATCGTTATCTCAATCTTTTGTCCATGTCATAAATAAGAAAAGAAAATTCTTAAGAAAAAATGTATTATTTTTATGAAAAAACACATTAAAATATGCTTGATCAACACCAGTCAGAAAATTAATTATTTCTTATATTACAAGAATCAATTATTTTGTTTCGGTACAAAAATAAATAAATTCTGATGTCAAGCCACAGAGAGAAGAATTATATCAAATTCAGAATCTAATTAAAAAAATGAAAACACAATTTTATTTAATGCAAAAGACCAATCAACAAGAGCAACCACACCAGAGCGCAAATAAATGCTTCTGCAAACACCTAGATATAGTATAAATTATCACCATGAATTCCCATGGTGCTTGAAAAGGTAATCTGTTGCATTCTTCTGAACTTTTTTTTCACCCTAAAGAATCCTAATGTCAAGAGTCATCACTACATACTGCAGTCAGCGAAATCTTACACACGCCAATCAATCTCCTGCTGGTCTACTTCTGAAGCTTCTCCCATGCTAAATTGCTATTTACAAACCTGTTCTATGGATGAGTTGGACCTGCAATAACAAAACTGAAAAAGGGAAAAAAATGAAAAAACAAAGTAAATGCTATAACAAATTCAACAGGGAAGGCAAAGATGCGACTCTATGCATGATTCCATGTTTGTGGAAAAAAGCCAGTATGAATTCCTTTTTCTTTCAGAAAATTATAAAAACTAAAGTTAGAAGCAAACACAGATCAATCCAAACATATATGACATGAAGACAGAACCATTTCTAGCAGTCTTAGGTATATAGAGACAGCGTGGAGACAGAACTTAACTCTGATGCAGCAAATATGTATCACAGTAAACTTAGCTGATTGGTAAATGGTACAGATAACTATCCAGTAAACAATAGCAGCACAAGCAACTCAACAAATTAAAAAAAAATTAGCACAAAGAACTCACCACGGAAATTCTATGGTTATTCACTTCCAAAATCATCATAACTCATGCCTTCTGATATAGTGTCCAGCCTTCTGTTGTCTCCTGCAGAATCATGGCACCAAATTAGTTTCCTCCTTTCTGATGTACCAAATATTACAAAGCCTTAAAATAAAATAAAATAACCTGGATGTTCTCTTTCTTGAGAATCTGGGAAGTTATCATTGTCTGCTGCTAGATAGGGTGATCTTGGGTAGTTCTCCAATATTTCTGAAAACAGAAAATGTAAACGTAAAATTTGTAAATTGTCTACTAAATGTTCCATTACATGCACATAGGACCAAAATTAAGAAATGACTCCACCAACTTACTTAATCACCCAAACTGAGTACTCACCTAAACAGATTATAACTGAGTCCACTGAAAAGCATGTTGCCTAACTTTTCAGTTGACCAACAAACAGATAAAATAGCAATCTTGTGCAAAAGAAGTGTGCTAGAGAGTAAGTCAGGGGCTGGTAAATAAAGAGATGGAGAGAAGAGGGGGGATGGTAGGGAGACAAACCTGAACTCTGGGTAAAATCAGCTGTCAGATCTGAAAGACTGAAATTTCGAGGAATCTGACTCAAAAATCCAAATGAAGAGGTGTCTGCATCCAGAATAGACTCATTCAAGGCTTGTGAACTGGACTCTACACTACTGAATGATGCAACAGATGCATCTGCAATCGATGGGCGTGCTTCTAGGACATTTCCATCAGCACCAAACATGTAGGGAGAAGTACCCGAATAACCAGCTTCTGATTTGATCATTCCCCCATTCATTCCTTGCAGCAGACCTATGTTTGAGCTCTGCATTGAAAGCATGTTTGGTGGTGCATCAATTCTACTGGAACGGGCAGCTATTTCAACAGCAGCATGCATGCTTGAGTGCAATGATGATCCACCATTAGTGTATGCATTAGTCAAACTGGAGCCAATGGGGTGATGCATGCTCTCTGGCTTCAAGGCTGGTCCTGTATGATCTGGACCATAGCATGCAGTATTCTGGTGCACTGTCAAAGTAACCAAAATCAGTTGCCAAAAAAGTACGAATCATATGAAGCATAAAAGGGTTTGGAGAAAGCATGCTCTACCAAGAAACTACAGAAAAGACTCAACCAAATTATCCTTGTAAATGCACAATGGTATCATTTTGATCGGGACATTCAGATAACATACATTCAGCAATCAATTAGTCACATGTCAAAAAACCACCTACACAAGCAAACTTAAAGCAAATATCAAAAAATGACTTCCAAAAAGTTCAAATTCAAATCCAAAAAAGAGAAGGAAATTGTGTTATTATCACGTTATATTAAGCAAACCTTTATAAAATAGTGGATTCCGCAAATACTGATTGATTGAGAGTTTTCTGAAGTCTATTTTTAAGGCAAAAATCAAGGAAATCACCTTAAGATCTTTCCACTACAATAAAAATCCAATTCCTCCAACTCTTCCCACAAGTGGACTCCCATGTTCTACAAAATCATTTAAACGAGGGGGAAATAGCCAGTATGAAGTCTGATAAAGAGAGTTAATTTGCTGCCTACCAGTTATTACTATACTGTAATCACTATTACTCGGGAAACTTTGAAATATGCATCACGAACTTGGTATTAGGTGTGGATTTAATACAAAACCCCACAGAGGCCCACCGTTTATCCTTTCCTTTAATCTCTCACTTATAGAACCTTGCTTTCTTTCCAACCAAACAGTCTGTTTGGAAGATATATAATGATTGTGAAATCAAATCACAACAATTAGGAAGCACAACAGCAAAGCTGATTTCCAATTATGTGGAAAGTTATATATTGTAATTTTCTAGATATGCCAATAAGAACAGTAAAAATGTTCACGGGAAGAAAAACAGTCTTACTTGATGGGATATGAGATCCATTAGAAGTAGGCATTGAAACAACTCCAGTTGAATTCAGGTCACGCATCAAGTGTGCCTGCTGCACAAGCAGCTTGTTGAATTCCTCTATTTGTTGCTTTACCTTCAACCTCAGATAATAAGCCCTGAAGAATTCCCGATTCTCTTCTTCAAGCTTTTGCCAAACTGGAAAACAAATTTACAAGTTGTGAATAAAATAAGATCACCAAACTTGAAGTTGTTCCTATGATACAAAATATTGGTTTTAGAAGAATGTGACAATGGACAAAAGGGGAAAAGAAAAGGAATCATATTTGATGGGCCTTTGCAAGTTTAATTTTTGAGGAAAGAACAGATTTGACCACCTATTTACAATGAAAGCTGGAGTTAGCTCTAGGAATTTTTATTTAACACCAATAATTCCTATATCTAATAACTTTCTGTGAGTATTCATATCTGGACAGAGAGACTAATGATGCCTGAAATGTTCCTTTCACTAACTGATAGACTCTTGAAAAATCTTGAGAAAAGCAAAGAAGAATCTTGTGGTTTGACTATTTTCCATTTCAGTGATTGTTTCACCTTTTTTTTATTCCCATCATTTGTGTTTTTTTGCTCCGTTAGCATTGTACTACATACTGTTTTATCAAATAATTACACAAAAAACAAATCATTTAGGGACACTAAAAAAGGTTGGGAAAACTCAGCCAATACATCCTAACACTCATTTAATCAGCACTCTCAACGGATCAGGGAAACAATTAGCAACCCTCAAAGGTGCCACAATAGGAAAATAGCATGAGTAGAATCTAATCATCAAACATTCTGCAACACGTAAAAAAGGAGTTCCAGTATTAATTACCAAGTTCAGTGAAACCAGGCTCAATCTTTGCTTGAGCTAACAATGTTTCAACAACTTCATTCTGGTTCATGTACAGTTGAAGACACCGCTCAATGAGATTTTGCACCTGGAAACAAACATCAATAAGCCAAAGGAGAATTATGAAGATAGCATGGTTATGTCACAGTTTTAAAGATTTTTTAATAATCCCTCAACTCCAAGAAAAGAGAATTCTGATGCAGAAACCCATTTTTTCAAGGAAAAAGGTACAGGTGAGAAACAATCTCTAATTAGCAGCTCTTCATAAAGGTATTTTATTGGACACACTGGATTGTGCATAGCAGATATCCAAACTATCTTATCCTCAGTTATTTAAACTATCTTTTGCTGGAGAAAATAATGTTAAATGGCTAACATTGACAAAGTGCTGATGAGTTGCCAACACACACACACACAAAAAGCAAAGCTATCAGCCAAGTATTTAGACTAGTCTTTTTGTCAATAAATTGTTTTCCTTATACATTCTTTGTGGTGGATCAGTATCCAAAAGACACTAAATCACATGCGGTTCGAACCGACAATAGCAAACAGGCAATTGCAGACAGGGAATTTCCATGACATAAAAAGGAGAAATTCTATCTCTCTTTTTTTCCCACTTGACTCGCATATGCAGGCAAACAATATTTAATGGAACCTAGGGCAAAACAAGAGCAATATGTTCATCTTTGATTCACAGTCTCCTCCAGATACTATGATCCAATCAGTATTCAAAACACCAGATTTGTACAAGAAAATTTTAAAAATTATTACAAATCTTTTTCCTCGACAACAGCATTTGACATGGAAAAATGGAAAGTTTTCAAACAATAATTATTGTCCATTAGTTTTATAAAATCTTTTAACACAAATTTGAGGATATTAGGAGCTTATGTATAACATGAATGGCTAGAATTGTGTTAAGAAAAGGCCAATGGACCTGTGATGCTTTGAACTCCCAAGGATCTATAGACAAGATTTATTCCCAATGGGTAATCATTAGTTGTGACCTTTGCATGGAGAGACAATGTAAATATTGTATGTTATTTGACAGAAGACTCCACTAACTTAAGAACCTGAGATGTAAGCTCATATGTGGGTGATTATCAACTGCTACTACTTCAAAATTTACAGTTTATGAATTTTTTTTCATTATTTAAGGACCTAGATTTCCTTATTAAAACTCCAACTATCCATTTCAGAAATTATCAGGGCAAGGCCTGGCCTGAGGAAAAAATTAAAACACGCTGTTGGGTTATACATAAGAAACCGCTCTCTAGCAATGAAGAAATGTAATCAGTTCAAGAATTTCTGCATCTATCTCCTCCAAAGTCAGCTAGATCAATTCCAACAGAGGAGCAACTAAAGAAAACATTATGGAATTACAGCTGTTATACAAGATGCTCAAGGAAGTCAAAGGTCAAAACTAATTCAGGACACAGTTTTTTGTCGGAAAAAATCAGCATTTTCAACTAAATAATCCCCATTGGCTGCTTACCTTATACAGAATAATTCTACTGCTAACATTAGAATAACAAGATTGAACACGACGAAAGTTCATCAACTCTAAAATTCAAAGATCAACAGCTTACCACTTGTATGTCTTTTGGCGAGACCCTTCTCACCGGTCCACTTGACATCTCTTGAAATTTGAAATGAAAAAGAAAACGAGCAGAATAACTTTCTATGTCACAATATCCTTCAACAGTTTATTTTATTTCACAGGCTAATGCCTTGAGATTTGATGAGAAAGGGTCTAACCTGAAACAAGCATACACAAGAATCAATATCCACAAATTAGTCCTCGAATGTTATCAGATGTAAACAAAAAACCAAAGATAATTTCCATCAAAATCAGCTATGTCAATAATGCCAAAAACAAATTGATTAACCATGTCATAGAGCATAAGAGGGTAGCACTCAAGCAAAGAATTAGGTAGCGGGAATTAGAATAAATGCCGGAACTAAGTAAATTCCACAACAGTTTCACCCAAAAGCAAAAGGAAAAAGGTGTTAGTGCGTGCGCAAAAAACTGTCCCTTACAGAGAATTAAGTTGGACTCGAAAAATCAATAACAATCAAAACCAGCAACTAAACCTCAGAAAAATCAAACGACAGATTCCAGAATTAACAGTGAAGAAACAGTTCACGATTAAGATTTGAATTCCACTGAATCCAGCCATAATTCTCCTTACTAACATAGATTAATGCTTGATTACCTAAATCCCCGATTACAACACAACCAAAAAAAGGTCTTTAATCCTTATTTCACCGAAGTTCATGCCTTTTCAAGCTTAACAACACAAATTAAAACTCAATTTTCCCTCTTATCTCTCAATTTTGAAACTTTCACTAACATTGGAAAAACAGTTCATACAAATGATTTGTATTCCAATTCATACAGCCCTGATTCTCCTTAATAACGCAGATTAATACTTAAACCTCCCAGGTCTCTAATTACAAAAAAAAAAAAAACTAATAAAACACCATTCCCGCTCAATTTTCTCAGAAACCTTACACTATCCCTCTCTTTATGTCTCAATTTTCTCAGAAACCAAACACTATCCCTCTCTTATCACCCAATTTTCTCAGAAACCAAACACACCCTGTCATAATTCAACAAAACCACAAGAAAAGTACAATTGATCACCATAATTCATTAAAAGAACCAAAACCCTAGAATCTCAACGACAAAAACAATATCAGATCAGACAAATTAAAAAAAAACACTTGCACACACATTAATTTCGACAAAAAAAAACTAAATTCAGAACAAAAAATTAAAATTTAATTAATAATCTACAAAATAATAAAAATAATTGGAAAATAATTAGACAAAATACAACGTTTTACCTTAAAAAGTAAAACTTGTTAGAGAGAGAAGAAGAGAGAGGGAGAGGGAGTTTTCTCTTTGTTTTTGATCCGGAGCAGGAATATTATTTTATTTTTATTTTTATGGGTGTGATCTGTGAAGAAGCATGGAATCATGCCGCGTGGATTTTGTGGGAGATGTGGGGACCAGAGAAGAGATCAGGTGGTGGTGATTGATTGGGACTTTCTAGTTTTGTTCGTGTACTAGTTGCTCAGATGTCGGTCAACGTTTTTGGATTCTTTCTTTTCATTTTTCTTTTCTTTTTTTCGGATGTGAATTTAATTTTTGAAGGGAAAATAATAAGTAAGAAAATCTTTGGATATGATCCCTTTGGTTTTAAAGAGCTTGTTTTATTTTTTTTGTTAAAAATTTTTAATATTAAAACTAATTTCCATATTCAATAATTTTAACTTGAAAAAATATTTAAAAAAACACTTTCTTTATTTAAAAAGAAAATATGAGATAAAAATTATAGAGGATGCAATATTCAATATGAATTTTAATGAAGGAAATAAGGTGATAAAGTAATTTATTGTTTTTAAATTTATGGGATTTTATTTATTTTTTAAATGATTATAAAATGATGAAGATTGTGCCTGGTTTTATAAAAACTGGAGTTGATTGTTTACAGGAAAAGGAGTAAATAATTAAGATTTGAGGTGGACAAGACCATCCGTAATTCCGTACGCATGATTGCTTCAAGTATTGTACTTTCTAAGTTGACCCGTCGGAGGTTCCAGGCCTGTGACCTGGGAAGAAGATGACAGTGATTGATTTGCTCACCTTGATTGAAAATAACTCAGCTAATGTCTAGATAGATTAAAAAAAACCCTAAATTTACTCTTTTTATTATTTTGGGTTTGAGTTTAATGAATATATATATATAAAAGAAAAAATGGATAATGCTTCTTAAAATGCTTGACACATCCCAGCTTCAAAATCTTTTTCTCGCTGCCATGATATACCCCAGGAAAACTTCAGGGGCAGTCATAAAGCAATGCTACTTGCCTCGTCCTTTGTTACTTAGCAAAACACTGAGCATCTTGTAGTTTTGATTTGTTTATGATTGTTATCGGGATGTGCAGTGTGTTTTTAAAAATATATTTTATTTTGATATTAGTATATCAAAATTATTAAAAAAGTGTTTTTTTAATATTTTTTAAAATAAAAAATCAGAAACTACCGCAGACACCCACTCAGCTGATTGCATATGCCATTTATTGAAATGGACAGAAGAATTTACACGAAAGCAGCTGCTCCGCTCACTTTTATTGTGGTGAATGCATACTAAAGAACATCCATCAAATATTTCAAACAACCAAGGTAGCAAATAACTATGCTCTAGAAGTTTTGAACATATCTGGAATAATTGTGCGCACTTCATTTGCCTGTTAAAGAGAAAGGGCAAGGGCAGGCCATGGTTTAATCTAGGAAAATTTTGGAGACGCTCGAGCACCTATAACGGTCCAGTTCTGAGTGCATGGTCTAAATCAGCAGTCAGATCACTGACATCCTCTATCCCCACTGAGACACGAATAAGATCTTCAGTGAGACCTCTGGCATCTTGTACCGCAGCTGGTGTGCTTGCATGGGACATGAAGCAGGGCAAGCTCATAAGGGACTTCACACTTCCTACAACAGGCAATCACATAGTAAGAGTACAGCTTGCAACCAAGCGTGAGCTACGAATATCATTTCTCAAAATATTCACAGTAATCACACTCCATTTTGATTAGACAGGGCTTGGAACAAGATATTTCGCACCTATGCTCTAAGGAAATATGGGAGGCATAGGTTGCGGGGATCTTGAATGCCAGTGATCTCCCATGACATAAGATTTCAATACCATGCATGGAGTAACCAGCTGATTCCAAAATCCCTCTGGCGTTCCTTTTTACCTGAGCTTCATTCTCTCTCTCATTGCACACTCATTCAAATTCTAATGTGCAAAGATAATAGTTATATGCAGGAACGAACCCGTATCTCCAACATCATCTTTCACCATGCAGATATCTCAGGGGTTTAATCAATTGGATTTTAAATTACCCCCACAAAAATATTTTCAAGTCATGATAAGTTTTGAGTAGGAAAAATGATTACCAAAACTGATTATGCTGAATACTTGGTAGTCTTAAGACTCTTAACAACGTGCTTTGAGAGTGCCGGTGACCCGTTAAAAAGCTAAGCACAGATCCTGCACCCTTTGCCTGCAAGAGCTGTAACTAAAGGGCTTTCTTATATAAGAGGTTTCACACTGCAAGAACAAGGTTCATATCTAAGCTACTATTAAAGTCAGGCACACCTGAGAACAGTGCAAATCACGTCCAGGATGAACAGGAAGACCAGCATAATTTACTTTCTTCACCCGTGGATGTGATGAAAGGAACTCCGAAATTTTCTGTCCATTCTCCTGCCGGAGGGAAACAGGATGAACTGTTTGCAAATGCAATAAATTGTTAGGCATTAAGGTTTTCTCACAAGCTCTCCACTCAAAAGATCAACATAATATTTTCAACAACTACACAATTATTAGAAAAAGACTTCAAGATAGCAAAGGAAACAAAGGACATCCCTTACAAATGCACTAAGAAATACACAAGTTAGAGCCACAACCTTTCCCCTTTTACCACAAGCACGCCTGCCATGACATCACTATGTCCAGCTTTAAATTTTGTCGCTGAGTACATCACAGTGTCTGCAAGGACAAGAAAAATTCAAAACTAAGCACTAGGAAGAACTGCAGTTCCTAAAATGTTAGGACCACAAAACATCGGCCAGACCTGTTCCAAGCTCCAACGGCTGTAATAATACTATTATTTACCAATACAAGTGCACCATATGCATCTTTGCAATTTTCTGAAACCTTGACAAGACCAGCAAACCATCGTAAAAAAACACAGATATAAAAAACACAAGAACAATTGACAGCACTTAAAAACAGATAATAAAAAAGAGAGAGGGAGAATAGTTATGGACAATATATCACAGCATCACGGGTCACTATTGCTCAACCTTTTTAATTATGGAAAAGATATACCAACCATAACTCTCTTTTTTCACAGTATCAAGCCCGATTGCCAAATTGCATTTATTCATACATGCATACTATAAATAACATAAACCATTAACAGCAAACACTTCCATATGAAAAACTCACAAATGGTCAAATAAGGATACTTATTGACAAACAAATTTCTTAAGTTTGAGAAAGTAAGACTCTTACACGAATATGAGAAATTTGTTGACGAGGGCTAGTTGGGCTCTCTAGCCACATGAGCTTTGTTCGGGGACCAATTGCAGATGCAACTTCATGTAGATCACTTGTATCTACCCGTCTGCACATTGCTAAGCATAAGTATCTCAGATTTCAGATACAGCAGGACCATGATAAACAAGAAATAAAGAAATCATACTAACTTCACCACAATTCCAGTTTTTGGAGTTACTTTTGACAACAATCGGTCAGAACCACCATAAATGTCTTCTCCAACAACAATTTCCTGGCCTAAGATGGAATTTGAACAGGTTAACATAAGAATTTACACGCAACTTCAGGATTAACTATCTCTGGCCATATTAAGAATGAAGTAGACATTCTACAGACACAAGTTAATTTGCATAAACATGTGCTGAGTATGGACCGCATAACCTTGAACCTGTAGCAAAATGTTTAGAGCCAGTTACAGATCTCCAGACCATAACAGGCAGGGATATTTTGAAACATAGGTAATAGTGTGGCATGGTGGATAAAATACTGGTTGTAAGTGGAAAGAAGAGACAGCAAAAGGAGTGAAAAGCACCTGTTCCAACAAGATGAGTGACAGCAGTCAAAGCAACCATTCCACTTGTGAAGCAGAATGCTCGATCTCCTTTATCAGCTTTGCCAGGAGGCTAAAAATAAGAATAAGAACAAGAACAGAAATAAGCTTACAAAAAAGGAGGTGGAAGCAGAAACAACTAAGTTGGTCCTATAAATACTTGTGAAGACTGCTTTCCAGCATTATATAGACCAACAAACAAAACGTCTACCTTTCTAAGGCATCCCTTGTTGGATTTCCACTCCTAGTATGATCATATTGACCATTTTCTATAGCTGATGGCTGCAATATAAAGCATGAAAAACAAATTCATTAAAACCCAAAAAATGAAATGATGTTAAGCATGTGTTATGTATGAAATACGAACAAGAAAACAGTAGATAAAAAAGGGAATTACGTCCATGTCGAAAGCATACGAACTTGCACAAGCTTCTTGTACTAATGTCCATGATTAATTGAGCTCTCTATCCCTATTCTCATCACATGCAGTTCAAACTTGATACTTTCTAGCCCCATTTTCGTTATAAATATGGCATGACAAAAACATCAAAATTTTACCAACATTACATATACACTTTTCATCTACCCCGTCATGATCTATAACACACAATGTATAAAGATAACACTTGAATTTCTATACAAAAAAGAGAGATTAACTAGATATTTTGGAGTGTGGTAGCGGTTACTTTTCGAAGAGTTTTTCATTTCAAAACATATTAAAATAATATTTTTTTTAAAAAAATTATTTTTGACATCAACACATTAAAATAATCTGAAAACATAAAAAACATATTAATTTAAAACAAAATTTTTTTTTAATTTTTTTCAGAATTGTTTCCGAAACATAATGTCAAACACTGTCTTAGTATTTATTTTTTTTAACATGTTTATAATTTTACTTGTATATAAAAAAATATATTCTAATACTAACAATCTTAATTCTTTTATTTCTGGTATTGCTATATCTTTAATACAGGATTTTAAGGATAATACAACACAATTAAATTTGAATTTGACCTTATATTATAATTTTTATCCTATCGGTCCTTACAGCATTACCTGCTTAAATGTAATTGTGTGGTAAAGTGGTGTACTCATTGCACCATATGGATCAAACTCGTTCTCAAAGTTCATCAATTTTGTCGAAATACTAAGTTTCTTAATCTCAATTTCTGCAAAAAGAAGAATACTTTTCATTATAACCGTAAATTCAAATAACAATAACAATAACAAAAAAAAGGCTTACCATTTAAACACTCTGCTACACCATCACCCAAAGCTAGATTCCTAACATGAATATCTCCATCCTTCAAGCAATTGACTTCGAAATTCTTTGATAACATCAAATTCTTTCCCTTCAAAGTTCAAATTATTTTCCTTTTTAAACCAAATACTTGCAGGCAAAAACCCACATGAAAAACCCTGCAAAAGCATCCACGGAAGAAAAGGAAATTCAGAATTGCTAACCCATTGAATTTTAAAACAAACCCACAAAAAAAAAAGAATAATAAGAAGAAGAGATTATCAGTTACGTAAGAAGGAAGTTACAATGTCGGCTCAATCACAGCAGCGGTCAACAAGCATTTAACATGCGATGAATAGTGACGGGCCTGTGGATTTGTCAAAGATTTTTTTTCTTTTCATTTATACATATGAACCATCTTTGATAAGCATGACACTCGACCCATTTACTAAAGGGCTATTAAAGGACAAAGAAGCGAGAGCTAATAGCGATGGACCTGTGGATTTGTCAGAAAGCAGCGGAGCCCTGATTTTTTGTGAGCTCAGGTGGGCCTCACTTTCTCAAAAATAAAATAAAATTATGCAGCAAAAGAGGGCGGTGTTACTATCGTTTTGCAGCGAACTCTCAAATCTCTCTAATGGCATCATCTCGCTTCCAGATTCAACCTGACGAGGCAGTCCTCTTACGAGTCACTCACTCCAATATCAAGTCTTTCTCTGCTGAAATTCGCTTCTCACTTCAGGTACAAAACCCACAAACACTTTTAGCTGAATCACAAGTTTCATTCACTGAAACTTGGATAAATTTGTATTATTTTTAGTCTTCAGTGGAAGCTGTTAAAGATAAGCTATGGAGAAAATGTGGGACTTCAGTGAATTCAATGCAACTTGAGCTTTATGATGATGCAAACTCAAAAGTCTCTAATTTAACTGATGATTCTAGACCTCTTGGTTTCTACTCTCCTTTTGATGGGTTAGTGTTTTTTTCAAAAAATGGGTGTCATTATTGGAAATGTAGGTTTTTTGGGTTTCTCGAATTGAGTGATTAATGGGTTTTTATTTGTTGGGTTAAAAGGTATCGGTTGCATATAATAGATCTGGATCCTTCATCAGTAACAGCTGGTGGGTGGCTGGAAGATATTTCATCGGTGGAGAAATATTCAATTTCTGAAGAAGCTTATGATAAACGTGATGGTAAGTAATTGGATTTTATTTGATTGGATTAATTTCTTAATAATTATTTTATGAATGTAATTTTTTTTTTTTTTTGAGTAGATGTTGTGCCTGCAGACCACATTTTGGGTTTTACTGGTTAAGGAATTTATTTCTTCTTTTGCGCTTTTCAGGCACTTTTAGAAAATTTAAAGAAAAAATGGCAGCCCAAAATCCATCAGCTTTTGCGCCTAAGGTAATCTTCAATGATTTGAGGTTCTTTACCCCTTGTTTGTTCTTTAATTTTTTTTTTTGTTTTGGCAATAATATGAGTGGAAAATTTTGAGGAGGAACAACCCAAGTGAGAGTAATTATTTATTCAGTAATTTCGGTGTGTGTACGTGCACCCTTTCTCACGTTCACTTGGAGTCCATTTGTGGTAATTATGACTTCAAGTGAGAAAGCACCATGCCATATGAGGTGAAAATCTGCCATGTAGTAAGGTGCTCTATTTTCAAATTTGCGCCTGAAAATTTGAGTGTGCTATTTTATTCATGATTTTTGCTTCGATAATGTAGTGTGGAAATATGTACATTGGCCTCTTTCAGTGTGTTTGTTTATCTTGATTCAAAAAGTGATATTTTTTGTCAGCATTCTATGAGCTAGTGAGGGGAAATTTAGTTCTCTCATTTGTGTTTCATTCACAGATAACAGATGACTACATGGAAGACCTGTGTGCAAATATCAAGGTCAGTTATTCCCTTCACAATTTTTGTCTTGGTTTTGGTGGTTTCAAAGATGGTTGAGACTTTGGGTTAAATCTTGTATCCACTTTTAGGTACACGGCGTGAATGGATTCTTAACTTTATTTCTCCATTGCATTTTGAGAGTTTCCTTGCAGCAAATCTGTTGACCATTTTTGTCCTATCCACTTCCTTATTCAACAATTTTCTTTTTTATATATATTTTCCAATTCTCCAAATGATTAGGTGGGTGATAGATGTGAAATTGATCCAGGGGAGAAAAGAGGGGTTGTCAAATATGTTGGTCGAGCGGAATCTCTCGCACCAGGTTTTTGGGTAGGAGTTCAGTTCGACGAACCATTCGGAAAACATGATGGCATGTATGTATACTAATCTCTCTCTCTCTCTCTCTGTTATTCATAGGAACTTGGAAGTGTGGTGCTTTTGGATCTGTCTTGCATTTCAGTAGGAAAACAGGATAAAATTTGTCTCCCTTTATTTTGGTCAAATCGTGCTGACATACTCTGTTTCAGAATATCAATGATGTTGTGTAGGAATAGATAGGCAGTCTTAAAATGTTATTTTGATTCAATGTTGGAATTTCTTGCAAAAGTCAGTATTACCAAATTCTGGTGGTAAATGGTGTCTGAATTGACTGTACATGAGTATGTTGGGCATTTCACCAATTCCTTTTTACATATGCAGTTGGCCTGCCTTTTACAGAATTACTGTTCTTTGATTAGTCTGTTGGACTGAAAATTTGAATCACACAGCCTTGGGTATGTGTAGGTATATGTATAGTTCATGAACCAAAACCTCTTGAGCGATTTTGACCAAGTTAGGTGTCTTCATTTTTGGTACCCTGGTTTACATTGTTGGTGTTGTGCTATGCTAATAGGCATTTAAAATCTTTCTCATAGATCATTCTGTGTTGCGTCCAATTATTTATTTCTTTCTCGAACATTTTCAGGGTAAAAGGAGTGCGCTACTTTGACTCTCCTCCACTTCATGGTGCTATGATTAGGCCAGACAAAGTAAAGGTTTGTATAGAACTATGTTCTCATGATGCTTCTGTGCTGGATCTGTCCTTCACTGATGATCCAATGAAAATACACATCATATTACTATTTGAGACATGGAGTAGATATAATTTCATGCATATGAAATCTAGATCATTCTAATGTTAAATGTCTGATATCAAACTACTCATTTTGTTCGTGGATTTGATGAACAGAGCCTTCTCTATATGATTTCAGGTTGGTGACTATCCAGAAAGAGATCCTTTCGAAGAGGAAGAAATATAACCCCTTTGGAGAAGCGAGAATTATCCCTCGAACTTTTATCTTCAACGTAATCGATTTGTTTTTGGTTTGAAGAATGTAAACACATACAGTTATTCAGGTAACTCTGAGAGCTTGATTGTACAACAAAGAGCAGGTTACTATGCTTCCTCGGTTGGTAGGAAGTGAAGATATCTTGTAACTGATGGAAAATAGATCAATTTCTGAAATAGTTTGACCTGTTTTTTGCCAGTCTGATAACCTGCAAAGTGCCCAACATTGCTGCAAATTGACATTGTTTTTGTTATCATACTTGAATGCAATCAGAGTCTTGCCAGTTGCCAAAGCTTATCTTTGCTCTTCGCAAACTACCCCTTAGTTTTTCCTAATTCTCTAGTCAGGGACATTAATGCATTTTAACACCACGTTCACACACGAAGATAATAGTATCATGTTGATTTATCTCACTGAACGAGCTTCATAATCGTAGCTTTTATAGAGAGATGGTATCATGCATGGTTATCAGACCTTACACAGCTTGGGTTATTGAGATGTCATATCATTTCGAGTAAACAATATTATTTTAATTTTATTAAAAAAACTTCCTTTGTTTTAACCCAACTAGGTTTATTCAGGCTTAGCAGGTTGCGAGTTAATCTATTATTAAGTAATCTAGTATCAATGTTAAAATGGTTCATAATAAAGCATGGTCCAGATTAAGCTCTAAATTGCCGAGTTACCTTATCAACTTTTAGGTCAAATTGAGTTTAATCTTTTTCAACAGTTATTTATTAAACTTTATTATTCTAATACTTGATCTTATAATTAATTCCAACATATATCAAACATTTCCTATAATCTATTGTTAATTTCTCACCTTAGAATTACTGTGTGGATATGTTTGCAAAGTCATGTGGGTTATGTTTGCTCATTTTGATGGTGTATGAATTCTATGGAATCATCTATGATATTTACCCCCTTTAATTTTATGAATTCTATCAAATTATTTTCAAAAGCTTGTTTTTGTTTTCTTTTTTTTTAGTTTAACGTGGGTGTTCGGGCTAGCTTGCACGCACCTCGACTAATCCCACAGGCCCTGAAATTAACGACCATGTAAGCCTTCAGTGGTCATCATATGAGCAACCATAGGGCTCGAACCTGAGACCACAGAGAGAGCAAACCTTTTGATCCCAAACTTTTACAACTGAGCCACCATCTAGATGGTTTGTTTTTGTTTTCTTTTGATTGCATTGATGGCGTTTCATTGCCAACGACATCCTTCTGTCTGCCTTCCTTCCTTGGAAAACTAACAAGAGTTGTGTTATTATACAGACAAGGAAGAAAGAATTGAAAAATTATAATAACATGGTTTTATGAGATATATAAGAAAAAAAAGATTGACCACCCTAAAATTATAGTTTGAAAATCCCACTATCACGAGGGCATGATCAATTTCAAATCAAAACTGATTAAGTTATATTATTATCGGCAGACCAATCTAGATTTGACTGAAAACAGAGTTCAGGTTACAAAGTCATTGGGTTAACCTACGGCTCATAAAATCAACCCAAATCTATAATTTTTTTTCTACAACATACTTCTAACTAAAAAAATCTTTGATATTAACCTATTTAAGTCTACACCAAGATTAGTTGGATAAATCAAATCACGAGTCAATCCTGTTAAATCAGTATTAAAATCAGTTCAACTTGAAGCCTATCCTAGATTAGAATTGCAGATTCTTTTAATCAACCGAACAAACCAAGCCAGCTTTAATAACAATGGGTTATAAAAATTCAGACCACCGGTGTTAACCCTTGAACAGTAGTAAGATGCTCAAACCTTTTACCAGAGGGCTCATTGAATGACACTAAGAACAGAAGCGAGGGCCGATAGTAATGAACCTTGTTGGAAAGCATCCGAGCCCTGTTTTTTTCTTTGTTTTCTCAGGCGGGCCTTCAATGCTCAATTTCTCAAAAAACAAATCAAGAAATCAATTTTAAAGAGTAGCAACGGCATTTGTTTTGCAGCAAACTCTCAAAATTTTATATTCCTCTAATGGCATCATCTACGACGAGTCACTTACTCCAATCTCAAGTCTTTCTATGAACTCAATGTGATTTCAGGTTTGTTCCCATCCAGATAGAGATGCTTTCTAAGAGTAAGAAATATAATATAAACCTTTGGAGATGCGAGAATCATCCCTCGCCTTTTACATTCAACATCATCGTAACTTATTTTTTTTGGCTGGAAGATTGATGCATGTCAGTACATGCAGTGAAAATATTCAGGAGCAAAGAACTGAAACTGAGCTTGATTGCACAATCAATAGCAGGTGATGATGCTTACTCTGTTGGTTGACATGATAGTTGATATTGGAAGAGAAGAAAAGATGTCAATTTCACAAATAATTCGTTTAAGACCTGTTTTTGTTGGATCATTTTTCAAAAACAAATACCAATGTTGAGAGGTAATAAAATTGGCTGAGATAATCTAAATCAAATAGAATCTTTACAGTGAAAATAGTGGACGTAAGTAGTTTTTAATTCATCCAGAACTGTGTGGTGCTTTTTTTCATTACACAAATGCATACAGACTACAATACATCTTTGTAGCCATTCTTTAAGTAAAAGAAGCAATATGCTACAAATACCTTCTCAAAAACTTGAAACTTTACTTTTCTTCATTTATGGAAAAGCAAAGACTGGTCTGCAAGCTACCCCTACTTCTGTCTTGTTTTCTATCTGCATGATCACATAAAAAATTTGTCACTCTTTTATAGACCTGATACGGTGAGCTAGAACCAAAAGGTACTGGACAACAGCAACAGCTCTGACAATCATGGGTAAGGCCAAATTCTCGTGGATTTTTTTTTCTTGTGGAAATTTGTACACAATAGCATGCGGCACATACATACGCATGGAGATAATATTTAGAAACCTACCTTTGCTTTGACCTGGTGGATCTTCTAGATGATGCAGAAATATCACCACTCTCACCCTTCACTTTGCTTTCCGTAGCTCTAGATTTGGAGGCCACTGTAAAAGATAGCAGATTATAGCAACAGTAGAAAACAGTTGACTGTAGTTACAAAAGAGTCAGAGAACTTGAATGACCTTTTGACTGCACTTCAGTGCCATCTGACTCCATGCCTGTCACCTCACTTGAAGTACCTGAATATTCACCTGACCTGTTGACCTCAGAATCCGATGATTGAACCATTTCTTCCATGGATGGATCATCGATTTCACCATCTGCTTCATTGGTTACCAAGCGTAGGCAGAAAGTATCATTTATAAGCACAGATCTTGCAAACAGGAACACAATTCTTAAAAGGCTAGTTGAACCGAACATTCTTTGCTTAAAGGCCTATACCATATCCACAAACAATGCAGTGCGTCAAGGTAATATGGCCCTAAAAGGCTACACCTTCACTAAGGTTCCATCAATTATTTAACCCTTTGGAACGAATGAAGCCTATTCAAGATGGAACTAAATTTTAGAAAACAAAATGCGTTACATTGAAAAGATGAGATGTATTTGACATTAGTAGGAACCAAGGTACTGAAAGAGAAATTAAAATCAGTAAATAGTTCACCACATTTGCGTTCCACACTAAAAACCAAGATATTGATAACCGAAAAAGAAAACAGAGAAATCCTGAAAAAGACATCCGAGTCAACAAGTTGTATCTTGAACAGGCACACAATAAGCAAGAGTACGATGCCTGGCAATATATCCTAGCACAATCCAAGGCTTAAGTACATCTAATCACCTAAAGGGAGGAAGATTTGATCAGACCTATAAAGCATGTTGTGGAAAGGCTGAATCTACAAAATATCCTATTGATACTTCTTACCTTTTAGGGTTGTATTCATCAGTAGAAAAGGATATCAAGAGTGTCATCTGACATGTACATTGTTTTAACTAGGTAATTCAAAAGCTTCCAAAAGATAGCGATGAATGTCTTAGGAAAATCTGGAAGCACGGGGAAAGTTCCAAGACATTAAACATTGAAACAAGCACCCCCTTCCAAAATATATATATATATATATATATATATATTACTGTACCAACCTTCAAAAACATCTGATTCTTCACTCACTTCTCCTTCATTTCTAGCCACCGCACAACCTTCCATGCCACCGATTTTCTGCTGATGAATTTGGGCATTTCTTGCTGTCACTTCCTGTTCTTTCTTTTCCATGTGGAACTTAGTAAGCTTCTCCTCAAATTCCTCAATGCATAATTTAAGTTCTGGTTTTGCAAACTTCTTAGCCTGTTTGCACATAATGAAAATGGAAAGCATACCATTAAATCATTACAAATGATGGGATGGAAGAGGAACAGGATTACAGAAATCCAATACCTTAATGATTATGCTTTTAAAATTGTCCATGACAGAATCCTCAGACAGGACATGTTCAAACGTCTTAAATGAATCAATGAGTTTTTTCATTCCCTTTTCAGTAAATGCCAGCTGGGAGAGGCAATACGAGATGTATTCCCACTGCCTAGTATCTGCAGCAATAGAGCAGTCCACACAGAAAGGAAAAAATCATCTTTGAAGAACTATATATATATATTAACAAGGATGGGAGAAAATCATGTGCTACACGTAAAAACAAAAGGAACATCTCCATCCATGCATGTTTTTCTTTTTTTCCCTCTGTTTTGTCCTAAAAGCAGGCAGTGTAAGATTAGAGACCAACTAGTCCAGGAAAAGCCTGCATGCACTTGTAAATAATAGTTAAAAATGAAAAAGCAATGAGCATCTCCATCCATGCACAAGGAAATGAGAGTACATTTACAATCTCATGCTTATAAAGGAGATATGGTTTCATGCATCTACGTGAGTGATGGTTTTTAGAACAAATTTTAACAATAATTGAAATAGCTGAATTTGCAAGTATGGTGTAGCACATGCACCATATAAAAGTCATAAATCACTTAATCATTAAAATCAATGCTATCAAACAAGTTTGAATAAGATCATATTTTCTCAGCCAGTAAGTTCGTACTCGGTGTACTATTGCATAACACAGCAGACTTGTATGATCTGACACCATACGATCACATCAGCTTGGTAAACACTATGTACAGAAGCATAATGAACAAAGACATACCTATCACTCCACTGAACCTGTTGCAAAGCTTTTCAACAAGAGACTCCATTTGTTTGTCCTGGGGAGAATCAGGGAAGTATAATGTTCAAGTCATTGTTAAGGGCAGATACTTGCTAAATCAACTCAGTTGAGCAGTCTATACCTTTTTAATGGACCCAATTAAAAACTGCATGATGTTGCAGAAAGTCTCCCTTTTCAGCTCCTGGTTGGATAATTTGCCAAGTATATCTGGAAGTAAGTTATATATAGGATTGCTTCCTGCATTATAGTTACGAAAACAATTCAGCATCCATTTTCCAAGAGAAATGACCAATTCACTTAGCATGGCATTACTAGTTAAGTATCAATATTTACCTTTCTTTGACAGCTCATGAAAGAAAAGTTTAGCGAGATTTGAAATCCTCTCCTGTTCATCTTCTAATCTTATAGCCATCTCATTTATATAACCTTTAACCTGATAAGCAAATGCCCAGAATCAGATATTGTATCATTAAAATAGCAGAGAAAGAACGGTGAAAGAGATTAGCAGGTTCTCTGACCTTCATCATATCATTTAATATGAGATGTGAAAGCACCAGCACAGCATTTTTCCTAACAGAAACCGAAGGATCTCGTAACCGAGCATACATGTTTTCAGTCCATGGTTCTAACAGATTAGGAAACCGAACTGCCAAATCTCCAAGAGCAATAGTGCAGTTTGAACGAACAGTTTCTGATGGTGCACTTTCCACAACTGTGAAGAGAAGCTGGAGATTTGCATCACTGAGAACACATTCACCCCGAAGTTAGGCATAAGCTTTTCATGAGCGTGAGTGAGAGAAAGAGGACGGGGGAGGTCTCACCAAAAATCTGGATCAATAATCATAAATCGACAAAGAGCAAGCATTCCAGATGCCTGTAGTTCAGGATACTGAAAAAACATAAAGTCCTGTTAGTTTCACTGAAAAATTGGAGGATATTCAATCATTCATGGAAAACAAAAGATGATGATTGCATCATGTCATACGCAAATCTCTTAAAGAAGAAAGCAAACGCGAAGGCTTTGTAAAGCCAGAAAAGCTAATAGAATCACCTTTTGCATCAAACTAAAATTTCTACAAAGCTTCGACAGGAAAGGTGCACAAAGCCCTATCAAATATTTCTCTTTGGAACCACCAGCAACAATCTCTTTCTCTGCTCTCTCAGAGAGTGTATCCAGAATTGCATCTTCAGAGGCAGAAACACCTAGCTCCGCATTGATGTTATCCTGCAACAAATAGTCAAAGAGATATTCCAAATTAAAAGCTGGAGTTTGTTGTACATGACAATGATGTATAGTACGAAATTTTCAACCTACCTTTGGTGTATCATCTTGTTTTATACCATTATTATGACCATTCTGTCCATCAGCTCCCAATTTATCCCTCTTCAGCTTCTGTTTTTGGATCTTCCGAACACAGGTTTCTATGTATAGTAACTGATTCATGGCAACATGACTTGTGACAAATAAATATCTACTAATTTTTGCTACTTGAACTGTTGTAAGAATATCAGCGCTGCCACTTTCAATATCATTCTGCAAGTCATCTCCTCCACTACAAATGAAAACAGAACTAAGAGACTTCTTTACAAGGTCAGCAGCTAGGGTTTCCGGAGTGGGATGAATTGCATATATGACACCTATTGCTTTATCAGCAGCAGCATACCATGTGTTTTCTGGAAGCCAAGAGCCACTAATCAAGTTCTCTAAGAAACCAAACACACGGCTACCATTACTAGCCAACAGCTTTTTCTTGTCCTCTTCTGACAATCTCTGAATGGCAATGCATGCTGTCCTGGCAAGCAAAGGGTCCACTTTAGCCCAACGGCCAAAGCCAATATCAATAATATCTTGCAAGTGTGAGCCAAGAACTCCAGGGGACGCTTTTGCAGCCATGCAAAGCACTGATAAAGCTCCACGACTTTGCTCTGGAGTTGTACCACTAATGTTAAAGCAAAAGAAATCCCATAATGCTGATATCTGCAAAAACAAATGCTTTATGAGAGATCTAAATGTGGCATGAACAGATGAATATTAAGTAAAAGAATATAAAGTAACACCTTTCAACTTTGAATTAATTACTAACAGCAACTAAAACCTCCAAAATCATATGATAAGAGGGACTCACTGTGCTTGTGGAGATATCACCTTTGGAAACCAGTGCATTGACAATAAATTCCAGAGCCGCAAGATCTCCTATATTTGAATCTATGGCAAGATCCAAAAGATTCTTAGCAGTATCTAATGGATTTTTCCGGACATAAATTGTAATGAAGGCATTCTCCACAGCTTCATAGATGGATTTATCCTGAGAGAATACCTGCAGAATCCAGCATTGATGACAGCATTAATTTCAACAGTTTAAAATATAAGTACAGAGTAGACAACCTTAAAATTAAGAATACATCATCTTTGCTTCCTAACTTGCAGTGTCACTATTTCCCAGGCATGACCAAAATTAAAAACCTACCAATGGCAACATCTTACGGAGGCAAGCCTCGGCACCATCAATTTGGAACTGTTTGCACCTCATCAGCAACAAAATAGTGTTCTCAACATCTGTGGCTGAAGATGAAGCCATCAACTGGACAAGCGTAGGCATTGTGGCAGATACGCACTTAGAAAATATCAAGCCAGCCTCCAGAGATGCAACCAAAGCCCTGGTTTGCTCCAAATTCCCAATATCTGGCACTGAGCTATCCTTATGAGGAATCCCTTCTTCCAGATTAGGCACACTGTCAGTTAAACTCTCCTGCTGTTCCTTAACTGGTTCTTCCATATTCACATCATCCACCTCACCTCCATCATAGGTCTCATTATCAGATTGCAATCCATCCAAAACACTTTCTGCACTTTTATCTGGTTCAAGCTCATTCAACTTCTTATTGTATTGTTCTAATGTTGCTTGAAATGAAGCTATTCGAAGCTGGGGGCCAAAAGGGTTATGCTGCAGCATCATGATAAGCAAATTTAATGCAGCTTTTCTAACTATTGCAGATTTATCCTCCAATCTCCCAGCAGCAACTGCAGCAACCTCATTCCACAGACCAATTGAAACAGAATGCTCTTCACATAGTTCAGCCCAAACTTGAAGAACCCGACTCCTGGTATAAGCAGAAACATCTCGGCAGCGCTCAAGCAAGATTTCCAACATGGCTTGCTTTGTGCGGAGACGAACAGATTTAGAACTGACATCACCCTCAACATCCTTAAATGCCTTTGCCACCAACTTCCCCAGAACAGCAACAAGAGCATTCCTTATCTTATAAGATTCTCCTCCAAAATGTGGGACCAAGACCCCAATGTTAGTTGAAATCAACTTTGGTAGCCGATCAGCAAGCTCTACAAGAAAACGCCCAACATTTTCAGCCCCAACAGTGTCTTTCACATAAGCTTTTGGATTAGTCCTCCCAACCTCTCTGATCAAAGAACTGGCAAGGGTGCCATCAGCATACTTCTTCTCAGCCCCAGCAACCGCATCAGCCATGTGGGTAACAACATAGTCATATTTGTGAACTAGGTGCATGATTGAAGCACATGACTGTGCTGTATAGTGGTATTTCGTAGCACAAGCCCCAATTATTCGGCAAAGAGCATCTTTTGTCTCAGAGTCCTTTATAAGTGTTGCATTCTCAAACAAACCAAATGCATTTCTGTAAAACCCCAAATCAAAAAATTTCAAACACTGCACCAAAACATAATTATGGCAAGTCAAAGCAGAACAACATTACTAAGTAAGCTTACTTTGTAATAAAAGAAAGATAATTTTCATCAGGGTCTGTCGATCCAAAGAGCAACGCAAGGTTGATCTCTAGTGAATTAGCAATCAAATTAAGTATCCGGCCCCTCTGTGGTTCCCAATTCCATGAATGTACCGACTGTTTCTTCCTATTAGGCCCTGTCATCTAAACCAATCCAACAACAATATCACACCCAACAAGTCACACACGCACAAGCACACACAAAATTAAAAAAAAATAGAACAGCAAACCCAATATCACTCTCACACCTAAAAATCCCTTCAGGTAGCATAATGGCAAATAGATTACCTTAGTTTTGTTATTTGAACTAGCACTTGACTCCTCAGACAGAACAATACTGACGAGGAAAAATGTGTAAATTTTAAGAGCATTTCGATAAGAAGAAACTCGATCAAGCACCGGAGGAGTCTCATTCCCATTGTCATTATCATCATCCTGACCTTGAAAAACGCGCAAGAGAGAATCCACATTTGGGAGCAAAACACTTAGATTCGACCGAAGACTCTCCACAAGATTGACTTTACCGGATGGAGTTAGACTAGAAAACCCTTTAACTAACGAATATACGTGATCAAACACTTCTTGCTCCTCAATGCAGAATATCTCTTTATCCGACAAATCAAAGGATACTCCTAATCCAACAAAAAAAAAATCAGAGTCTAAAAAACCATTAAAAATGAGCACTTAAAAATTGAATTTTCCATCAGTAATTCAAGATTACATTCACAATTAAAATTATTTCTGATTCCTTTAAAATTAATTGCTAAAAAGCGTAAAAATTGAGCACTTTAATTACATTTTTAAAACACCTAATCCTATAAAAATTCAAAAATTTTAATAATTTTTTTAAAAAAAAAACTATATCTTTCTGTTTCACTCTATTATGATTCATAAGAGCAACTAAGTTAAAGAGTTTATTTTCCCTATTATTAACAGTTCACTAAAATATATATATAAAAAATTATTTCCCCGCACCTTCTCGAGAAACAAACACAACCAAACCCTTACCTTCTCAAGAAACAAACAGAAACAACAAGAAATCCCAAGTTGAAACGAAGTAAAACATGATAGCATGAGTGTAATTAGTGGAATTGAGTAAGGATAGAACTGACCTTTGACAAATTCTTCGAGTTCAGGAAGACGGAGAGAAGCGACGTCGGTTGGGTTCAGAACGTGGAGACGATTGTCTTCGTTTTCTTCTTCTAAGGATTTTAGATTTTGTGGAAACACAAAATAAGGAGCCATTTTTAGAGAGATAGAGGGGGGGTGTTGTTCTCTGCGTCTCTTTTAGGATCTTCTTTCTTTGCTTGAGGTGGGGGATGAAATTTGAATCGGACACTGAAAAGGGAAGGGAGCGGGAATTTGAGTGAAGTTATGGGCTCCGCCCATTATATTACAGGCCTTTGTATGGGATAATCGGGCCTGGCCATATAAGGCCCGATAAAAATGGCCCTGTGTGGAATCCGTAAGATAGTCGTAAGCAGGTATTAGGGCTTTCATCTAAACCAATAAGCATGACCTTGACCTCTTTTTTAAACTGTTTTTCATTAAAAAAAAATATTAAATTAATATTTTTTATATTATTTCAATGATTTTAACTTGCAAAATCATTTTACACCACATTAATAAGCACACACTAATTAAACAATATCTTTATTGATTACTAAAAATATTTAAGAAAAAACTCAAATAGGTTTAAAATTCAAGAATAACTGAGATTTAATTAGATTTAATAAAAAATAATTATCTCAACTTATCTTAATTAAAAAAACTTGGACACCGTGATTTAATTAAATTTAAAATTTATAATCCGAATCTAACTTGGTTCAAAGTACAGGAGAGATAAAAACAACATTCATCAATACATATCATACCTTTACTTAGGGGTGAGCAAAAAAATCAAAAACCGATTAAATCAAGAAAACCAGAAAAAAATAACTGAAAAAACCAAACCGTGAAAAAAAAATAGATTAAAATGTTGAAAAAACCTACCGGTTTAGTTCGGTTTTATAAGCCTGAAACTTAAAAAACCGAACCGAACCCAAACCGAAAAAACCAAGCTAAAATCGAGCAAAACAAAAAAAACCGAGTCAAACCAAAACCGGTCGGTTTGAACTGGTTCGGTTCGGTTTCGGTTTTTTTAAAAAAAATCAGTTTATTATTTTTTTTATAAAAATCGAACCGAAAATGATCACCCCGACCTTTACTTCTCCTTAATCATAATTAGATAAGAGACAAGATAATAAATATTTATTTTTTAATATTATATAATTTAATTTTAACATGGAAATCTCGAGATGTAACCTCATCTTTATTTTATTTTATTAAAAAAGAAAAAGAAGAAGAAAAAAAAGTAGGTGTGTGACCTCTCGCCCAAATAAACATATGTTTGGCAACTTTATTAGAGATGTTACGTGTATAACTTATGGGTTACAGCTTTTCTTTATTTAATGCTTTTAACAATCAATGCTTTTATTGACATGGGTCTCAGTGTCTCTCTCGACAAGAATTGAATCCTTGGGCACCATGCCACGTGTCCTTCCTTTGCCAATCAGGTTTTTGTCCAAAAGGGCTCAACCGAGCTTCCATTGTAACATCAAAGATTGCCCCTTTTTTTGGGCGTAACTTTCCACAAAACCCATCTCCCAAGACAGAGCACTGTCCTTGCTTGCAAGACTATCAACCCCAGCAAAGAAAGAAAGAAAGAAAAATCATTTAAAAAACAATTATGATAATTATAAATGAAAATAATTAGTTATAGTCAAATTAAAATTCATCGGTGTAAATTAATAGACTAATTATAGTCAAATCAAATTTTAATTGCATTTTTAACTCAGTTGAACAAAATTTTGGGAATAAAATCACTTTCACAGATTAGGTGTTTTGACAAATAAAATTTTTGAAAATTCTTTCATGATAGATGACTAATTAAGAAATAGATAAAACAATTATATATATATATATATTGAATTTTTATTCATGATTTTCTCCAAAAACTTTAGTTATCGAACTAACTCATTTTATTTTTAAAACTTTATTTATTGATTAATCTACTTAATTAAGAAATATTATTGAAATCTAAACTTACAACAACTAATCTATTAAGAAATTCTATTGAATTTAAATAGACTACAATTTATTATTTTCATCGATAATTATTTAACTAATAAGTTAAAGAATCTTATTAAAATGAAAATAAATTATTATTAAGAATAAAATGATGTTAATCATTTTAGAAAAAAAAACCTTTATATTAAAAAAGAATTTTTTTTTTTTTTTAAGAAAGTGTTGTTCCTAAAAATACATCTGGAGGCGGGCTAGCTTATCAAAAATTTTGTCGGGAGGTTATATTTTCAAAAAAAAAAAAAAAAAAAAACACTCAAAAGTCTTTCCAAATCTTTGACTTCACCATCTGTAACGAGTAACTTTAGACAACAGGTTGTTGATCCTGAAATGGGGTTATCTTTCTCTCTTGAAAGCTGAAAACACAAGAGTGGACTTGGTGTCTTAAAAGGGAGAGGAAAGGAAAGAAAGCAACAGAGAGAGTGAGAGAGGAGAAATGGCAATGCCATGGAGCATGGCTATATGGATTGCAAATATGGTGTGGGTGGGACTTATAGGATTGGTTTCTACTTGCTTGACTGTTGCTGATGAGCTTGCTAGTTCTCTTAGAACTGGAGATATTGGTCCTTTTCATGTTGGCTGATCCTCTTCCTTCAAAACTAGGTGACTCTCTCTCTTTGCCTTGTCTATTGCCTTATCTTTTGTGTACCTGCAATTTTTTCTCTTTTCTAATTCAATCAGGCAATTGCTGTTTCTTTATTGGCCATCCCAAATATCTTTCTTTTCCTTTATTGGGTTTCTGTTTGATACTTTGGTTTCAATTATTTAATCAATCTGATGTCTTGTGGTTCTTGTTTAATTCCACCACAGCTGCTTAACTTTTGGAATTTAAAATATCAAAATATTTTGGTTGTTTTGTGTTATTTTATTTTATTAGTCTTGAAAGGCATATGATTTTTCATGTAATTCAATTGCTTCTTTAGCTCCTGCTTCTGCTAATAAATAACAGTTGGATGCATGGTGGCCATCATCTTGTCGGCAGCATGGCTTTCTGTCCATGTTCGTGTTTGTGTCTTTTGAAGTATATGTGTTGTCTAGCAAATTATTGGTGATAAGGATAAAGGAGACTACTTTTACAGTTCATGTAGTTTTCAGTACTTGCTTGGTGTAGAACTTCCTTTGAATGTGACATAGGAAAGAGCTGATCTTGACAAAAATATGAAACTAGAATGGAATTGTAAGTTAAACTGATTTGTTCCTTGACCCATTGGACTTGTGGGAGTGGGGGTGGTCCTGCAGCACAAAGATGGGGTTATTCATGATTGTATTGTTACCAGGTTTCTCTGGCAAGGTTTTGGGAAACTTTGCTTTCTCATCCCATAATGTCCTCGTTCTAAACAGAACCTGATGGTGTCTCATCTGACACATAATTTTGTTATGTGTGCTTTGCATCTCCTTTTATATGCCTTAATATGAACTTCAAAATTTGGCAGATTGATCTGTCTTGTACATGTTTCTGGTTTTCATGTATCATGTTGGTGGTGGTAGCAATCGAGAAAAGTTTTCACATAATGTTTGTGGTCTCATTCTGATCCTCTTAAGCTCGGTTGAGATATGGTTTTAGTATGTAGCTCAGTTGTTGCTTTCCATATTGCAAAATTTTGGGGAATCTTAGTCCTAGTTCTCTAGTTAGTTTATTGACAAAGGACTATTACCCTTTTCAGTGGATTGCTAGCATTGCATATCAAATGTGAATGAAGCTAGGTTCTTATATCTTGGTTGGTCTCATGGGTGGTTTTATGGTTCTTCCATTGCTTGAGGTTTTTGTTGGTTTCAATAGAGGACCTTTGCATCCTTGAGACATATATTCCATGTTGGTCTCTATGGTTTGTTTGACCCTATCCAATGTTTTTTTCTGATCCTCATAATCCGGTTATAGCTTCTTTTCAAATATCGTTGCAGCATATATATGGCCTTGTCTTTTTAAGGCAATCTTAACAAAAGTGAGAAATTGTTTGGTTTTTGGTTCTTGTGTTAGTCTAATTTACTCATGCACTTGACAGTAATGATACAGGTTAAAAAAAAAACCATGATGAAGTTCACCTGCAAAATAGCTTGCCTGAAGCCTTAATTGGCTATTCTTCTGGCCATCTTTTTCAGTGTCAATCTTTCAAATTTGTGCAGAGAACAAAATACAATCATAAACAGAGTGGCATTCATTACCTTGATAAATTATGTAAATAAACTGAAAGGTGTTCATATGCCAGAGATGTGATTCTTTGAGTTCCTACATTCTAGTTGCTTAGTCGCGTCTGTATCCTGCTTACACTTGAACCTTTGTTTCTCACTTCATCCACAAAACAATTGGTGACTGTCTAAAGTATTTTACTTCACAGATTAATTTGACTTCAAAGACACTAGAAATAAAGTGATGTGTATATTGAAACTAGGAATTCTTCAAAGATGCTTCGAGTTTTAATTCAAACATACTGGAATTGTATATCTCATTTAATTTGACTTTCGAAGATCATATCCACAGAAAGTGTAAGAAGATCAAGAGGAGATGATTCTGCAGAAGTTGGAGCTCTTAATCTTTTGTAGCTCAGACAGTGAATAACACTAGCAGAATTTTGGTGACCAGAATTCTGTCTGACAGCAATTGTATTACAAATGTTTGCAAGGCATGAGATTTGAAAAAAAGGTTTATGTTTCAGTTGTTTTTTCTATTGCACTGATGGTGGAACTGTTGCGATTATGAACTGTATATAGATTGTGGGGCACTGTAAATATACCAACGAACGTACATTATAGTTTGTTCTTGGCAGTCCTGCAAGGGTGAATGATTTAGTGATCCTTGCTCCTGCAAAGCATCAGAGATATGCAATGAAATATCGAGTTCAGTTCTGCCTATGTCACTTTATGAGAAATGGGATTTAAGGCACGCCTATCTCTAACTTTTTTGTTTGTGCCACAAATTTACGCAAAAACCATCAAGTGGCCTACTCTATTGTTGTCCTTCCACAGCTCCACTGGGTAGAGGTCTCTTCTTCGAGTACATATGTGGGCGGGACTAATTAGACATGGAAATACAACCTTACTAAGAATCTAGTTAAGAGATTCAAATTAAAGGCCTTAACTGCATGAGCCTGAACTAATCCTTCGAAGCAGCCATCGTGTTGTTGGCTAACACGAGCTCCTTAGCTAAATGAGCCTGACCCGAACCAATTCGTGGGAGCAGCCGTTGTCTTGTTGGCTGTAACATGCTTAATCAAGTAAATATATGTAGCAAACTTGGTCAATCCAATTACTTGTTTAGCAAGGAAAAAGCAGCATAGCAGCTAGCTGTATTGTACGAATGGTAAAACCCCCGTCTTCCTGTTCTCTTCAAATTTGCTTCACTTGTTCCATTGCTATTTATCTCTAAAACCTCCATTAAACCTTCCAAAACATACTCGTTCCTTTATATCTTACAAACACAGTACTCCCCAGATTTTCTTGTACGAGTTACTATTGAAGTAGAGGAACAAACACAGCCAAATCTGATAGATAGGAGAAGATGCCATTATCAAGCACCACTAGATTGCTTTGGCCTTTCGGATTTCTTAAATCTTGTAGTGGGTGTAACTATTTTCAGTATTGCTAATCCAACTTATTTTGTTCTACGTACAATCCTGTACTTGGACAAGAATCAAACCAAAACCACTACATCATGGTGGTCTCTGATCTTTAACGATCAAAGATTCTTGTATTTCCGGCATATAGATCTTGTTACCCCAACAAGACTGTGGCTCAATCGGGGTTTGTCCAAATGCATGAATCCTAGCAACAGTTTATCCAACAAAGTCTTTTGGTAACGAGAGGGAACATTAATAGGTTTAACTGCTAATGTTTCTGTGGGTGTGGGGTGCTTGTTGGAACCAGAACATGTCCATTCACAAGGTATTCCTTATGGTGCTATAAGGATTTGCCAAGAAAATCCTCACTCTCTCTTTCCTGGCCAATGCCCAGAGACGTGGTGGCTAGGGCCTTGCCTTTGTGGCTAAAATGGTGGAAATAATATTATCCAATTATGCTATTATTTATAAATAATATTGGTGTATTTTATGGTAATATTAATAGCCTTTTGAATTATTTTTAATTTTTTATCATAAAAAATTACTACGAAATGTTAAATTTAGTATGCATAACTTCTTAAGTATATATGAAATATTTGTTTCTAATTTTTTTAATTTATGATTATGATAAAACAAAAATTAAAAATAAAGCTTATGATAAAACAAAATCTTGTAAAAAAAAAAGAATGCATTAATAAGAGAAATGAATTTTGATTAAAATGATACTTTTTTATACTTATTTCATCATTAATTTTTTTTTAATATTTATTCTAATCGCTTAAAGTTTCTATGTAATAAACAATATAACCAAAGAAAGATATATTTTTTGTTAAAAAAATACATTAATAACAAAAAGAAAATTTATACTAACAATTGCATTAATTTGTTTGCATAATTTAAATTATTAAATTTATAATTATAATATATTTTTATTATCATATAATTAAATAAAAAAAATGAAAAATCATATCATGTCACCAAATCAAATATCTTCATGTTTATATATTTTTTTAGCTTTCTACTTTAATTTCTAATTAGTATTAATGAATCATTTTATGATTTATTGACTCATTATTTTTACTTTATTTTATTAAATGCATTTTTCAAATCTCGGTCAAAACTTTTTATGATCTCAAAAAATGCAGTCAAATTGCTCTCAAGTTCTTCTTTTGTAAGTAATTAGTCAGTACTAGATTTGTGCTATGCTTGAAGTTGAATTAAATTTTTATTGAACATGGAAAAAATATTTAACTGTTGTTAACTTGTGTTCTAGCAAAAATAAATACGTGGAAGTTGACCTGATGTGATATAATCGACTTTATAGATTTAAAAATAACTTAAACGGCCAATAAAAATATAGTTTGACTAAGAAAAATTTAAACGATATCTTTTTTAAAATATTGAGATGATAATATATCGGATCAAATTGGATTTACTCAGATCAAATCAGGTTAACCTATGAATTCTCCAACCAAGATCACGAGACCTGGATAAATTTGTAAAAACAAATATCAAGTCCAATCCCAATTCTCAATCAATTCAATATTGAAAGATGAAATTAAAAATTAAATTCAATTAAAAAAAATAAGTTGAGTTAACCTGGGTTAATCTGTTAAAACTTAATCATGAGACTAGGATAACCGCATAGAAAAAAAAAATTAAAACAAATTATGAAACTCAATTCTCAGTTTACCCAATGTTGAATGATGAAATTGACTAAAAAAACCAATTAAAAAAAGGGCATGAAAAAACCATCCGAATCAATCAACCAAACCTGTGATCTAAGTCATGATGCCAAAATATCTTCATAGAAAGCAAATAAAAATAAATTATGAAGCCTAATTCCCTGTCAACACAATATTGAATGATGAAATTAAAAATAATAATAATAAAAAGGACAAAGAAACTTAAGACAATCGAGCTAACCCGACCCAGGTCATAAAACCATCACTACAAGATTTAATCGTTTTACCGACAGAATTTTACGAAAAATACTTCAAGCTGCTCTACAAGATTTAATATATATATATATATATATATATATATATATATATATATATTAAATTAAATTATTATAGTTGCTTGTACTCATGATGTGTAAATCACGCTTGAAGTATTTTTCGTAAAATTCCACGCTTTATTAAACATGTGGAATTACTACAAGGATGATTTTGTTAAAAGAATGATTGTGAGTGAAATATAGTTATTTTTTAAAGTATTTTTTATTTGAAAAAATATTAAAATAATATATTTTTTTATGTTTTTATAAATTATTTTTGATATTAATATATTATAATAATATAAAATATAAAAAAATAATTTAAAATAAAAAAATATTTAAATTTTGGCAAAATAGTAGTTGTAATGCCCAGCCAAACACCTCTAAGTGGGCCTGTGTACTTGGGGCTCCCCTCCCACGCCCCACCGGGCTCTGGGCATGTTCTGTTAATAACCAGCGATTATCCTATGCATTGCCCTAAAAAAATGTGAAGGCATTCTTAACTCTCAAATTCTCAATCAATCATAAGTTTTAAACTTTTATCCTCAACAGAAAAATTTCTTAATGAAAATCCCATGATATATATATATATATATATATATATATATATATATATATATTTTTAATGCAGACTCAATCAATCAAGTTAGGTTAGATTGAGTAAACCAAGAAACTTAAATATTTGACTAGATAAACTGAGTTTAACAAAATTAATTTTATATCTAATTTAAATAAAAATATAATTCGAATAAGATTTTTAAGTTTTATTTATTTAGAAATTAAATTAAATTTAATAACTATACTTAAAAAATGATGCCCACAGTATGATGTCCCATAAATTGCCACAATGCTGGTGTGACGGTCCTAACAAAATTTGTCTAAAAGTACCCTTCAGGAAAAAAGAAAAAAGAAATTGTTTAAGCCTCTTTGATTGGAAGAAGGGTCTTTAGAGAGTAATAGCTTACATTTCAAATTGTTTTTCATGGTATTTTTTATTTTAAAAAAATTAAATTTAATGTTTTTTATGTTTTTTTTTATAATCATGATATGTTAATGTAAAAAAAAAACTAAAAAAAATAAATTTTAATAAATTTTAATTAAAAAGCATTTTTGAAAACCACGCAACAAACGCATGCATTACTAAAAACGTATTAAATGCATTGAAAATGGAGAATTTATAATTTCTTGTCCATTTATTATGGGTTGAATGGATAAGAAATAGTATAATTTTCCTGTAAAAAAAGGGAGATTTGGATTCTAACCAATCATAAATCCTTTGGTGTTCATTCTTACCCTATATCTAGTTGAATTACCCAAAAAGCGTTACAGAACCATCTCCATCACCGATCTCAACTACCATTGTCGTTGAAATTTCAGTATTGTGTCAACTCGGAGCAGTTTCTTCACGACAAGTTACGAAGGGTTAAAGCAAGCGGATGTGAAGGATATGTTCAATCCATTATCGACTCTTATCATCTATTGCTTTTTGTTCCTCTTCCTTTCCCTTTATTTATTCTAACATTCATGATCAGTTCAATCCGATTCACGATAACATGACCTTTGTAGTCGTAGTTGAATCTTAGCCATGGAACAAGTTGACAACATGTGATCAGTTGAAAGCATTCTTAGGCTTTAGCCATACTGATTGGCAAGCTGGATTGAACATTCCCACTGGGTCACAGCTCATGTACTGCATATAGCTGTGATCACATGTTTTATACCAAACTGTAGCAAGCAGGAATAGAATCCTTGGACAGCATGTTTGTGTCTCAGTACCATCTATGATGCTGTCAAAGATTCCACTTTGTAACATTCAAGATGCTTCTTTTTTGGTTCATCATTCCTGCATTTCTGGATTTTGAAGATTGAATGAAGTTTTTATGGCAGTTGCAGCCAAGGTTGTCAATTCCGTTTCGATAGGTATTTCGTTTTTTCAATTGGAATGGAATGTTTCAGTTTCGGAGTACCGTTTCGGGATTGTACTGTTCATATATATATAAATTCAACAAACATAATTCAAGATAAATTAATTATAAATTATGCAATACAAACACAATACCAAACAAATATAATTTCTAAATTTAAAATATTTCTAAATAGTCAAGATTAAATAGATCTTTAACTTAAAGTAATTCAACTTAAACAAAATATCAAAATATTATGAAAGTAAAATGTTTTAACACAAATATTTTAAATAAAAAGTTAGGTCAATGTTATCAAGGCTAATGAAATCTAAAGCATCCCTTGTTTTGCTCAAATTCCTATAAAGTATAAACATGAAAAAAATAACATGAATATAAACCATATATATTAGTGATAAATCTAATTTTAAAAAATTAATATCATTGTTATTGAAAATAGTAATAATAATTTTCAATATTATTATTAATATCATTGTTATTGAAAATAGTAATGAAAATAGCTTTTTATAATTAGGTGGTTTAATTAATTAAATTGAACAAGGTTCAATTTGATTCAATGACTTTTCAAGAGCGGAACGGAACATGTGGAATGAAACCGGAACGTTCCGGGCGGAATTTAGCCAAAAAATCCGGAACAGACCGAGATTTAAAATGAGATGAAATTTATTCCATTTTGTTTTATTTTTTAAATTGATATGAAATATTTCAGTCATTCTAAACGAAACGGAACATAATTGATAACCTTTGTTGCAGCCCTCACTCAAAATCTAGATAAAGTTCAAACACTGGGCATACCTGTATCAGTTGCGTTGGTTAATGTTCCAGGACAAAAATGATAGATATAGAAGAAACAAAAACGTGATTAGTTGAAGAGATAGAGATTGATTGAGATATGAAATAAATTCATTTCTGAACATTTCTAGAATGAATTTCAGTACTTCCAAAACAACCAAATAATACATGGAAACACGCTATCTTCATCTCTCTTCCAAGATAGCAACTAAAATGGACACCATGGGGCAATTTTATTATAGTTTCTCACAAATTATTTCATCTCACTGATATCATCGCAGCTACCAAAGCTGGCTAATCAGAGATTGGTTCATCATATGCAATTCTGAACACTGATATGGCCATTTCCCTTTTGTTTTAAAGACTTTGTTGAGATATTAGCAGAGCAGAATCCATGCTTCATGTTTTCCAGGCATTCAATTTGCACGTGCTAGCATTAATTTTGTGGACCAGCAAACTTAATGAGAGTTTCTCATCACCAAACAGTATCAACCATCACCCACCTATGATATTTACTCTTTAATTGTTCAGTTTATTACTCAAAGTGGAGATTGATAATGAAGAAACCAATTATAGTAATGAGTAGATTGACCAAACAAATTTGATGAAACAAAAAAGGGTAAGCTGGAAATTCCACGAAAGAGAGAAGAGGGATTACAATAACTTGAATAAACAAGAACAAGCACAAAAAATGTTGATTCTTATTGCATCCTCATTAAAGAGATGAGGAGGAATTATAGCCAACAGCTTAGCAAATATGGCAAGAAAATATAAAGATCATGAAGATAAATAATTTCCAATGGCATTAGTAATCACAATAGTAAGATGAAGTTGCAACGTTGTAGGCAAGCACAAAAAGAAAGCATTAATTACAAGCATCGTCTATGAGCAGCAACCAGGGCAACGAATCAAGCCATTCTCATTGCAATCTGCGCACCTTCTCAGTTGCTCTTCTTCTTCATCAAACACTTTTCTACTTCCATTACAATTTGGACATGGCACAAACCTTGCGTCCCCACAACCCTCGCAAACCAACCTTGGATCTTGAACAGGAAAACCTTCGAACAGCTTTGCCAATTCACCAGCTTCATTTAGCTGCCTGATTTCCTCCACACCGCCAATATGATTTCCTCTAACAAAAACTTGTGGCAAGATCATTGCTTTCCCTTTAAGCAAACTTTGCAGCTCCTTTCTATATGTGGAATCCATTGAAATATCTCTTTCATCAACTGCAACTCTGAAACCTCTGAATATCATTCTAACTGCACAACAATCCTCATAAGTCTTTCTGATTCCTCTCAAACTTGTAAAATACAGAACAATTTTTCCATCTTTATCATTCAAAAAGGGACCCGTTTTACTTGATAAAGTATCACTCATGGAACTAGAATTCACTGGTGTTGCATCCTTGGACTCTTTGTTACACCCCAATTGCCTTGATGACAATGCACGCATATAACTTGAAGCCACATTAGGATCCATCTTTGAAAGCAATGATTCCTCAGACAAATGCTTCCATAATGGCTTTGACAATGAAACAGGCTTTTCAGCAACTATTTCTTCAAACTTCAGTGAGTCAAAAGAATCATGCAGCTTTTTAACAAACTTATCAGAACCCGGATGATGAAAAGAACTAACTTTGGAGACGAACTCAATAGAATGACCAGAAAGTGAAGATCTTGGCTTAAAAGAGTTGTTCATTTCAAATTCAAGCTCATCATTCTCGTCAAGACCATCCATGAGCTCCCAAGTGTTAATGACAGAGTCAGGGGATAGAGACTCACAAGGGTCTTGATTATTTTGTGTTTTATGTGTCTTTTTGGTAGATTTTCTTGGTGGTTGTGGCTGATCAAAGGATTTTTGGGTGTTCACGTTGGGGTCAATGAGGACAAGAGAGCCATAAGTGGTGGAAGTTAGAGACACCAGGTGATGAGAGTCACCTTTTCTTGAAGGTGGGTGGTGGACTAACGGGGTTTGAAGAGAGAGAGCTCTAGGGACAGTTGGTGAAGAATACTGTGGAGAAAACATGGAGTTATCTTTAGAAGGAGAAGCATAAGATAAGGTCTCTTCAGGATGGTGATTCTTTGTGAGGAGGGTATTTGGTCTTGAAGCAGAACAGCCCATGAATGAAGAGAAATGGATGTCTCTGTCTCTCTATAAGCTGCTTCTCGCTTGCTCAACTTTTTTGGTTTGGTTTTGCTTGTTGGAGAGCTTTTGCTTTCTCCAGTCTTTCTCTTGCTTTTTTGGTTCGAGTTTTAGGCCTGTGGCTTTGTCGGTTTGAGAGGGTGATGGAGAGAGCTCTAGAGGCAAGTTCGGAGAAAGAAGAGTGTGCGTGCTGGTGACAGATAGCTTTCATGGGGGTTGGAAGTGGAAGATAGATGTCATTAAAGCTGTTGGAAAGTAGTTTTGGAGTTTTTTTTTTTTTTTTTTGTGAATTGATTAAGGATAAAATGTTTGGTGTTTTCAAAGTTGGATTTTATCAGATTGGGTGCTAAATTAGGAAATAAAATTTTAACCAAAGGATAAGATTATCTTGGGCAGTCATGTTGATAATCCGTAGTGTTCAAGATCTATCTTTTTGTCTTCTAAATAAGTTTTTGTTCGATGAAAATAAGAGTAATTTGAAATAAAATTACTTTATTTATTAATCTCAGTTTAAAAAGTTGATATCTAATTGATTTATTTTTATATAAATTTTTTAAAAAATTAATTTGAAGTTGACTTTGCTGACTTAATTAAGACCATGTTTGATTTTTTTAATTTTTTTAAATGATATTATTTTTAATTTTAAATTTTTTAAAAAATATCATTTTAATTTATTAAAATTAATCAAAATTAATTTATTTAAAAGTTAGTCGGGCTTAATTAACTTTAGAAATTACTCCTAGTATTAATTTTGATAGAAAAAAAATTAAATGTTAATCTAAATCTTTTATTATTATCGTTGTCATCTAACATTATTTTGATGCATTTCAGCACGAAAATTATTTTCAAAAACAATCACAACCACATTTCTAAACAGAAAATTAAATGTTAATCTAAATCTTTTATTATTATCGTTATCATTTAACATCATTTTAATGCATTTCAGCTCCAAACAGGCTTGCCTATTTGGGGGTGTGGTTGTGATTGATTTTGAAAATGATTTTCGTATCGAAATGTATCAAAATCATATTTTTTTATTTTTAAAAAATTATTTTTAAAATTAACGTATCAAAACGATCCAAAATATATATATAAAAAATTAATTTTTAATAAATTTTTTTTTAAAAAAACACGGCTTGCGCATTATCGAGCATTTGCGTGAGATTGTAATTTCTTAATCAGGTTTTAAGATAAGACCAGAATATCTATGCATAGGAAATTATTTTCTTGAGATTTGTTTTAATCTCGAAGAATAAAGTGAGGAGTGTGTCAGTTTTTGAGGAAATACTGAAGAGTCTTTTTCACTGTCAGTTCGCAGAGAAAAAGAAAACATATTTTTCATATCATGATCATGTCTTATCATTTCCCTCTAGAGTCATTTAGTCTGATCTCTCATTTTTTTTAAATAACATAATAAATTAAAAACATTTACAGAATAGTATAGTTTAAAAAAGAAAATAGGTGGAAATGCACAATTTCATCCTGTTGTAATTAAAAAAAAAACACAACATTTCATAAAAGTCGTGATTCAAAATAGAGACATTTAACGAATTTAACCCCAGCCTCTCTTCTTCTCTAATAAAAAAAAAAATTTATTTTAATAGGTAACCTAGTAATAAGAAATTAAGATTTGAGAATAAGAAGTTTACTCTCCATGTGGTCTCAAGTTTGAACCCTATTGCTAATATGATGATTACTGGAGGCTTACATGGTCATTAACTTCAGAACCCGTGGGATTAGTCGAGATAAAATCAAGCTGACCCAAACATCCAGATTAATAATAATAAAAAAACATGTACTTTGATATCACATTTTTAAATTACAATATCCTTATATGTAGCATTTTGAAATTGAAATAAGTATAAATTATATTATTTTGCTAAAAGATTTTGCAGGTCTATATTATTTTGCTAAACTTTTATGTGCTAATAGCTGGAAATAGCCCTAGTCTCTAGCATTAGATTGATTTTTGTTTAAATTTTCTGTTAGCTGTGTGTATTTTGCTTTGTTTAATTTAGTGTATATTTAAGACTGTGACAGTGGTTGCCGTTTAAAATATTTTTGGTTTAGAAATGCATCAAAATAATATATATATATATATTTAATTTTTTAAATTATTTTTAATATCAGAACATCAAAACGATTTAAAAATATAAAAAAAATAATTTTTAACAAAGAAAAATTCAAAATTTAAAATAACACCATTTACAATACATTTCCAAACATACTATTAATTTATAAGTAGGCAGGTGCTAAGAGAATGATCACCCATACATGGTTTATAAAAGAAAGAAAAAACATTATGATAAATATTTGGTAATTGGATTTAATGAAGTGCTTATTAAAATTAGAAGCAAAGCAAGTACAATCACCAAATGATCGTGCCTGCATCTTATTTTGCTTGTTCGTTAATCAAGCATTGATACAACTTATTCATAGTCGTGTGCCTTTTAGAGGGGCCGCATTAACTTCCGGTTTTAATCGAAATTATTACACCGCTTTTGATGGATGAAGATCTGGGTTATGAGTTAAATGAATTTAATTTAATTTTTAAAAAATTATTAAATGAAATTTTATGATTCATCATGTTAGCTATAGATTGATGTCATTACATATCTATGTTGAGATCAAATCTTAAATACCTTCCTATCTTGTTTTAATGAATTTTTTCCTTATCAATTCCACACTGGAACCAATTTCTTAGTTCCAAGATGAAGATGGATTGAAGGGCTTTTCAGGGAGCTTCAAATGCAGGACCCCAGCTCGAAATAGTGCTTCCAACCAGGAAGAAAAGGAAAGATAGTCGCGATCCGAGGTCGAACCTAAACCTGTGCTCATAACGATGACAGAGGATGCATGGATGAATTTTTGCTGGGAATTTGTGTTTCCACGCCTTTTTCTCCTCTGTCTCCAACTCTCTACTATTCACACTAACCACTCTGAGAATCCGTTACCAGACATAACACAACTTGATTGCTAGGGCATCGGCAATTTCAGTCACTAGTTTTTTTGTGAAATTTCAAGAGTCAGGAACCCTGGCAAGTATTGGTCAGGAGGCTTTAGCAGAAGAAAATCATGAGCAACAGCAGCATTTGCCCAGAAAATCATGATGAATCCAAATTAATCCGTGTCTCTTTGTGTGTACACTAGTCGGTAGTTTTTTTGTGAAATTTCAAGAGCCAGGAACCCTGGCAAGTATTGGTCAGGAGGCTTTAGCAGAAGAAAATCATGAGCAGCAGCAGCATTTTCCCAGAAAATCATGATGGATCCAAATTAATCCGTGTCTCTGTGTGTGTACACTAGTCACGACAGGCACCCTAACAAACAAGCTGAAATGGACACATGACAAATTTGCTGGGCCACCATAGCCAGTAAGCATAATTGCCCAGAACAGACCACGATTCATTTTTTTGCAAATGTGAGGTCGAGCTGGTTGAGTCATTGTCATGCGATGCCCACTTTATTGCTCTTTAACCCTTTAAGCTTTGAAAAAAGAAAAAGAAAACCTTAAGAACCTAGCAGGCTAGCAGCACTCGTGCACTCTGTAAATTGTGTCTCATCTTAGTTTGCTGGAAAAACCAGGAATGATTCCATGCTTGATTCCTCTACTTGTTACCTTTGATCATATCAAGCCCCCTACTTTAAATTGGATCAAATAAACTCCTTTGCTTCCATTAAAGGTGATGCGAGCCCCTTAATCCAACTTTATTACTACATAATTAAGTGGCCAGTTGGATGCCATGGGTTATAATATAATTGGAAAAAGGGTATCATACCGTATTTAATTGAATGAAAAAAGGGGTTGATTTGGAACAAGTTAAAGTGAAGACTTGATTTGAAGAAAACCACAGAGTAGAAGGACCAAATGTGATTTCAGCCCGTTTAGTATTTTTTGTCCTTCTTTCAGAATCTAGCCAATCTAGTTTTTGGTGATCTATAAAATTATTGACTTGCAGGGCTTGCAGCACATGCAATAATTATTTTTGTAAGTACTTGAAGTATTGCCCAGCGGTAAAAAGGATTTTTTTTTTGTTTTTTTTTATCCGGGTTCGAACCTTTATGTACACACCTATCATCTCCACGATGCCTTACATGCTCACTGAGTTTGCAAGATGTTTAGTGGGCCGTGGGATTAGTCGTAGTGCGCATAAACTAGCCCGGACACCCACGTAAATTAAAAAAAAATATTTTGTACCGTGAATCAAAATTAGTTCGTACAATAATTTCTTTGTCCTTGGCTAAAGCTACAAGACAGGCATTAATGAGCCTCGTTAATATAAAACTCTGGGATCTTTTTTACTTTTTTTTTTTGCAGCAACCCAGCCACATTCATGGTAGATCCGGGCAACGCCAATGGCTAGAAGGAAGATTGCGCCTACAGAACAACTAATTGATGATTATTTAGTCCCTCAGTTTGAATGCATTTATAATGCAGCCCTTCATGTTTGAAAATATGGATTTTATAATGCAGTCCTTATGAGAGCATTTGTTGGTGTTTTTCTTTATCTGAGAAATTTAATTCTTTGAGAAAAACCTCCATGGTTAGGGTTCGGAGGAAAATCAATAGGCTCTTCAAAAAGACAGCAGTCAGCAAGAGTAAACGGACTGTTATATATTTTCAAATATAAAGATTAAATTATAAATGCATTCCAAACTCAAGAGTCTAAAGTGTAATTTATTCTTTGTCAAACTGCAATATCTTCAAGTTTGGCATCGTCCACCACCTGGTTCAAGTCTTCTGAATAAGACAATGCTGGCCCTGCATACCGACTTAGACAAGAAACAATCCTTGCACTATATAAAGATCAATAGAGATTTATTCCATCTTGCTCATGCTGCTTCTTGATATTATAATAATAGTTGTTTTTTAAAATATTTTATCGAATAATATTTTTTATTTTTTAAAAATTCATTCTCTTGATATCTATACCTACAAACAAACTGGATTAAACCGAAGCTCACACACACACGCTTTGGCAAATTCAAGATTGTCAAAGGCTGCTGCTATAGCAAATACTAGAATCTAGTTACAAAGAGTTGATGATTCAAAGATGGCCATATGGTACAACCAACTCATAGCTCAAGCCCCTCCTATTTTGGTAACTACAAACGATATAACATTTGTAACATAGAAAAAACTGAGAGATGCTATAGTTTTTTTATATATGTTTTTTTATGAGCATTGTAGGGGTTGAGAGCTGTCATTTCTTGCGAGCCAATGCTGCAGCAATTCCACCAGCTATCAGTCCCACGGCAGTAGCAGCGATGCCTATTCCAATAACACCATCTGCATTTTGACAGACACATTTCGGTATTGTTTAGATAAATCCCTGTGAAATTTATTCAGATAGATGTTATCAGCTCTAATGAGAGTAAAAAAATTCAACGTATGAGCATGCCTTTAGCAACTCGATCTTCAAGTGTCTTCTTCAGGACCAAAGCCTGCCTCCAATCAGGTGCAATCTACAACAAGTTGAAATTCAGAATAAAGAACCAAAAATGAAAAGAAAACAGTATGCATGCACACACAAACAGAAGAGACCTCCAAACACTGGTCCACCAGCTGCCTGCTCCTTGAATATTCACCACTTCTGTAATATCCCACGGCCAGAAGATAAATCTTCTCTCTCTGTAGCAAAGGGGGGCTACTATTTGCCAATGATGCTGCAAATAACAGGGTTTTTAGTTCAAGAAAGAGCATGCAAATTATAAATAAAGATATAGAAGTTAGAATCAAAGAGAGTAAGCACAACTTAAAAAGGAATTTGCTGACAAGAAGAAGCAATTACATGAAAGAGGTGATGATTTATCGATGAATATTGACAGATCAAGGACTGTCAGTTCCTCAACTACATAGAACCCATTAGGGATTCACTGTCATGCCCACAATTTTGTTTACCTTTTCTTCTTAAAATACTTCCTTCTTTTTAAGAAAAGATTTCTCCAATATTCCTGCTATGGGTAGCTAGTTCATAAAGACAACATTTTCATTTGCTTACAATGAGATACCAAATTAAGTAAGAAGATAATGAAAATATTCCATCATCTGCAAAACTGTAGTAGTAAGTAGCAAGCAATGGACTTCCTAAATGATTTTAAAATTTTCAGTAGGAACATAATCACTTAAGACTCCAAATCTAAATTCTTACAACAACGGGGATTATGGGTGAAGCAGAATAACAAGTACTGACATAATCATGGTGGCTGACAAGGCAATCTGTCCTCAGAAACTAATGAGGATTTTGCCTAAAAACACATACCCCAGATAAACTGCAAGAAATTTTGATGAGAACCCTAAAATTATGCAGCAGAATGCCATCCATTTTCTCCAATTACCATGCATGTCTATACACTGCTTTCCTCATCAATAAAGCCTTTCAAAGTGAACCACACATTTCAATATTTAGCCGCTGTACCTAAAAACCTGAAGCTTAAAATCTGTTTCAAATCATCAACTCCTTGCCACCAGCTTCACTATTCTCCAAACATGTTCAGATCTTGAACAATTTACACATTTTGCACCAATTAACCCTAAAATCCCCAGTTACTCCGTTTTCAAACACAATGGGCAACTTTATCTAATTTGTCCTACGTGATGGCATCGAATGATGAAGTTGGAAGAGAACACAATTTAAGTCACTCACCTTCAAGCATAGCTATCCCACGCTGCACATCTTCTGGTTGTTTAGAGTGAACAAGAGCCCATGACAATCGCATTATGGTATCCCTTTTAAGTTCCTCTGAGTCACCCTCAGCAGCTTCTGCAACCTCCCTCTCACAGCCCTGGCATCAAAAGAACAGTGATAGCCAAAATACGAAATTATGGAAAAGTGAAATAACCTATAAATTCATTGCTTGCAAAAACTTAAAGGTCCACCAGTATTTTCTAAACAGCAAAGCTGACATAAAAGCTAAGACTTGAGAGAAAATGAAACACACACACACACACATCACACACAGAGAAAAAGCATTCCCACCTCCTTTCCGTTTTCTATTAAAACTATTCGCATTTCTCATGCTAAATGTAGCTGTTACATAACTCCTTTAGCAAACTAGGACACTGAAGTTATTGAATCTAAATTCAGGTGAACATGTAGCAGTGGGGCATAACAAGAGCAACACGTAAAATATCCAAAAGCAAAAAACAGTATGACATAATTCCATTCCCACAAAAAAAAAAAAATATGACACTAACACACAAACTTTCAATCACACAAAATTGGATGATTTACAAGACTTGATAGGAAATGTCTCCAAAATAAATAAGAAGAATGAATTGAGGATCTTAAAGGGATACAAAGACCATACATTAAAGAAAAACGAATCAGCTCCCGATGGATCTTTATTTTAGCAAAATTGATTTCCATTGCACCTTACTTCAAAACAAAAAACCTGTATTCTCTATCTTGATTTTTTCACTCTTTCCTCGCATCCCTCTCATATTCAACATCAATCACCAATCCATGAATAACCCAGAAGAAAAATCTTCAAAAAGCATCACCAAGTTTTAATCTTTCTCTCATAACAATATTAAAAACACCAAAAATTTCTTGAAGTACAGCATGATTAAGCAGTCTAACATGTGTAGAGCATGAAATCTGAGTCTACATATCTTAAAATTAACAACTTTTACAAAATTTTCAAGCCCAAAATGACAATAACAAAATTCTGGAAAACCCACAATTGTACTTACAGTAATTATGTCACGGTCGCACCATGGGATATGATCGCCGCCGGTGAAGAAGGAACCGACGGACTCGAAGGCCCCTCTGATCTTCGCTTCCATTAAATGATGATTTGAAGAGGTTTTGGTGTGTTTGTTTAAGGTATGCTTTTATATTCAAGGTTTGCGTTGGGTTTATTTTGGTTTATGTATGTGGTTTTGTAGGCAAGAAAGCTTGCAAGAGAGGATGAGGATGGAGAGGAGAGACCAAGGATTAAGTAACTGACTTTTAATATGTTTATTATAAAAATATTTAAAAAATAAAAAATATATATTATTTTGATATATTTTTGTTTTTTTAATGTAAAACATATATATCCATTACTGTATTTGTTTTTCTCCGTTGCTTATTGGGTTGTTTTGCTCCAGCTGAATTTTAATAGTATTTGGTTATTATTTTGAAATAAAAAAATAAAAATAATAAGGCATAAAAATATTTGATTATAAAGATAAAGAAAAAATAGCTAGAGCATAGATATTTATTCTGTCTATTATACTACTATTCATCTAGTCTGGTCTCCTTTACCTCAGTTGTCTGTCTTTCAAAACCATTTTCTCCAGTAACGTATGAATCTATTCTGCTTTCAGATTTTTAAGTGGATTGGGCCGTGCATCAACTGCAGCAAGTGATCTTGTTTTATCCACTGAAAAGGTAGCTAGGAAGCGAATGGCGTGGCCAAATGGGAACTATTGCTGGAATTTCTTTTGTTTCATGAGGGCTATTGTCGTTGCCAGGGATCGCTTTTATCAACATAAATTCTTCAAGAAGAACTATCTATGTATGGACATCAATTCCATCAATATTGTATTGAGTGTTAGTACATCTTTTCGCACGCGAATCTCCCTGCTGGCCGCAAAGAAGAAGCCATGCCAACATTAAAAAGACTTGATCCAACAAGCCTGAATTTATGCAAAACCTACATTTCCCTAACAAATGAAGCACCAAAGGCCAACCTCTGCTCTTCAATCGAGATATAACTTGGAGGGAAAATTGGCACTTCAAAGGTCGTTAATCGTGATGCTAACAGGTTTTGGCATTATGTACTGCAGCATGCCGCCTTTAGCAGTAGGAAACTTGGACTAAAACATGTAATGGAGTGTTGTATTCAATGCTCTAGCTGAGATACCATCCTGTATAAAATTTGCATTATCATAAGCAGATGGAACAGTAAAGGATCTCTTCTTGCATTCACTACATTAAGTGGCATATGCAGCACAATGTGTATCATGAACTGGAAGGGAGGGATACCAATTGGATTGGATCTGGTATCCTACTTCAGTGCCTGTACAGCTTTTATCATGCTAATGATCTGCACCTTGAAATTGTTTCCAACATGTGTTAGGAACACAGCCTCGTCGATGGTAAGACAAGAACTTGTACTTGGAGCTGTGTTTAGTCCAGTTTTGATTTCTGCTGGGAGGAGTACCAAGGTTTTGTCATATGGAGTGTCTGGCTTGGTGATTTTGTATTATAGAGTGTTTGTTTTCTGTTTGCCAGAGATAAGAGGTGTGACGCTGTGTTTACCATAGATGAACAAGAAGAAAAAGACCAGTTAGCTATGTGATGGCTATAGAGAAAATTAATGCCATTGACTTGGGCAAAAAGATCCGAGGGCTGTATGAGGTTACCACATCTTTGGTCCGGACCCCTGTGAACGGGTCACCATTCATCATAAAAGAAACGGAAATCATGGACCACTTCTTCAGTTTGGTGCGCCATGGAAAGAACTCGAAAATCAAACCAACAAAAGCTGAACAGAGAGATTTTCATTAAGGAAAACTGAACAACTGTGTTCATAGAAATGGAAACATATCAACTTTCAGTCTGAATTGAACGGGTCATCATTCATCATAAAAGAAACAGAAATCATGGACTACTTCAGTTTGGTGCCTTGAATAGAACTCAAGAATCAAACCAACAAAAGCTGAGCAGAGAGCTTTTCATTGAGGAAAACTGAACAATTGTGTTCAAAGAAATGGAAACATATCAACTTTCAGTCTGAATTTATTTTTCAGCTACCTCGTTAACCATTTGAATATTTGCTATCTCATACGTTTCCCACCTTGCCAATCTTCAGGTGAACAGGAAACTTGACAACTTTTTGGCCATGCCCATCTTCATTCCAGGCACGCTTGAAACTTTCAATCACATCATCTCTCAGTAGCTCCACACCCTTTGCCTTAGCTGTTTGATATGCAGACCATGACCTTATGTACGTAAAATACTCATCTAAATCCATCATCTTCTCTGTTACAAACTTGAATGGTCCGGTATTGTCAGTTCCTTCAACTGGTTCAAATGGAAAATCGATGCTCATATACTTGTTGTCGACCAATTTACGCTGCGGTTCCCAATAAGGATCAGAATCAATGGAGTAAAATGGATTGAAGACCGAGTCTACAGAGTCATTGACTTCAGGAATTGTGTAGCACCAAGCAGCAATGACTCCATGAGGTTTTTTGAGCACCCATTTTACTTGTTGGTAAAATGAAGGAAGATCAAACCAATGCATGGCTTGGGCAATAGTCACTAGATCAACACTAGATTGTGTTGACACAGTCTGTTCAAGCTCACCCATTGACATCACAGGAGGAGTCTGTTGGTATCTCACATTGGGAAGTTTTGGTGCAAATTCTAGTTGTTTTAGGCTCGTGTCTGTGCCTATTACATTCTTGTAAATCCCAGCTAGCTGAAAGAAACTTGTATTAGAACTTTACAAGCCTAAACAAAAAGTACAATAAACATAAAATGTCATCCTAATGGCTTGTAATAATCACTTCCATGCCCTTAATTTTCATATAAAAAAAAACCTGCTGTCAACAGAGAAATAAACAGAAGAGGGAGGATAAGAGAACTCACAGATCGAGCAGCTTGTCCACTTCCAGTGCCAACATCCCATACAAGGTCACGAGAGGGTGTTTTTGAGGCAATGAATTCGAACAATTCTTGTGGATAACTTGGCCTTGTCTCTGCATATTGTTTTGCTTGCTCAACGAACAATTCTGCCATTTCTTCCTTTTTTTTGTGGGTTTGTTTTGCTCTTAAAAATACATGTGATTTGCTCGTCCTACTTCTACTCTTTATATAGCTTTCATTTTTCAAGTGTGGAATAATAAATAAATAAAATATGAGACTGCCGGAAGTCTAGGAAGGAAGGAACGAGGGAGTAACTGGGGGTGTGTTATCTATTTTTAACGGGCAGCCAATTTTGATGCTTCAATTGGGTTTGACGACGTTGATAAAAAAGGAAACAAAATTTGCTTTTACTACTTATTTTCTTAGTATAAACGAAAAGAAATAGAGGTTTCTTACTGGTTAATAACTTAGTTTAAGTAGTAATTTTAATTTTAATTTTTTTAAAAATAATAATATTTTAATTTTTTTTATAAAATATCTTTTTTTTTTAATTTAGATTAACCTTTTATATCCATGAACTAGACATAATTGATCAAGTTTATTAGCTATCATGTAGAAGTCTATCTGAAATTTAAATGAAAATTAATTCGGAGAGTTCTAAATGTTAAATGAGGAATGTTGCTGACATATATGGTGACGAAGGCAATAGATGTTCAAATTTTTTTTTTAGTTTAATTTGGGTGTCTGGACCAGTTTGCATGTATCTCGACTAATCTCACGGGCCCTGAAGTTAACGACCATGTAAATCTCCAGTGACCATCATATGAGCAACCATAGGGTTCAAATTTGAGATAAAAAAAAAAACAAATCTTTTAATTCTAAATTTTTATAAGTGTACCACCACCTAAATAATTAATAGATGTTGAATTTTATTTAATTAGTCGAGGTTGGCGCTTAAAAAATAACTAAAAAAAATAGATGTTCAATTTTGTTCGTGCAAGTAATTGTTATATTATCTATCACGGTGTGGTCTCGTCTTTTTGCCTCTACCTATCACGGCAATTGCTTGGAAAACTCGTAGCAACACAGTGCCAGAAAAGGGGCTCCACAAAGGAGCAACATCAAGATGCAAAATCTAAAAATTATTTTTTATTTAAAAATATATTAAGTTAATATTTTTATATTTTTTAAAATTTATTTTTAATATAGCATATTAAACAATTAAAAAATATAAAAAAATTAATTTGAAAAAAAATCCAATTTTTTTTATAAATACAAATCGCAAAAACAAATACAGTATGATGAAATGATAGCTTTATCAATAGTTGCCAAGTCAACATTAGATTGTGACGTTTTAGTGTTTTTATGCTAGTTTTGATTGAGATAGCATGGCACATATAATTTACTTGTATCATTTTTCTTTGTAAATACATGAGAATATGGTCTAAAGCAATGATTTGGAGATTATATATTCGTCCAAAGACTTTTCTGCTGTGAATGGGTTAAATTATAAATAAATAAATAAATATTATACTTCTCTTAATTTAAAGTAAATAGAAATGAGCAAAATTTGTTTTTAATAAATTTCGTGTCATGTTGAGATTTGAGAATGATATTTGACATGTAATGGGCCTGTTGGTATGCTAGCCCAAGTATCGTGCAGCCAAAACCCATAATGGGTTATATGGTGCTAGCCCAAGTGCTATAATCATAGCCCGGCCTAATACAATTTATTGATTTTCTTGCAAAGCACACTACCTATATAATCGGGTTGCTCATACGAACCATCAAGTAGGTAATCTAGTAATAAAAACTTGAGATTAAAGGATTTGTTCTTCTTGTAATTTTAGATTTGAGTCATGTGGTTGCTAATATTGATGGTTACTGAAAGTTTATATGATCATTAACTTCAGGATCTATGAGGATTAGTCGAGGTGTAGGCAAACTGACCCGAACACCCCACATGAATTAAAAAAAAAAAAGATTGCTCATACTTTCCACGGACCATCTTGAATATTTTATTTATTGTTATTAAACTTGGCTGGTCAACCAATAATAAGCCTACTGGTTCTTTATATTTAGGTTTGAATTTAAATTAAATTTTGTGGGATTCATTGAACTTTACAAATCAACCTAGTTTTTTTTTTAATTTCAACTTAATATCTTATTTTTTTTAAAAAAATTATAAAATAATAATTGATTTGAATCAAATTGCCAAATCCATAAAATTGAAATAATTTTAATATTACCCTGTGCACATAAATGAGAAAGAGATCGATCATGGGTATATCCATCAAAATAGTCTGGTAGATCGAGATGAACAAACCACCAAGTCCATATGGGTGTTGTCAAATTATAAACTTTTATTTTATGTTATTCTTAAAAATCCTTGTCCATTTTTATTTTTTATTTTTTCGAAGAATAATACCCAAAATAAGGTCTCATTGTCGTGAGCATATACATACCAAATCAACCTGGCCTCGAGTAAGAATCATGAAAAACATTAACATGTTAATCTTTGATTACATTAATCCTAATTTAATATATTTATCTATTCTCTACTTTTTTTAATGAAAACAAAAATTATATCTTACAACGGTTCATGATTATTTTGATGCATTAAGTGCTAACAACATAAAAAGATATGTGAAAAAGCTAAAAGCCTTAAAACGAAAAACTGTAAGCAACGATAATAAAGAACAAGTATCTTAGTGTCTATTTAGTATTATATTTATGATATTTTTTAAAAGTTAAGAATATTTAAGAATATATTTTTATATTTGATTTTAACATATTAAAATCATCAAAAAATATTAAAAAATATTAATTTGATGTATACTTTTGAAAAGCTAAATATACTTTTGAAAAAAGCACAAAATAAATAAATTAAAGAAACTATCACACTCTTAAATAATTTCTTGTACAGGCAATCAAATCATGACACAAAAGCTCTAAATTTTTGCACGATACCAATAAAATTAACATACACCAATCGTACTTGATAAATCATAATTTACCAATTAGTCTGTCATAATGTTTTAAGTGAAAAAAAAGGCTTTGATGTGCAACTAATATATATATTTTTTTATTAATAAGGATGTTCAGACTAGTTTACGTGTATTTTAATTAATTTTATAAATTTTAAAATTAATAATTATATAAATTTTTAATAATTCTAAAATTTATAAAAATTAAACTAATAATTTTTAAAAATACAAATCTAAAATTTTACTACTTGAATTATACATATTGGGATTGGGGCTGAAAATATTTGAACCCACAGATCGTACAGATCGAAGAGAAGGAGCATCACTTTTACCAAATGGCAACAACACGTTGTTCTTTTTTTTTTTTTTTTTTTTTTTTTTTGTAAAATCAAAGGTTAGAGAATCAATTGACCTAGCTAGGAATCAAGACTGCTACCTTTTGACCCGCTCATAATGGGCATCTCCCGACGTTGCTCTTGGCTCTTTCACATCCAATAAGTGGTTTAAAGAAAAAAAAAAAGGAAAAAAGAAAAGAAGTCGTAATGTGTAAACGTAACTTGATCAACAGAATCAAATCTAAGAAACATTTAGGGAAGCTAAACGAATTTGCTGATAAGAACATGCATAATTTTTAATTTTAAATGTATGATTACACTAAAATTTTGCAAGCATATTTTACATGCTTGGTTTTATTTATATGATATCAACTCTCTAAAACTAGTTGAGATTGTTTTCTATATTTATATTTGATCATTAAATTAGACTAAATTACTCATTCTAGATTTGAGTTATATAGTTTCAATCAAAGTGGTATGAAAGTTGTAGCTTAAAATAAAAAAAAATATCTCACACCCTAAAATGAAAATGACTGAATGAAGACAACAAAATAATCACGAATATATAAATGCTATCTCATTTTGTTTTTCATAAGAAATAATTTTTTTAATAATATTTGGTGTGGTGTGATGACTATCTATACAGGTTATATACTGTTGGGCAAATCATATCAATATGACATGAATGTCGTGCATTATAGAAGGCATGATATGTTTGCCCTTAGTATATATATATATAAAAAATGTATAGTATTAACTCTTATAAGGAGAAGACAATTGTTGGAAGTAAGATAAAAATAAGTTATTTTTATCTAGATTTATGGAGAAGGGAGAGACGAAGAAAAAGGTGGAGAGTCCAAATTAATAAGGGGTGTGGAACAAGCATTGATGATCAATAGTGATTTTATCAAGATTACAAGTGTTTTGAGAATTGATTTTTGATCTAATTTATCTAAGTCTATTACACGATAAAGACCAAAAATTGGTCAATACCCGCGACATCGTGATGACTATAACTCAAGGATGAGTTCTTCCCAATCCATAGAAAATGATGTAGCCAAGTTCGTAGAGATTAAGAGTTATGAGTAGTTAAAAATGGATCTATCTTAAACAAACTATGTGAATGATCTAACAAATACTTTAATAGACTAATGTAACATGTGTAGGTTCAAAAAAAGACCTAATCACTCTAGACCGATATTATAATTGCTAATAATAGAGATAACAATAAATTTGACTGTTGAATTGAGTTTATAATTTTACAGAAATTCTATAAGTAGTTTTTATTTTATTTTATTTTATGAAGAGCTACTTAATTTGTTACTCAAAAAATTAATGGATCTCTCAAAATTAGACATAGAATTTACTATTTGGGTAAGTTATTTTTCTATTTATTTGAAGATAATTTGTTTTATTTCAGATCTTGTGTTAATTTTATTTATGTGTTAGGATTCTGATTTTGTTTTATATTCCTTAGTTGGTTTTTCTTGTCTATATATAAAAAAAAACATTGTAAATCTTTTTAGAAAGTAGACTTGGTCATATTAATATTTAAGAAATAAAATGAAGTTGAAGAGTTATCTTGTGTTTTAACCCTATATGCGTGTCTTCGTACTCTTTTTTTTTTTTTTTGCTTTAGCAAGCTGCCTCTTTCAGTACCCTTATGCCAATATGGGATTTGCCGGTTGGTGTCCTAAGAATATAACCTCAGCTTTAACAAAGTAACTAGTGCCCACACTTTATCTAACAAAGTTGGGGCGGAGAATGCTAGCCTCTGTGTCTTTATCTCTGATTCTCTTCCATGCATTTCACATGTTAGCCTGCAAAACTCAAATCGGGCTAGTCACTTTTGCCACAAGCAATCTCATGATTCTCATCTATCTTGATTTCTTCTCGGTTCTTACTAGTTAGCATTCGCGCATGAATAGCTCGAGCTTTAGGGTTTAATTTTTCCACAAACGTACGTTAGTTCACCTTATCTGCAAGTATTCAATTTGCAGAATTCTTATGGCACACATTTTGTATTATAGAATAACTTTAGATCTCTCTGTTCTGCCACTATCTCGCATCACTTCCGTAGCTAGTATCTTTAAGCTTTGGTATCTGTTTCTTCACATTTTGTTTGCTGTCTTTAAGCTTTAGCATGTCTGTTCTTTAATTTGTGCTGCTTTCCTAAATCCAAACCTGAGCTTTAGTGCAAAGAATATAAAAAAGCATAGAAGCTTGATTTCCACATAATTACCTGCAATTCTTGTTTAGCTCTGCGGCAAAATAATGTCTTTCAGCATGTCTGTAAACTCTATATTTTCCTTTATTCCTCAAAACTTATTAACTTTAGCACTGTTTGGAGCCAAAAAAAATTTTTGTTTTAAATTAATTTTTTCATAGCATTTTTGGATAGTTTTGATGGACTGATGTCAAAAATAAATTTTTAAAAATAAAAAAAATATTATTCTAATATTTTTTCGAGTAAAAAATATTTTGAATAATAATCACTATGTACCACAATTTCAAATAACATTTTAGATAAGGTTTTAGAAGATTTGAATAGTCAAATGTGGATTTATTGCAATTCAATCACATGAAGGACATAATATTTACACACACACCAAATTTTATTGCTTTTTTATAATAGTTTAGAGTGTATTTGAGAACGCAGTTGAAACCGTGTTTTCTAAAAATTTAAAATTTATTTTTTATTAATTTTTTTTTATGTTTTCAGAATGTTTTGATGTGATGGTGTCAAAAATAATTTTTATTATTTTAATATATTTTTAAATAAAAAATACTTTGAATTACAATTAATACCATACTCCAACTAAGATAATTTATAGATTCTCTAATGCTATTTAAAAAAAAAACATTTGCAACAGACAACAACTACTATAAATAGGAAGACTTGTCCTTTGTTAATTCTTCATCGCTATAGTGTAATGGATGGTGATCAGTGGTGAGAAAGGTCAGTGAAATCTGTGAAATATTCTGCGTTAGTAATGTTCTTAATTACTCTTCTATGATCTACTAATATTTTACATGATACTAATTTTCCCCGTTTTAATTTCTTTACTATTATTTCAGTACTAGAATTCCAACAAGCAAGGGATAGCTAGGTTTCCTGAAAAAACTTCTATCCACGTTCTGTTTGCGTGTGTGAATGACTGCATGAGATGCACTCGTATGCTAAACTAAAATTCTTGCACGACACAAACACGAGTCCGTAGATATATAATCTACGTATTAATACGTATGTATATATGCATGCATGTCTTCTTCTGTTATTGGTTCCCTTCTATGAACTTCTAAATCTTATCTTTAAGTGTGTGTTTGTGTGCGCAGAAAGCAAGCAGGGAGAGCTGAGCAGAAACAAGGAGCACAGCTTGGAACAAGGGGATCTTTCTTGTATCGAATCTAGTCTTTTACTGCTGTCCTTCAGCTATTATCAACATTTTTTTATATTAATCCTCCAACAACGGATAGTAGCCCTGTTTAGTAGTCTGTGATAGCTGATAACAATGGCCGAAATGCAGCTAAATGAAATAAGAGTTGATCCGTTGACGAACAGGCAGGAAGATCCTCTAAGCAACAGACCTGAGCGAGGGTCAAAGATGGCCATGTCAGAAATACAAGGTACCTCATCGCAAACAAATGAGCATTGTTTGTGTCTTAGCGGCATAATGAGAGGATTTGAAGAGGCTAAAACCAAGCAACAGTCAGGGCCAATGATTCCAAAGGTTCCAGATAATCTCAAGGATGATGAAAACAAGAAATACTACAAGCCCTCGGTGGTCTCAATTGGTCCTTATCACTATAAGGATCGTCAAAACAAGCTCCATGAGGCGGAGAAACTGAAGGTTCAGATGGCTCGTGAATTCGTCCTGTATAGTAAGAAAGACATGGAAATCTTATACAGCGAGGTTGCAAAGGTGGCAGAGAATGCAAAGAGATTTTACGAGGGGAGCTCAATAAGATGCTTTGATGATGAGCAATTCACGCAGATGATGTTTCTTGATGGTTGCTTTATTCTCCAATTCATCCGTTGTGTCAGTACTACTGACAATATTAAAAATATGAGTGATCAACAAATTTTCCATGTTAAGCAGGACCTGCTATTGTTGGAAAATCAGCTCCCTTTTCCAGTCTTGAAGTCATTGATGAGCTTGACGCCCGATGGAAAAGATCATGGAATGAAAATCATCAATGATTTTCTCTCACTCCAAATTCTCCAACAAAGTAATCATCAACGACGTCCTGTGCTCACTTGGCTTGTTAAAGGGTATCTCCTGTTACTTCTTATATATACTACAGTAGCTTACCCTTTCCATGTTCTTCAAGGCTCAGAGGACTCCCTTTTTTTCTCCCCTCTTTTTGGCATCTTGGTTGCTGGCGTGATATTTGTTTGCCAAATGGTCGCCTCGCTTATGAGGTCACTCCTATGCGAAAACAAATGGCAGGCGGCAAAATATCATTGGCCCCCTCATCAAGAGCCTGTCCATATTCTTGAACTTCTATACTCCATGTTCATACGTTCTCCAAAAGAAAAACATAAGCTGTCTCTAAGAAGCTGCTGTATTCATTACTTGTCTGAGTGTCTTGGGAATTTATTTCCTAAATCCAAGCCGGGCAAACGTGGCCACAATTTGTATTATTCTGCTAAGGATCTTCAGAAGGTGGGAATCTACTTTAAGCCTAGCAAGACAAACACTTTGATGGATGTCGAGTTCGTGTCATCAATTTTCTATGCAACATTGAAACTTCCTTCAATTACTATAGAAAAAGCAACCAGGTCCATGCTGTTGAACTTAGTGGCCTACGAAACAGCTGCTTTTCTCGATGATCTTTGGGTCACTTCTTATATATGCTTCATAGACTCGCTCATTAATGATGCTGAAGATGTGAAAGTGTTGAGGTCAAACGGCATACTTATCAATTATCTTGGACCTGACCAGAAGGTAGCGGATCTCTTCAATCAAATTGGCCATTCCCGAGAACCTAATACTAATGTTTATAATGATGTTAAAGGAGAGATTAATCTTTCGTGTGATAGCATCTGGAAGAAATGGATAGCTGAGTGTCTGCAAACTTATTTTAGCAGTCCTTGGGCCTTTATTGCATTTGTTGCTGCAGCTACTGGCTTGGTTCTAACTGCCACTCAAACATACTATACATTGTATCCCTACAAGTCAAGTGATTCACCTATGTCAGTTGGAACCTGACAGATTAATTGTCCGTTCGTGGGCTCCAGTTCTGCCTGGTGGTTGGCTATATTGCTAGAAAATAAGGTGATATGGGCCATTGAGAAGTTCTACAACTAAATTAAGCCTTAATTACCAGTACAGTTTTCCTAAGAATGTTACGAGTGTGGTACATCGTGTGCTAAATCAGCTTGTTAAGAGTATCTTTTATTGATTTTTTTTAATTTTTAATTTTGCTTTAGGGCTTCGCCATTGTTGGGATTGTTTGTGTGGCTTGTTTTAAAGCTAGCGTGTATTGAGTTACATCCTTCTCACCACATCCAAGAGAATCCGAAGTTTGTTTTGCTAGTTTTTCACTTTGGTTTGGGACTTAAAGTGTAACTCACCTTTCCAGCTATGAAGATTATTTCTTGTCTGGGATCGAGTGCAGTGATGAGTTTACGAGGAAGAGTTTGTAATTCTTGTAATTATATATATATGTTGCTTGTCGAGCAAAATTCTATAATTATGAAACCCATATGAGATAGAAGAATAGACTATTCTCTTCTTTCCTTTTCTAAAATATTTTCATCAGAAGATGTTAAAGATGGATATTAATTCCATATTTATTCGAACCAATTCATATGCTAGCTCTGGTCACTTTTAATAATAAGATTTCATCTAAAAATGTAAATTTACTGTAATGTGCTTCTTCATGGATGTCTGGTAATCATGTATGTAAGCGTATAATTAGTGATTTGACAGCAAAAGCAATAAGAAATCAAGTATATATAGAATAGTATCTCCAAGGTTAAGTACATGGTATGATTGATTAGCTGATGTTTCAAATTTAAATGTTGATTTATTGGAAGGATAGAAAGCAATACCCAGGCTTCCATTAATAAAAGAACACAACTTCCTGCAATATTCAGAATAAACTTCGTAGCTATACAGACGTTGCCTCCCCTGAAGAAAACAAAGGAATATGATAGTTTTATTCAACAGGAGAAACTTCTGTTGCAACAGGACATCTATATACAAGGCGGAGATCTGATGAGAAAGATGCTATATAACTATCAATCTCCTATAATCCTGGTATATCAAAATCTATCTATTCGTACTAATAATTATCCTATCAATTGTTTACATAACAGTAGTAATTAATATGAATTAGAAACATTGTAGTGATCAGAAGTAAGAATATAGAAGACAATATAAGATCCACTGCAACTTTCCTTAGCGGCTGCAGTACTATAAGAACTGCACTACCTGGGAGACATATAATGTAGGAGAAAATATAGCAGTTTTCCCTTCAATACTTCCCCTCAAGTCAGATCAAAGGGATTTAATTGATTCAAGCTTGGATAGCTGACGATGAATATAAGCTCAAGTCAGAATCTTTGTAAACACATCAGCTAATTGGTTATGCCTATAAATATAATATGATTTAATAATTTACAGCTGAACTTGTTAACGACGATCAACATCATTACAAAACAAAGACATTGAAATACTGCTTGAAAATGCTAGTTCTGACAAAACACCTTTAAGCCAAATTAATTCACAAGTTGCTGGTGCTATTGCATGATATTCAATTTTAGCACTAGAATGTGTAACAACATGTTGTTTCTTGCTATGCCAGGAGATCAAATTACCACCAACAAACATGTAGAAACCACCATTATTAGTCATAACAATCTCACGTCCAACAAAACCCTTTAGGTAGTGCAAAATTCGCTTGACAAGGCTCAATTAAAAGACTGTGGAAGCATGCATGAACTGACTAATAAAACTAATTGCGTAAGTGATGTTATGCTATGTAATAGTAAGATAAATGGGTTTACCAACAAGATGTTGATAGTGATTGATGAAAATAAAAAAGAAAAATTAGCAGTGAAGCTGCTTTCAGAGATGTTGTCTGTGCCTATTACATTCTTGTAAATCCCAGCTAGCTGAAAGAAACTTGTATTAGAACTTTACAAGTCTAAACAAAAAATACAATAAACATAAAATGTCATCCTAATGGCTTGTAATAATCACTTCCATGCCCTTAATTTTCATAAAAAAAAAACCCTGCTGTCAACAGAGAAATAAACAGAAGAGGGAGGATAAGAGAACTCACAGATCGAGCAGCTTGTCCACTTCCAGTGCCAACATCCCATACAAGGTCGCGAGAGGGTGTTTTTGAGGCAATGGATTCGAACAATTCTTGTGGATAACTTGGCCTTGTCTCTGCATATTGTTTTGCTTGCTCAACGAACAATTCTGCCATTTCTTCCTTTTTTCGTGGGTTTGTTTTGCTCTTAAAAATACATGTGATTTGCTCGTCCTACTTCTACTCTTTATATAGCTTTCATTTTTCAAGTGTGGAATAATAAATAAATAAAATATTAGACTGCCGGAAGTCTAGGAAGGAAGGAACGAGGGAGTAACTTGGGGTGTGTTATCTATTTTTAACGGGCAGCGAATTTTGATGCTTCAATTGGGTTTGACGACGTTGATAAAGAAGGAAACAAAAATTGGTTTCGCTACTTATTTTCTCTCAATGATTATTCTAGCATAAACAAAAAGAAATAGAGGTTTCTTACGTATCACTGGATTTCAATAGTGAATTTTTTGAAATTTTTTAATTTATTTCATTAACTTTTATTTTGTACATTTGAGCTAAAAAATTACAACTCAATTGTTTTTTTTTGAAGAGAAGAATGAATTGAAAGACAAACTACTAAAATAAAAAAAAAAGAGTAAAACATTTTAATCTTTTATATTTTTTAGTTATTAGGTAATTGATTTATCTAATTGTTAAAAATTTAATTTTGATATCAAATTTTATTTTTTTTAGTGGAAGAGAGAGAGAGAGTCGCTAGATTTCAGTGTAAATAAAAAAAGCTACCGTTAGAGATGATTTTAGCCATAAAACAGTCTATTTTTGTTTCAAATGGTTCTATATAATAAGAAAAGTTAAGATTAAGTGTTATTTTACCTTGAAAATACCTACAAAAACACATCTGAACTTGAGAAGATTTTTGATTTCGAGTTAATTTCGAGTCTTGGTGCTTTTTTTGCATTTCTGGAGGAGCCATGAACTAATTTAACATGGTCTGCATGTATTTGTGAGGTGTTTTAGATCAAAAATAGATTTTAAATTTTTTTTTGAGTCAAAAGAACAACCTCTTCATTTTTTCATTTATATTTCATTTATAGTTAATAATTTATTTATTTACATAATGATTCATAATTTATTTAATTTTATATATGCATATATTCTTTAATTTACATTTATAATTTATTTATGTAAAAAAACAAGTTGCAGCGTGGGAACCATTACAGTGAAGTCTATATAAGTTTTTCTACTTATCTGGAGGTGTGTCATGTGATTTCTCGTTGCAATGCCCTTCTTGCTGGTAGATTTGATATTGTAGTTCACGTTATCGCTTAATCATAAATGGGTATGTTTTGCATTAATGATAGTATTACTCCAAATTGTTAATATTTTTTTTTAGGTTCTTACCTTGGTATCCTTACACTATTTTAAAGGGTGAGACTAGTTCCGTTCGGGATTCGTGGCTGCCCCTCCCAATAAATGCACTTCCTGAAAATCGAACTTGTGTTCTCACCCTTACAGGGATATAACAGTACTATAACCGCTAGACCAACACTTCATTGGTACTCCAAATTGTTAATATATAGACTCCGGAAGGTTGATATGTAACGAGACAAGTTTTAATTTTTTTTAAAAAAAATTACTTGATTTTACTTGTCAATAATAACTTAAATTGACTCGCAATTAGAATTTTAATTTTATCGAAATAATATTGTTTTGATTTTTTTTTAAATATCTTTTTTTTTAACCTAGGTTAAATCTTTATATCTATTAACCAGACATAATCATACTACATCAAGTTTAATAACTATCATGTATAAATCTATCTAAAATTTATATGAAAATTGATTCGAGAGTGTTGTAAATGTTAAATGAGGAATGTGGCTGACATATATGGTGACGAAGACAATAGATGTTTAATTTTTTTTTTTTTAGTTTAATGTTGGTGTTCGGGTCAGCTTGCGCGCACCTCGACTAATCCTACGGGCCCTGAAGTTAATGACCATGTAAGCCTCCAGTGGCCATTATATGAGTAACCATAAGGCTCGAACCTGAGACCATAAAGGGAGCAAACCTCTTAATCTCAAACTCTTACAACTGAACCACCACTTGGATGGTTGAAATTAATGTTCAATTTTGTTCGTCCAAGTTATTGTTATCTTATCTATGATGGTATGGTCTCATCTTTTTGCCTCTACCTATCCGGGCAATTGCTTGGCCCTCCACCAAGGAGCAACGTCTAGATGCAAAATCCATGTTTTATAAATGTGAGTATAGTAAAAATTATTTTTTTATTTAAAAATATATTAAAATAATAATAATTTTTTATTTTTTAGAATTTATTTTTAATATCAGTACATCAAAATAATTAAAAAATATAAAAAAAATTAATTTAAAAAAAAATTCAAATTCTTTTATAAATACAGACCGAAATTTTTTTTGTGCTAGTTTTGATTTAGATAGCATGGAACATATAATTTGCTTGTATAATTTTTCTTTGTAAATACTATTATCTTATTTATACATAAGAATATGGTATAAAGCAATGATTTGGAGATGATATATTGGTCCAAAGACTTTTCTGCTGTGAGTGAGTTTAAATAAATAAATAAATATTATACTTCTCTTTAAAGTAAATAGAAATGAGCAAAATTTGTTTTAATAAATCTGATGTTGTGTTGAGAATGATATATGACCAGTAATGGGCCTGTTGGTATGCTAGCCCAAGTATCGTGCAGCCAAAACCCATAATGGGTCATATGGTGCTAGCCCGAGTGCTATAATCATAGCCCGGCCTAATACAATTTATTGACCTTCATGCTAAGCACAACCCATATAATCAGGTTGCTCATACTGTCCATGGACCAACTTGAATATTTTATATATTATTATTAAACTCGGCTGGTCAACCAATTCTTGATGTAGGTTTGATTTAAATTAAATTTTGTAGGATTTATTGAACTCCACAGATCATAAATCAACAATTCATGATCTGATTAACTCCATCAAAACTTAATTTTATTTTTAAAAAAAGTTTAATTTAATATCTTTTTATTAAAAAAATTATAAAATAATACTTGTCCAATTTATAAAATTGAAATAATTTTATTATCCTATGCACCATAAATGAGAAAGAGATCATGGGTATATCCACTAAAATAGTTTGGTACATCGAGATGAGTAACCCACGTTGACCCTACATAGCTTTATTTATTTTTACGTTTTAAAAATATTTTTGAAAAAAATTATTATTTTTTATTTCAAATTAATTTTTTTTGATGTTTTTAGATTATTTTGATGAGATAATTTCAAAAATAATTTTTTTAAAATAAAAAAATATTATTTTAATATATTTCTAAATAAAAAATGCTTTAAAAAATAAATGTAATTATTACATGCAACTGAAAATATTTGAACCTACAGTTTGAAGAGAAGGAGCATCTCTTTTATCAAATGGCAACAACCACGTTGTTCTTTTAAATATTGTTTTGTAAAATCAAAGGTTAGAGAATCAATTGACCTAGCTAGGAATCAAGATTGCTACCTATAATGGGCATCTCCCGTTGCTCTTGGCTCTTTCACATCCAATAAGTGGTTTAAAGAAAAAAAAGAAAAAGAAAAGAAAAGGAGCTGTAATGTGTAAACGTAACTTGATCAACAGAATCAAATCTAAGAAATATTTAGGGTAGCTAAACGAATTTGCTGATAAGAACATGCATAATTTTTAATTTTAAATGTTGGATTGCACTAAACTTTTACTAATATACATGCTTGGTTTTATATGATATCAACTCTCTAAAACTAGTTGAGTTTTATTTTTTATTTATATTTTACCATTAAATTAGACTAAAATTCTCTATTTGAGATTTATAGTGTCAATTAAAATGGTATAGAAGTTGTACCTTAAAACGAAAAAAAATATCCCACACCGTACAACTAAATGATTGAATGAAGACATGAATAATACAACAAAATAATTGTTGATAAATGCTATCTCATTTTGTTTTTAATAAAAAATATATATTTTTTAATAATATTTGGTGTGTTGTAATGACTATTTATGCATGTCATATACCGTTGGGTAAATCATATCAATATATATGACATGAATGTTGTGCATGGTAAAAGACATAATATGTATACCCTTAGTATAAAAAAAATATATATAGTATTGATATGAGGAGGCAATTGTTGGAAGTAAATGTAAAAATAAATTATTTTTATCTAGATTTATGGTGAAGGGAGAGGCGAGAAGAAGGTGGAGAGTCTAAATAAGGGGCAAGAGTTTAGTGTGGAACAAAAATTGATGATCAATAGTAGTTCTATCCAAATCACAGGTGTTTTGAGAACTGATTTTTGATCTAATTTATCTAAGTCTATTACACGATAAAGATTTAAAATGGTTAATGACTGCGACATCATGATGACTAGAACTCAAGGATGAGTTCTTTCCGATCCATAGAAAATGATGTAGCCAAGTTTGTAGAGATTAGAGGTTCTGAATAGTTGTACATGGATTTATCTTAAACAAATTATATAGATGACCTAACAGATACTTTAATAGACCAGTGTGACACGTCTAGGTTCAAAAAAAGATCTAATCGCTCCAGACCAAGGTAGTTGCTAATAATAGAGATAACAATAGATTTGACCGTTGAATTGAGTTTATATTTTTATAGGAGATTCTACAAGCTATTTTTTAATTTTTTTTTTTGAAGAGCTACTTATTTGTTACTCAATAGATTAGTGGATCTCCCAAAATTAGACATAGAAATTACTATTTCGGTTAATTTTATTAGTTATTTTTCTACTTATTCTTAGATTTGTGTTAATTTTAGTTGTGTGTTAGTATTCTGAATTTGTTTCCTAATCTAAGTTGGTTTTTCTGGTATAAAAAAACATTAATGTAAATCTCGACTTGGTTATAGTAATATTTAAGAAATAAAATAAAGTTGAAGAGTTATCTTGTGTTTCAACCCTATGCGTGTTTTCATGCTATGGGTTTTTTTTTTTTTTTGGCTTTAGCAAGCTCCTTATTTTTCTGTACCCTTATGCCAATATGGGATTTGCCGGTTGGTGTCCTAATAATATAACCTCAGCTTTAACAAAGTAAATAAATACTAATTAAATAATAACTTGATCCCTATTATTGCCCACACTTTATCTATCAAAGTTGGGGTGGACAATGCTAGCCTCTGTATCTTTATCTCTTCCATGCATTTCGCATGTTAGCCTGCAAAACTGATCAAATCGGGTTAGTCACTTTTGCCTCAAGCAATCTTATCTATCTTGATTTCTTCTCGGTTCTTACTAGCTAGCATTCGCGCATGAATAGCTCTAGCTTTAGGGTTTTTTCCACAAACGTACGTTAGTTCACCTTATCTGCAAGTATTCAATTTGCAGAATAACTTTAGATCTCTCTGTTCTGCCACTATCTCGCATTACTTCCGTAGTATCTTTAAGCTTTAGTATCTGTTTCTTCAATTTTTGGTTGCTGAAGCTTTAGCATGTCTGTTCTTTAATTTGTGCTGCTTTCTTAAATCCAAACCTGAGCTTTAGTGCAAAGAATATAAAAAAGCATAGAAGCTTGATTTCCACGTAACCTACAATTCTTGTTTACTGGTGTTAAACTTTGATTACTACTCTGCGGAAAAATAATGTCTTTCAGCATGTCTGTAAACTCTATATTTTCCTTTATTCTTTTCTACTCAAAACTTATTAACTTTAGGCACCATCTAGTTTCAACCTGCTTTTTATTAACATTTGATTTTTTTTATTTTAATTTAATTTTTTCATGGTATTTTTGGATTGTTTTGATATTCTAATATCTAAAATAATTTTTTTTTTAAAAAATATTATTTTAATGATATTTCTAGAAAAAACAAACTTGTAAATAACATTTTAGACATGGTTTTAGAAGATTTGAATAGTTAGACGTCAATTTATTGCAATTGAACCACATGAAAGGCATAGCTAACACACTTTGCACCCGACAGCAACCATTATAAATAGGAAGACTTGTCCTTTATTAATTCTTCATCGATAGAGTGTAATGGATGGTGATCAGTGGTGAGAAAGGTCAGTGAAATCTGTGAAAATTTCTGCGTTAGTAATGTTCTTAATTACTCTTCTATTCTACTAATATTTTACATGATGCTAATTTTCCCCGTTTTAATTTCTTTAATATTATTTCAGTAGAATTCCAACAAGCAAGGGATAGCTAGGTTTCCTGGAAAAACTTCTATCCACGTTCTGTTTGTGTGTGTGTGCAATACTGCATGAGATGCACTAGTATGCTAAACTAAAATTCTTGCACGACACAAACACGAGTCCGTAGATATATAGTCTACATATTAATACGTATGTATATATGTATGCATGTCTTCTTCTGTTATTGGTTCCCTTCTCTGAACTTCTAAATCTTATCTTTAAGTGTGTGTTTGTGTGCGCAGAAAGCAAGGGAGCGCTGAGCAGAAACAAGGAGCACAGCTTGGAACAAGGGGATCTTTCTTGTATCGAATCTAGTCTTTTACTGCTGTCCTTCAGCTATTATCAATATTTTTTTTTATTAATCCTCCAACAATGGATAGTAGCCCAGTTTAGTAGTCTGTGATAGCTGATAACAATGGCCGAAATGCAGCTAAATGAAATAAGAGTTGATCCGTTGACGAACAGGCAGGAAGATCCTCTAAGCAACAGACCTGAACAAGGGTCAAAGATGGCCATGTCAGAAATACAAGGTACCTCATCGCAAACAAATGAGCGTTCTTTGTGGCTTAGCGGCATAATGAGAGGAGTTGAAGGGGCTAAAACCAAGCAACGGTACTCAGGGCCAATGATTCCAAAGGTTCCAGATAAACTCAAGCATGAAAACAAGGAATGCTACAAGCCCTCGGTGGTCTCAATTGGTCCTTATCACTATAAGGATCGTCAAAACAAGCTCCATGAGGTGGAGAAACTGAAGGTTCAGATGGCTCGTGAATTCGTCCTGGATAGTAAGATTAAAGACATAGAAATCTTATACAGTGAGGTTGCAAAGGTGGCAGAGAATGCAAAGAGATTTTACGAGGGGAGCTCAATAAGTTGCTTTGATGATGAGCAATTCACGCGGATGATGTTTCTTGATGGTTGCTTTATTCTCCAATTCATCCGTGGTGTCATGGACAATAAATTGGATATGAGTGATCAACAAATTATCCTTGTTAAGCAGGACCTGCTATTGTTGGAAAATCAGCTCCCTTTTTCAGTCTTGAAGTCATTGATGAGCTTGAAGAACGATGGAGATGATCGTGGAAAGGAAATCAATATCAATGATTTTCTTTTACTCCAGATTCTCCAACAAAGTGATCAACGACGTCCAGTGTGGGTGCTCTCTTGGCTTGTTAAAGGGTATCTCCTGTTACTTCTTATATATACTTCAGTAGTTTACCCTTTCCATATTCTTCAAGGCAAGGACTCCTTTTTTTTCTCCCCTCTTTTTGGCATCTTGGTTGCTGGCGTGATTTTTGTTTGCAAAATGGTCGCCTCGCTTATGAGGTCACTCCTATGCGGAAACAAATGGCAGGCGGCGAAATATCATTGGCCCCCTCATCAAGAGCCTGCTCATATTCTTGAACTTCTATACTCCATGTTCGTACGTTCTCAAAAAGAAAAACATAAGCTGTCTCTAAGAAGCTGCTGTATTTATGACTTGCCTGGGCGTCTTAGGAATTTATTTCCTAAATCCAAGCTGGGCAAACGTGGCCACAATTTGTATTATTCTGCTAAGGATCTTCAGAAGGTGGGAATCCACTTTAAGCCTAGCAAGACAAGCACTTTGATGGATGTCGAGTTCGTGTCATCAATTTTCTATGCAACATTGAAAATTCCTTCAATTACTATAGAAAAAGCAACCAGGTCCATGCTGTTGAACTTAGTGGCCTACGAAACAGCTGCTTTTCTCGATGATCTTTGGGTCACCTCTTATATATGCTTCATAGACTCGCTCATTGATGATGCTGAAGATGTGAAAGTGTTGAGGTCAAAGGGCATACTTACCAATTATCTTGGACCTGACCAGAAGGTAGCGGATCTCTTCAATCAAATTGGCCGTTCCCTAGAACCCAATGTTAGTTAGTGGAGACAAACAATGTCCCACCATATGCAAGTGGGAATACCTAATCTCCCACTTGGCACATGGTGGAGGACACAAAGTGGAGGCAACGGTGGGCATCAATCATGCCCCTTCAATCATCAATTGTATATGTATAGCTGTGTGTGTATGAAGAACATAGAGAGAGCAGCGTGAGAAACAGAGAGAGTAGAGAGAACAGAGAAGAATAGAGAGAGCTTGAGAGAGTAGAGTTGAGTTGAGAGAGTTTTATCTCCTCCTCCTTTGTTTGTATTGTTTGTAAGCTTCATTAATACAAACCAGTAGCTCCGTGGAGTAGGCAAGTTGCCGAACCACGTAAATTGTGTGTGTTTGAGTTCTGGAAATTTCCCAACAACTGGTATCAGAGCTTGTTCTTGACAAAGAGGGTGTTTGATCCAAACTCAAAAATCAAAGTTCTCCAAACGTGTTTTTGAACATACCATCGTGTAGAGGACAACCGGACGAATCCCCTGTTGCAAACCCGGCGAAGAACCGACGTCCTGCATGCCCGCACGCGCCAACACGCTCCGACGCCCAGACTGCCCACGCGCACCAACGCGCCGTACGCGCGCCACGCTCCATCTTCGCCCGGCTTCTGCAAAACGGGTCGGGCTGACCCGCCACGTCATCACAGCCGTACGGTCCACGTCCGCGTCACCTGCCACGTCACCTGCCACGTCACCTGACACGTCATCTCTGAGTTTTGTTCCGATGTGTCGCAGAAGCTGATATTCTGACACGTGGCTACATCATAACCGTTGAGGGGTTTTGATCCAGTACGACGCAGGATCCAATCAATTGACACGTGGTTAAATCAGGACCACTATTGAGTATTGATCCAGTGTGACTCAGGCCATAATCTTCTGACACGTGGCTTCATCATAACCGTTACTGAGTTTTGATACGGTGTGACGCAGGACCTAATCTGCTGACACGTGGCTTCATCAGAACCGCTACTGAGGTTTTGATCCGGTGCGACGCAGGCGGTACTCTGGTTGACACGCGGCTGCATCTGCACCGTCCGTTAATTCAAAACTTTGATTGCTAAAATCTGAGCCATCCGAAGTCCGATTGGGGTGATCTCAGTGTCATTTCCAAGGTTTTCGGCTGTTCCGGACACATCTGTAAGGTCAGATTTGGGAAATTCGAATCGGAGAAGTAGTAAAAATGGCAGATGAAATAAAAGCTGCGGGAATTGAAAAATTTGATGGAACAGATTTTGGATACTGGAAAATGCAAATTGAGGATTATCTATATGGGAAGAAACTTCATCTTCCCTTGTTGGGGAGCAAACCAGAAAATATGCAAGAAGAAGATTGGCTACTTCTTGATAGACAAGTTCTGGGCATTGTCCGGTTATCCTTATCAAGAAGAGTTGCTCACAATGTTACGAAAGAAAGATCCACTGCAAGATTGATGGAAGCCTTGTCTGGGATGTATGAGAAGCCATCAGCAAATAATAAAGTGCACCTGATGAAAAAGTTGTTCAACTTGAAGATGGTCGAAAACACTTCTGTGACACAACACCTCAATAACTTTAATACCATCACAAATCAATTGTCATCTGTTGAGATTGAGTTTGATGATGAGATCCGTGCACTCATTTTGCTAGCTTCACTTCCAAGCAGTTGGGAAGGTATGAGGACAGCCGTGAGCAATTCAGCTGGAAAATCCAAACTGAAGTATGATGACATTCGAGACTTGATTTTGGCTGAAGAAGTGCGAAGGAAAGACTCGGGTGAAAGTTCAAGCTCAGGATCAGCTCTCAACATCAACACTCGAGGGAGGAGACATGATAGAGGCTTATCCAGAGGCAGATCAAAATCAAGATATAGAAGTAAAAGCAAGTTTGGACCCAGAAAGCAGGTTGAATGTTGGAATTGTGGCAAACCTGGTCATTTCATGAGGAATTGCACAAAACCAAAAAAACCTGAAGCTGACTCTGCAAACGCTACCACAAATGAGGTGCAAGATGCTTTGATTCTTGCTGTGCATAGTCTTGTTGATGATTGGGTTCTTGATTCTGGTGCTTCATTTCACTGTACACCACACCATGAAATGATGCAAAACTATATTGCTGGAGATCACGGTGTAGTCTATCTGGCCGATGGACAACCATTGGATATTGTGGGTTTAGGAGATGTACAAATCAAGACAATGAATGGATCTATATGGACCTTGCAAAATGTAAGGCATGTTCCTGATCTAAAGAAGAAGCTGATCTCGGTCGGACAACTTGATGATAGTGGTCATTCAATCCTTTTTTCTGGAGGTATGTGGAAGGTATCAAAGGGAGCAATGGTTTTGGCTCGTGGAAAGAAAACCGGTACCCTGTATATGACCACAAGATTTGCAGATATTATTGCCTCTACTGAAGCAGAAAATCAAGCACATCTATGGCACTGTAGACTCGGCCATATGAGTCAAAAGGGGATGAAGATACTTCAGTCGAAGGGAAAGCTGGCAGAATTAAAAAATGTCGATCTAGACATTTGTGAAAGCTGTGTTCTTGGAAAACAGAAAAAGATCAGTTTCTTGAAGGTTGGCAGGACTTTAAGACCAAGAAAGCTAGAGCTGGTACACACAGATTTATGGGGACCGTCTCCAGTAGCATCTCTTGGAGGTTCTCGATATTACGTGACTTTCATTGATGATTTCAGCAGGAAGGTATGGGTTTACTTTCTGAAAAATAAATCTGATGTGTTTGAAACATTCAAGAAATGGAAGGCTATGGTTGAGACTGAATCAGGTCTAAAGTTGAAATGCTTAAGATCTGATAATGGAGGAGAATACATTGATGGAGGTTTCAAGGAGTATTGTGCTGTCAATGGTATCAGAATGGAAAAGACCGTTCCAGGCACACCGCAACAGAATGGCGTTGCTGAACGGATGAACAGGACCATCAATGAACGAGCTAGAAGCATGAGGTTGCATTCAGGGTTACCTCAAACATTCTGGGCCGACGCAGTTCATACCGCAGTTTACTTGATCAACCGTGGACCATCAGTTCCTTTGGAGTTCAGACTGCCCGAGGAAGTATGGAGAGGAAAAGAGGTACAACTCTCTCATTTAAAGGTCTTTGGGTGTGTTTCCTATGTTCATATAGATTCTGATGCTCGCAACAAGTTGGATGCCAAATCCAAGAAATGTTTCTTCATCGGCTATGGAGATGAAGAATTTGGATATCGGTTCTGGGATGATCAGAATAGAAAGATTATCAGAAGCAGGAACGTGATCTTCAATGAGAAAGTTCTGTACAAAGACAGATCAAGTGCAGAAACAGATAAGGCTGATTCAGATACAAGTCCACAAGGATCTGAATTCATAAGATTAGAAGGCCTTCCCGATGTTACTGAGCAGAACAACAATCAAGAGCCTTTACAAGAAGACTCAAGCATATCTGTACCCGCTACTACACAAGAAGAAGCGGAGCAAATTGAACCAGCTGTTCGCAGGTCTTCGAGGACGATAAAGCCCCCGCAACGGTTCACACTTTTACTGAATTACATTTTGTTGACAGATGGTGGTGAACCGCTAACTTATGAAGAATCCTTACAAGATGGAAACTCAAGCAAGTGGGAGTTAGCCATGAAGGATGAGATGAGTTCGTTGCTGAAGAACAAGACTTGGGAGCTAACCACACTGCCTGAAGGAAAGAAGGCTTTACAAAACAAGTGGGTTTACAGAGTGAAGACTGAGCATGACGGAAGTAAACGGTTCAAGGCAAGACTTGTTGTCAAAGGGTTTCAACAAAAGAAAGGCATTGACTACTCTGAGATATTTTCTCCAGTTGTGAAGCTCACAACAATCAGAGTTGTTCTGGGGATAGTAGCTGCAGAAAATTTACATCTTGAACAGTTAGATGTAAAAACAGCATTCCTTCATGGTGACTTGGAGGAAGATATTTACATGCAACAGCCAGAGGGGTTTGCAATGCAAGGAAAGGAGAATCAAGTCTGCAAGCTACAGAAAAGCCTATACGGTTTGAAGCAAGCTCCAAGACAGTGGTACAAGAAGTTTGACAACTTCATGTGCAGTTCCGGGTATACAAGATGCCAAGCTGATCATTGTTGCTATGTCAAACATTTTGACAACTCCTACATCATTCTACTATTATATGTAGATGATATGTTGATTGCAGGATCCAGCATTGAGGAGATTGATAAGCTGAAACAGCAGTTGTCAAAACAGTTTGAAATGAAGGATCTGGGAGCTGCTAAACAAATACTTGGCATGAGAATCTTCAGAGATAAAGACAAAGGCGTACTAAAGCTTTCACAAACAGAGTATGTCAAGAAGGTTCTCAGCAGGTTTAGTATGGATAATACTAAACCAGTAAGTACACCACTGGGGAATCATTTCAAGCTCAGCAAAGATCAGTCACCAAAAACTGAGCAAGAATGTGGATACATGGATAAGATTCCATACGCCTCAGCTATCGGCTCTTTGATGTATGCTATGGTCTGTACCAGACCAGACATTGCCCATGCAGTGGGAGTTGTAAGCCGATATATGAGCAATCCTGGAAAGCAGCATTGGGAGGCGGTCAAATGGATCATGAGGTACTTAAAAGGTTCCTCGGAAACTTGTCTCAGTTTCACAGCTGGTGGTTTGAAACTTGAAGGTTTTGTAGATGCTGATCTAGCAGGAGATGTTGATAGCAGAAAGAGCACTACAGGATATGTTTATACTCTAGGAGGTACTGCTGTTTCCTGGAGTTCTACCTTGCAAAAGATCGTTGCTCTTTCAACAACAGAAGCTGAATATGTTGCAGTCTCAGAATCTGCAAAAGAGATAGTATGGTTGCAGAGTTTCCTGAAGGAATTGGGCAAGTTGAATGGAAAAGGTACTTTGTATAGCGACAGTCAAAGTGCAATCTTCCTTGCCAAGAATCCAGCATTTCACTCCAGGACGAAGCATATTCAGATCAAATATCACTTCATCCGACAATTGCTAGACGATGAACAACTGATGCTAGAAAAGGTCTGCGGAAGCAAGAATCCAGCTGACATGTTAACCAAAGGAGTTACACTTGATAAACTGAAGTTGTGTAAAACTTCAGTTGGTCTTCAAGGATAAATGATGATTTCATTGTTTGTCTCCAAGTGGGAGATTGTTAGTTAGTGGAGACAAACAATGTCCCACCATATGCAAGTGGGAATACCTAATCTCCCACTTGGCACATGGTGGAGGACACAAAGTGGAGGCAACGGTGGGCATCAATCATGCCCCTTCAATCATCAATTGTATATGTATAGCTGTGTGTGTATGAAGAACATAGAGAGAGCAGCGTGAGAAACAGAGAGAGTAGAGAGAACAGAGAAGAATAGAGAGAGCTTGAGAGAGTAGAGTTGAGTTGAGAGAGTTTTATCTCCTCCTCCTTTGTTTGTATTGTTTGTAAGCTTCATTAATACAAACCAGTAGCTCCGTGGAGTAGGCAAGTTGCCGAACCACGTAAATTGTGTGTGTTTGAGTTCTGGAAATTTCCCAACACCCAACACTAATATTGTTTATAATGATGTTAAAAGAAAGATTAATGTTTCGTGTGATAGCACCTGGAAGAAATGGATAGCTGAGTGGCTGCAAACTTATTTTAGCAGTCCTTGGGCCTTTATTGCATTTGTTGCTGCAGCTGCTGTCTTGGTTCTAACTGCCACTCAGACATACTATACAGTGTATCCCTACAAGTCAAGTGATTCACCTATGTCAGTTGGAACCTGACACGTTGTCCGTTCGTGGGCTCCAGTTCTGCCTGGTGGTTTGACTATTGCTAGAAAATAAGGTGATATGGGCCATTGAGAAGTTCTACAACTAAATCAAGCCTTAATTACCAGTACAGTTTTCCTAAGAATGTTTCGAGTGTGGTACATCGTGTGCTAAATAAGCTTGTTAAGAGTATCTTTTATTGATTTTTTATTTTATTTTGAATTTTGCTTTAGGGCTTTGCAATTGTTGGGATTTTTTGTGGCTAAAATTGTTTGTGTGGCTTGTTTTAAAGCTAGCGTGTATTGAGTGACATCCTTCTCACCACATCCAAGAGAATCCAAAGCTTGTTTGCTAGTTTTTCACTTTGGTTTGGGACTTAAAGTGTAACTCACCTTTCCAGCTATGAAGATTATTTCTTGTCTGGGATCGAGTGCAGTGATGAGTTTACGAGGAAGAGTTTGTAATTCTTGTAATTATATATATATATATATATATATATATATATATATATGTTGCTTGTCGAGCAAAATTCTATAATTATGAAACCCATATGAGATAGAAGAATAGACTATTATTCTCTTCTTTCTTTTTCTAAAATATTTTCATCAGAAGATGTTAAAGCTGGATATTAATTCCATATTTATTCGAACCAATTTATATGCTCTGGTCACTTTTAATAATAAGATTTCATCTAAAAATGTAAATTTACTGTAATGTGCTTCTTCATGGATGTCTGGTAATCATGTATGTAAGCGTATAATTAGTGATTTGACAGCAAAAGCAATAAGAAATCAAGTATATATAGAATAGTATCTCCAAGGTTAAATATTACATGGTATGATTGATTAGCTGATGTTTCAAATTTAAATGTTGATTTATTGGAAGGATAGAAAGCAATACCCAGGCTTCCATTAATAAAAGAACACAACTTCCTGCAATATTCAGAATAAACTTGGCAGCTATACACACGTTGCCTTCCCTGAAGAAAACAAAGGAATATGATAGTTTTATTCAATAGGAGAAACTTCTGTTGCAACAGGACATCTATATACAAGGCGGAGATCTGATGAGAAAGATGCTAACTATCAATCTCCTATAATCCTGGTATATCAAAATCTATCTATTCGTACTAATAATAATCCTATCAATTGTTTACATAACAGTAGTAATTAATATGAATTAGAAACATTGTAGTGATCAGAAGTAAGAATATAGAAGACAATATAGGATCCACTGCAACTTTCCTTAGCGGCTGCAGTACTATAAGAACTGCACTACCCTGGGAGACATATAATGTAGGAGAAAATATAGCAGTTTTCCCTTCAATACTTCCCCTCAAGTCAGATCAAAGGGATTTAATTGATTCAAGCTTGGATAGCTGACGATGAATATATGCTGAAGTCAGAATCTTTGTAAACACATCAGCTAATTGGTTATGCCTATAAATATAATATGATTTAATAATTTACAGCTGAACTTGTTAACGACGATCAACATCATTACAAAACAAAGACATTGAAATACTGCTTGAAAATGCTAGTTCTGACAAAACACCTTTAAGCCAAATTAATTCACAAGCTGCTGATGTCGCATGATATTCAATTTTAGCTCTAGAACATGTAACAATTGTTTCTTGCTATGTCAGGAAATCAAATTACCACCAACAAACACGTAGAAACCACCATTATTAGTCATAATAATCTCACGTCCGACAGAACCCTTTAGATAGTGCAAAATTCGCTTGACAAGGCTCAAATAAAAGACTGTGGAAGCATGCATGAACTGACTAATAAAACTAATTGTGTAAGTGATATTATGCTGTGTCATAGTAAGATAAATGGGTTTACCAACAAGATGTTGATATTGATTGATGAAAAAAAAAAAAAAATAACAGTGAAGCTGCTTTTTGAAAGTGTTTGAAAGTGTGATAACAATTATTTTTTAAAATATTTTTTTGTTTGAAAATAAATCAAAATAATATATTTTTTTATTTTTTAAAATTATTTTTTATATCAATATATTAAAATAATATATTTTTTAAAAAATTAATTTTATAAAAAAATTAATTTTATAAAAAATATGATTTTCACCTCGTTCCAAACGCTATCTCAATATAGTTGGTTAACAATTCTGTAATAACATAATTTTTTTTATGATATTATACTTAATTTTAGAGTCACCTCCATTTTACAAATCCCGTATAAATCATAAGAAAGTCAAACCTTAGTCTCTCCTATTAAATTATACTTTCTTCAAAATATATTTTGATTGAGAAGACAGTTTAAAATAAGGATTTGGTTAAAAAATAATAATAATTAAAAAAAAACAAAAAATAGTAAATCCAACCCAAACCCATCAAGCCGCTTATGGGAGCCTAAAAACGGCCGCCCATCAAGACTTCGCTCGTAACTCGACAATCTGCACGCACACAGTACATATAGCAGAAGACTTCTCATTCGTCTCAGCTTCAGTAAACATCATCCTCGTATCAGAGATCCAATAACAAGAACAAGAAAATGGAGGCGACACAGTTCTTAGCTATACAAACAGAGACATACAAGTTGGGTTTTATTGGAGCAGGTAAAATGGCAGAGAGTATTGCTAAAGGAGCTGTTCAATCTGGGTTTTTGCCGCCTCCTCGTATCTCTACTTCAATCCACTCCAATCCTGCTCGCCGTCTCGCTTTTGACTCTCTTGGGGTCAAAGTTCTCCCTCAGAATCGCAATGTAATTAGAAAAAATATGTTCTTTATTTAACTTCTTGATTAGTGATTAATTACTTATTTTTTTTATTGGTGTTGTGGTATGTGCAGGTTGTTGAAGAGAGTGATGTGGTGATTTTCTCCGTCAAACCACAAGTTGGTAGGATTTGTTTTAGTGAAAAATTAAACTCTGCGCTAAATATGTTTTCGATGATGATTTTTTGTGGCTATTTTAGGAAAGTTGTGATTTTTTATGGGCTACTAATTATGTTGTTAATGATTATTTCTTTTGGGGTTTGTGTGGTGTAGTGAGAGATGTTGTTTTGGAATTAAGGCCATTGCTAACGAAGGACAAGCTTTTGGTTTCAATTGCGGCTGGAACAAAATTGAAAGATTTGCAGGTTTATTTGTTTTCTCACATTTTTAGAAATTGTTGCTATGCTTGTTTTATTTGGAAATTTATCTGTTCTTGGCTATCTTTAATTTTTTTTGGATGTCTAATATTTGTTTTCTAATTGAAGTAGAACATTTTTGTTTAGTTTAGGAATGGGCTGGTCATAGCCGATTTATCAGAGTGGTGCCTAATACTCCTTCAGCTGTTGGTGAGGCAGCTTCAGGTAATTTTTTTTTCCTTATGATTCTTACTGATTGAGCAACATTACACATGTTATTGCATTAAAGAATACTGTGTTCAATGCTATATATTACCGAATCATGAACCACGTTATGTTGGTCTTATTTTGTCTTCATGATCAACTTAGCAGCTGAAAGATTTTGCCTTTTTTTTTGCTCAGAATGTTCATTCATTTCTTTGTGTGATAATATGCACCTTTCAACTCTTCAAGTCCCGCTGCAGTTCATGTTTGTGATCAATTATTTACATCTTAAGTTTGTAGCAATTTGGAAGAAGTGGTTTTAATTTGCCTGTTTCTTGGATAGTTATGTGCTTGGGTGGAGCTGCAACTGAAGAAGATGGAGAACTGGTAGCTAAATTGTTTGGATCGGTTGGCAAGATATGGAGAGCTGACGAGAAATTGTTTGATGCAATTGTTGGCCTAAGGTATGATGTTTCTGCAAAGGGTAATAACATACTGATTTAGTTAATATCTTGAGAAAGGCTCTAAATCAATCAAGTGGCATGCACTAATTTCTGTTGCTTTACACATGTTTTTCTATTTAAATTAATAGAGATTGTATAATTGGATTCTGCTATAGTGTAACTCTCTTTCTGCGTTCATGAGCAGTGGAAGTGGCCCAGCTTACATATACCTAGCAATTGAAGCTTTGGCTGATGGAGGAGTGGCTGCAGGTCTACCGCGAGAACTTGCAATGGGCCTAGCCTCTCAAACTGTAAGTCATTTATTTGAGATGGCTATTGCTGTTCTCAGAGATTCAATTTAGTATTTGAACTGTATCTTATTACACAAATTCACTTGCTGTAGACTCACTGAATAGAACAGAAAATAGGAAAAAAATTGGAGCCTTTGATGTTGTTTTAGACCAATGCAGCAACTGTGTATTAGGATTAGCAAGTTTGAATTTCTGATGTTTTAAAGCTCTGGATTTCATCAAAGATTCTGCTGATGAAACGATAATCCTCTAATGCTTAATTTGCTAAAATGTAAAATTCAAACATAGAATGAAAATGAATAGGCAAACAATGTGTCCTTTGAAAATTAGTTGTTGTGACATCAATTTTCTTATTGAATTATTGTTTAGGGTGAATGATCTGGAGTTGTATGTTCTGAAAGACTAGATATGACTACTCTGGACAATGCGCATGATAAAGAATTCACTGTCATTCCATTTAGAAACTATTTAAGGCATCAAAAATAGTACATCAACGTTTACTGAGTAATCCCTTGTTTAGTGGATTTTAGTAAGCTACTGCTTCTTGTACCTAAAATGGAAGCAGGGACAGTTTGCTTCCTGTTTTGAGCAGTCGTTGGATTAGTCATGAGTATATCTGTGGGGTATCCAATTCTCTTTGGAACCTTAAAGCATCAGGAGATCTACGCTCTTCTTTTAGTATGTTGCATGAGTCGCTGAATTTTTTTGTTTCTTCTGCAGGTTCTAGGGGCAGCATCTATGGCCTCTAAAACTGGGAAGCATCCTGGTCAACTTAAAGATGACGTTGCTTCACCTGGGGGGACAACTATTGCTGGTATTCATGAATTGGAGAAGGGTGGATTTCGTGGAACACTAATGAATGCTGTTGTTGCTGCTGCAAAGCGCAGCCGAGAACTTTCCCAGAGCTAAGATTTATTATTTTAGTTTCGTTTCTTTTATCACAGGCTAGGACTGTGGCAACAGAATCTTTTCCAGTTATTCAGTTTTTTTCCTTTTTTTTTTATCAACCGACGAGTAGTTTGTCAGTATTTTTTTAAAATTGAATGGATGAGCTATTGGCCATAATTTTTCTTGCTTATGGCCAAGTGAAATTATTTAGACTATTATAGTCTCATCGTGTTCTTGGCTACAATTTGGCTTGCCAATTTAAGGAAACCTTTTAGCATGCAAATTAAAGCTTTCCTGAGAAGCATTAATTTTCTCTTGGTCTTGTGTTTGATGCTATAGTGAAATAGAAGTTGGAACTTGTTATATTAAATTCGGATAGAACTACTTTAGTTTGTGATGCCAAGGGGCAAGCTGTCACACTTGGGCTCTTTTGGTCAGGCATAGGGACTAGTTATATATATAGCTTACCAAACAACAAAGCTACGCATCTTGTATCTGATCCGTCTACCATATTACCCATTTCTTGAATTTGAAACTACTGCTAGGCAGACGTAAGCTAACTTGTTCATGGGCAACGTCAGTTCTTAAAATAGAGTTGATTCTCTGCTTTGAATCCCCTTGTGCCATGTTAGATTTCATGGAGCTGTTGAAAAGCTAAGGACACTTGTTGATTCTCACAAGGATGAAAATTTCTAAGCTTATTTAGCGCTTCAGAAATTGAAAAAAAAAAAAAAAAAACTGAAGATATATAAAGCAAATACAACTGCATCTAAAGATTGAAGAAGAGAGTTTCATTTCTAAAAATTCCTGCACTTCGAGACCAGGAACAACCCTAATCCTTATCCCTCGTGCATTTTTAACTGTAACTGATCAAAAGTCGAGTTAGGCCAGGCAGTGTCACATTTCAGATAACCCTAAAGCCTCTGTTTCTGAACAAAGTGTGATTACTTTTTGATCTCGTTGGAGCATGCTTCAACATAGTAACTTTTATCATCAGCTGATGCTTTCTATAGTAGAAATTGAATTTTGCAGCTATTTCACTTGTGTTGAGAAAATTATAATAAAAGCTAAATTGTTTGGGGAAATCACTGTACATCAAGAGATATTTTACTGTGGATTGTAATAGTAGTTTCACTTTCAATTTCTCTTTCTTTTACGAACGAATAAATATTTTTTTGGCTTTCTTCCACAAGAGCAATTGGGTTTTCTTAATTTTCAAGTACAAGTTGGGGAAATCACTATTCAAGAGACATTTTATTGTAGATTGTAATAGTAGTTTCACTTTCAATCTCTTTTCCTTTTACAAGCGGATAAATGTTTCTTTGGTTTTCTTCCACAAGAGCAATTGGTTTTTTTTTTAATTTTCAAGTACAAGCAAATAATGATTTTAGTTTCGGAAAAGATAAAGAAGAAGCTTTGCTTTTGGGGGTATTTGGTATTTTTTACAGGAGTATTGTGTAATTAAGAGGATCATGGAGACGTCTTAGTATTTTTACGTTGTATTTTATATTTTTTTAATTAAAAAATTGCTAATGCGTGTTTTACATGTTTTTAAAAAGTGGTGCTCGCGCAATTAAAAAGTTGTGTAAGACACTTTCTAGTGACTAAATCTACCCATTTATTATATCATTAAATACTCAGTCGTGATTTTATCTACCCATTTATTATATCATTAAATACTCAGTCGTGATCTTTTCTATATACAGCAACGTGTATAGATATATCAGATTGTCACCAATAATTAATTATTTAATTTTTTTCTCTCTCTCCTAACAATTCGCTGCTCTCGGTAACACCATCTACGAGAAGGCGAGGCCGACTTTTGCCGGCTTACGGTTCGCCTTGAATTAAAGACGGAGAAGGGAGAGCGGATATCTATGTAACTAACTAACTACGTAGGTATGGGTAAAATAACTAGAATTTATCTTGGATTGTTTAGTAACACACCAGCGTATAGCAATTAAAATATTAAGTAGAATTATCCAAGTTCTAAAATTACAATCTTAAGCGGTAGAGTAAACTATTCTTTCAAAATAAATTTTTAATAATGAATCTTAAATAATTTTGAAAAATAATTAAGCTACAAAGCTATTTAAATAATGGCTAAGCTAGCTTAGCTAATTAAAATTAAATCAGATTAAAATTCTCAAAACCTAACGTGAAAATGAATCCAAAAAAACTAGGAAAATAACGAATAATCTTGAACAGAGATTTTCTAGACCTAATTCGGGCATGTTAGTCGGCCAACTTTCATAAGGAATAAAGCTTTTAAAATGCTTTGAAAAAATCTCTATCTAAGCTCTAAAGATCACATATGTTTTCCAAAAGAGAAATTAAAATAGTTAAAAGTACTAAAGCTCACTGTCCAAGTAAGCTAGGATTCTTGTTTCTTGCTACAAGGTACTTGAATATATGTACTAATAGATCCGTATTGATCTGTTGATATGCATCAGGAATACATACGAAATCCTAAAATTAGTGTACTAGTCTGTAGTTCTAATGGCCAAACAACTAGAAATTTCAATTGAGGAAATTGCAGGTTCAATTACTCCTCGTAGCAACAAAGAGTTGTTTAAATCCATAATGAAGGGTGAAGGGAAAGAGACTACGAACAGCCATTTCCGAGGGCCAAAGATTCCGAAGGTTCCACAGATGCCTAGTCTGATTGAGGTGAACAAGGATTGATACGATCCCTTGAAGGTTTCCATTGGTCCTTATCACCATGGGAAGCCAGAACTCAAAGAGATGGAGAATATCAAGCTCATGATGGCACGCCAGTTTGTCCAACAGAGTGAAGAACTGGTTGAAGATTCGTATGGCAAAGTGGCAGAGGTGTCCAATGAAGCGGGGCAATACTATGCTGAAGATTCAACAGAAGGTTTGGAAGACGAACAATTCACCCAAATGATGTTTCTTGACGGTTGTTTCATCCTCCAATTCATCTTCTGCCTCTTGCGTATGACGATTCTTACTAGAAAGGATGAATAGTCATGTTTCAGCTTTGGTTACAGGGACTTATTCTTACTAGAAAACCATCTCCCTTTTCCAGTCATTGATGAGTTTGAGGTTCAGAAGGGGAGATCTAGAGGCAGGAGAAGATGAAGAAGAAGAAAATCGAGAAGGGGAAGGGATGAAACTGCTCAAAGAGTTCTGCAAGCACATTTGGGCAGTTCCCCATCGAAGAGAGTCATGCAGGGAAAGGATATCAAAGTTCCTTCGCAGAAGGATTTTTCCTCGATCATTGACGAGTTCAGAAGACCGAAGAATTACTAAACAGCCTATCCATCTTCTCAAACTTTTTCGTGCCCAGATCGTTGGCAGATAAGTGATCTCACCTAATCATTCCAGGACCAACTGGTACCGTTATCATCAATCCTGCGATGGAGCTTAGGAGGGTGGGAATCCATTTCAAGCCAAGCAAGACTAGTCTTTTCACCAGTGTCCATTTCAAATCAACGGTCCTTGCTGGAAGACACCGAATTCCTCCTCTAACAATACACGATTCGAACAAGTCCTTACTTGTAAACTTGGTGACATAGGAAGCATGCCTTGGTGAATTCAATGAATTTTGGGTAACTTCTTACATTTGCTTTCATGGATTCCCTCATTGATCACCCTGAAGATGTGAGGGAGCGGGAACTGCGATCACAAGGCATATACACTCCTCAATACTCTTGGAAGCGATCGACAGGTAGCAGAACTCTTCGATGACATAGCCAATTATTTAGTGCCTAATCCGTATGCTTATATATATTCAGGTTAAAAGGGGCATCGAATCACATTGCAGAAACACGTTCAAGAGATGGATACTTCACTGTAAGGGTCCTATTTATGGTGTAATTTTCAAGTACTCATTTCTTTTTGGCATTATAATAAGTGCCATTAAGGCATATGTAGCAGTAATGCCCATGCAACCCGTGTATGTGTTGGAAACAGATTGCAGAAAACAGAATAGAAGATGAATTTTGTAGGAAATAAATGGTAGAGCTGCAGTTCGATACCACAAAAGACTTTTCATTATTGTTTCCCGATTACAAAAACAGAAGGGTGAAGGACACAATATATATCATTGACAGATTGATGAAAACTAGAAATACATTAAATTCCTTAATCTGGAGAAACCAAAAAGACTTTGACTTGTTAAAGATGATACTGAAAATTACAAACTATACTTTAATAATAGGCGTCTGCAGATTACCATATATAAATGTCACCCTATACACCCATAAATATTTTTGTGTTTGTCCCTCAGTTGTCTCGTGTGTGTGTGTGTGTCTATATATATATATATATATATATATATATATATATATATATATATATTTTTTTTTTGTTAAAGAATCATCTCGTCCAAAAACTTAAGATTTATATTATTTTCTAACACATCTTTTTAAATAAAAAATTTTTAAACTTGAAACTTATATATAGGCTTATACTACTATTTATATTTAATTTTTAAATAAAATAGAGGTGATGATATTCGAATTCATGACCGTTTGGTTAACAAAACTCTGATACTATATCAAAAAATAATCTAAATCTAAAAACATAAGATATTAAATAAGATATACTTCTTACCTTGTCCATATGTTGTTTATAGAAAAAAAAAAAAATGATCACACTGTGTTGAATTCTTCTACTGTTATTATTCTGTGCCAAGTTTCATAACCTAAGTTTTGAAAATTTTTTAATTTCACCCTTTAATGTGGAGGCATTTCCACAAGCCCTTCTAAAATATTTCTTCCGAGAAGCTTCTTTCTTTTCCCCGCCTTCATTCAGCCCTCGGACACTCATTCTTCTGTCAATTTGAGGCCTGATACCACATGCGGTTGCCGCCGCTGTGAGTTTCTCTTGTCATCAGGGTCGCACTGTTCCGTAACCCCTCACAGTTCACTGTGTCATCCCTTTGTCACTATAGGCATAGCTACCTAGTAGATGTATTCATCATCTGCCCCTAGAAATAATTAATTACTGTGTTTTCAATCTAATTATTAAGCTCCACCTTTTTTTCATCGCATATGTATTGCATATGTCATGTGGTATGGATTGATTGAGGTTGTACGGTAAAATTGAAACACAGAATTAAAAATAAAATAAAATGGTAGATGTTGCAAATTTGATAATTTTGTTTTCTCAAAAAAAAATATATATATATAAGACAACACAAATATTTATGAATTTTTTTTTCTGAAAAGACAAGTCAGTTGCATTTTTTTGTCTTGAAAACTTAGGATAAAGTACTGTTGCAAATTTTAAAAACCATAAATTATTACTAATATATTGTTAGTGTTTTTTCTGATGTAATGACTTAAGTGTATATTAGAAACTAGAAACTACGTAATCAACTAATCATATTAGCACAGCATATGCAGATTCCAAAGGGGGTGAAAATTGTGGAATCTCAGTCCAAGCTTGTTAGCCCAAAAAAAAGAAAAAGGGAACATCTATGGTGAAGGCAAAACTTGCTTTCTGTTGCAAACAGTAACCAAAACTGAAGTACATGTGCAACATGCTTGCCTGTACCCTTGAGCTTCACATGTTAGCCTGAATTAAGCTATGCAACGTTCACTTATTTATGCTTGAATTAGGCTGTGATACTTTCTGCTTAATTTGTGTTGATGGTTGCAACTCCTTGATTCTTGCTGAGGATAGATTATAACTTACAGAGAGGGTAGTATTTAAAAAAAATATTTAAATTCTTTTAAATATATATCAGGCTAAGGATAGAGCTCATCTGTGTTTTTCTATTCCATGCATTTCTAAGTTAATAAGATTTTCTTTGATGCCACAAATCAGCCTGTCAAAATTGCTGATGTTTTTGCGCTTTGTCAGGAATGTGAATTTTATTTTGCTAATTGCTTTTGACGACAAATCAGTCTCCAGTTTCAAGTAAGCTAAGATTCTTGTTCCAAACTAAAAGCTGATTCAATTTCAAGATAAATTTCTTCAAGGAGTCTTATATATATATATATAAGAGTCTGGTATCCTCCTGTTAATGTGCATTAATAAAGTAAATAAAAGCCCTCTTTTTTTAATCTGCACTAACGATGCCTGAAAAAATTGATATCGTGATCGCAGATCATGCAAGCCTGCAGCAATCTACCTCTCGCTTTGACGAGTGGCTGAAATCGATGATGGACAGAAAGAGGGAACAGACCGGCAACTACCAACTGGGAGGGCCTATCATTCCAAGGGTCCCACCGACGTTTCGTAAAATTGAAAATAACAGTGGTTGCTACGATCCATCGGTGGTCTCCATCGGTCCCTATCACCATGGGAAACCAGAACTCAAGGAAATGGAGGACAACAAAGTCACATTCGCGAGCCAGTTCGTCATGGAGAGTCAAGTGGCCCCTGATACAATGTTCTGCAAGGTTGAAGGGGTGGCGAGCAATGCAAGGAAATGCTATACAGAGGATTCAACGCAGAAGTTTGAGGACAAGGAGTTTTCCCAGATGATGTTTCTTGATGGTTGCTTCATTCTCCATTTCTTCTTCTGCCTCTCAGAGCAACCTGAAAAACTAAAGATGTCTAATCACCATGTGTCTTTGGTTGCAAGGGATTTGTTCTTACTAGAGAACCAACTCCCTTTTGAAGTTCTCCTTGAACTAATGAGTTTGAGGTTCAATATTCAAGGAGGGGAGAGAGTGGATCTGTTTGAGCCTTTCTTCAAGCATATTCGCTCAATGCCCCCTCGAAGAGAGTCATGTAGGGAAAAGTTATCAAAAAACTTAGCAACCATTTCAAGTTTTTTTCGCAGTCTGCTAAAATTATTTTCAAGTACTGATCATCCAAAATCCCCAACAAATGAGTTGACTGCGATTCATCGTAAGCCTGCCTATCTTCTAGAACTTTTTCATAACAAATTTGTTGCCAGGAGCATAATAGATGCCGCAGGTGTTAAGGATCACAAAAGCTGGTACAAGGATGATTCTCGAAAGAGCTGGTCTGGCCGGTATTATCCCGCGAAGGACCTTAGGAAGGCTGGAATCCATTTCAAGCCAAGCAAGACAAGTCTTTTCACCGATGTCAGCTTCACGCCAACATTACTCGCTGGAAGACTCTACATTCCTCCGCTAAGAATAGATGACTCAACCAAGCCCTTGCTCTTAAACCTTGTAGCCTATGAAGCATGTCTTGGTACGTGCGATGATTGGGTCACTTCCTATGTATGCTTCATGGATTCATTGATTGATCATCATAAAGATGTGAAGGAGCTGCGATCTAAAGGCATACTCATCAGTACTCTTGGAAGCGACAAACAGGTAGCAGAACTCTTCAATGAGATATCTGATTATTTAGTACCTAATCCCTATGCATACTCCAAGGTTAAAAGAGACATCGAAAATCATTATAGAAACGGCATCAAGCGATGGATCCTTCATTATAAGGGTCCTACTTATACCTTCATTTTCAAGTACTCATTTATTTTTGGCCTCATAGTGACTGCCATAAAGGCCTACGTATCAGTAGTTCCCATGAACCCAGTTTTTGGTGTCTGCAAAATGCCTGCCGCAAATGTTACCCTTTACCCTTAAATACCCTATGCGTGACTCTGTGTTTTTCATTCGCTGTGTGGATTATTTAACTATTTGCTCGGTGTTGCACCTCTATGTATTATCCGAAAGTTCCCGCGTGTTATGATTTCTTGAGATCAGTTTATAAATTTTTCTCTTCGATGCTTAATATGTTTATATTATTTTTTGGTTAAGCACTGGTAAATATATTGCTAATTAACAATCATTGTAAGTTTTAACAAATTAGTCTTCAAGTTATTAAAAATTGAAGGCTTTAAAACAGCAAAAATCAAAATCATGACCAAATCATGACTTTACAATTAATCAATCATCCACAGCAAGCAAGAAAAATTCACTGCCTGTATTTGTCCCTCAATATATAATTGCATAGGATACACACACACACACACACGATTCCTTTAGATTATGTGTAACATTTGATACAAAAATATATTTCGTTCAGGATCATCTTCAGAGCCATTTGATGTTGTTATATATTGACAAAAAATAAAGATCATTGTGATGGTGAATTTCTTCCCTTTTCTTATAACAATCCAAGGAGTTTTATTGCACTGGACTTTTAGAATATTATGGCTATGAAGAAAAACTTACAACAATTTATCCTTCCAAATTAAGCGAAAGTCTACTCCGAAATTTAGAAATCATAGGCTTCCAAGTAGAAATCCGCTTTGAATTTGACCCTAAAGGAATGCCCAACTAAGATAGTGGTAAAGAGTCCTGTCTGCAATGGATATCATTTGCCAATCCAGCATAATATTCCTCATCAAGATCGATTAACACCATCAACCACACTCTTATGAAAATTAATTTTCAAACCTGAACATATTCCAAAGCAACACAGAATTCTCTTGACTGTCTGCAAGGAGTTCAGAGAAGCTGTAAGGAAAATAAGATCAGTGTTATTATTCTCTTTGAAGTTCCATGATGTTAAGCACTTTTCTTGTAGGAATTAGGAAACAAAATATCTTGTTTAGAGCACGTTTGATATCATTAACTATTTCTGTTTTTAAATTTATGGAAACCAACATTCTGAGAAATTATTTATTTTGAATTATTATGTTGAAAAAAAAAAAACCAACTACCAGTGACATAATTTTTTAATTTGTTTGATTTTTACGATTGTTGGGTTTTTTTTTTTTTTTTTAAAACAAAGAACAAAAACAACTAAATTTATGTTTTTATTTTCAAATTTGGTTTTTAAAAGGATTAATTTCAATTTACATCCTTGAGGTTTGAGGAGTTTCTATTTCCCCCCCTAAAGTTTTGATTTTCTCAATGCTCTTGAAGTCCAATCAAGTATCAATGTTCCTCTTTAGATTACTCAAATTAGGAAAAAAGGATTAAATAATTAGTTTTTAAAATGAGGGAATAATTAATTCATTTCTTAAAACTAAAGGGTCTAATTATTTATGATTTATTCAGCCAAAATTGGGTTTTTAGTGTGGTTTTTTTTTTTTTAAAAAAGAAAAATATGACCCCATCCTACATGCCGGTGTCAAATCCAACTGGGAGTTTCTCTGGTCATCACACCATTTTCTTTTCAAAGCCAATTTTTTTTTTCAATAAACGTGATACGAGAATATATAAAAAGAATGAAAAGACATACCACTTATGGAAAGAACAGCGATTATTTTACGAACGCTATTTCCATTGAATAGGGAATTAAAGAAAATTGCTTGCATTTTCTTTCATTTTTTCGTATCTTTTCAATCAAGGAGCTCTTACTTTTCTTCATCATAGTTGCCCAGCTGATTCCAAAGGGATAAAACCTGAGTAACTTATTTAGCACAAAAAATAAAAGAGAATATTTATATGGGAAGACATATCACACACATATATAGAGAGCTTACTCTCTACTGCCTACTTTATCTAAAGATTAAAGATGATCGATAAGAAAGCATGCCTGCCTATCTTCACCTCTCCCATGCGTTTCACAAGCTAGCTATCCTGCATGCAGAACTCAATATATATGAGGTTAAGCCCATGCATGTCACTTTTGGCTCAAACAAACTTATCAGTCAAACAAATTGCTGAATCTTTGTTTCCCACACTAACGCACACTTTATCTGCAAATGTTATATATATACTCTATGCTAAATGCTTATCCTGCACATTTTATATTTGATTTAACTTTTGATTTCATAGTTCAGTACTCGTCAGACCAATCTGTACGCGAAGTATATGTGTGTGTTAATATTTAATGTGTGTTTTACCCTTAAGTTTTAGTTGTATCAGTTCTTTAATTTATTCTGTTTTCTCAAGTACAAAACATGAACGTTAACAGTATTAGTGAGAGTTTAAATAATAAAAAGCATCCAAGTTTGAGACCACAAATTAATGGATACCTTCCGAACTTCTAAATCTAAACCTGTGTGTAAGTAAGAAAATTTCAGTTGTATTCAACAATAATGCCAGATGATGAAGAATTAACTCAAATAATGTACCCCAATTAGAAGGTTTTTTTTCTGGAAAATCAACTTGTTCCTAATCAACCTAGAATTGTATTGCACTGAAATTTCCCTTTTACTAGAGAATACCATGCAAGTAAAATCTCATTAACAGTGTTAGGCATGCATCACTGGATGTTCAACCATTTCATAGAACGATTCCACAATTTCCAAAGACCAGAGAGATAAAGAAAATATGATATGCAATTTCTATGGATTCATCAGAAAAGGGCATATGGATTTCTCTAAAAGCAAAAGATATCTTCGAACAAGAAAGTCCTTAGTGCAAACTCTTCCATGAATTAAAAACCAAATAAGCACATCTACTTTTGGAGGAACTTTTTCTTTCCATAGTAAGGTAAAAGAAGAAGTAGACATACCCGGATAAATGATATATCAATGAGGTTGCTGCAAGATCTGATCACAAAGTAAAAACCACTTCTTTCTTGTTTACAACGCCTCGAAACCATAATATTTTTCTGCAATTGAATATCTTTAATTTGGCTTAGAAGTCGAAGTAGTTGCTCCAGTTCAGTAGGCCTTAATTAAGTCTCTCTTCCAAGATAAGTTTCAATACCAATCTTCATTAAAGAAATTACCCATACCTGAAATCATAGCTTTTGGCACTGTATATAGTGCGACTGAAAAATGAATTTTTAAAGGGCCATGTTCCAGCCTTGAATTTGTCCAGAAATGAGTCTTCTTTCCATTTTCAACTGAGTATTGACAACAATTTTTCAACCCACTCAATATCTCCCCTTCATTTTGAATGATGGAATATATACTGGACCATGTATCTGAGAGGGGGTAGTGCAAAGAAGGGAGACCATTTTAAAAAACAGTCTGATACTTCCTGTTAATAACATCCTGTCATCCACCACTATTTTGGTCACCCAGCCTCTATAACCATTCGAACCATTTGAAAAGTAAAGCTTTGTTTTTGCTCTCAAGAGTGTTGGAATTAATTTTAAAGTCTATATTCAAATGCTTTTAGTTTTCTAGGTATCTCCTAGATATATACATGTAATTATTAAATATGTATCTATCTTTTAAATTTTTTGAATTATCCTAGACTAGTATAAATATATATTTGAAGTATGGGAAGTCTAAATTAGGAGAGTAATATTTATATAAATTTTCACCATGCTTTTCATGTTCCTATTTTTTACTTTTCTCTTTCAAATATTTATAACAAAGAGAACCCACTCCGCCTCTTTTCTTTTTTCGCGCCACTATATTCCAAGATACCTTGCTAATATTTCTTCAATCAAGAGATCTCGAACATAAAAATCTCCTTTGAATTGCGGTAATGGCTCGATTCACCCATTTAGGCATTAGAATTAGTGACATATAGTGAAGGGTGAGGGAAATCAACACACTTTTCAACAGACATATACGACCAACAATGCTTTAAAACTTTCCTTTCCAACTTCCAAATCTTGATCTGGTCCGAGAGATTACTGGTTTCTATATACCGTTTTGGATTTACACCAAGGGGGAGGCCTAGGTACCTTGTAGGAAGAGTATCCCATTTGCAGTAGATGGAATTAGCCATACCAGTAGTAAAGTCATCATCCAAATTAATTCCAATTAAAGAACTTTTATGGAAATTCACCCCAAACCTGAAACTAGCTCAAACCATTTTAAGATGCTCTTAATATGATGCAAATAATTATAATCATTTAGAGTAAATACCAAAGTATATACCTCTGAAATAGCCCGACGAGCAAGCTCTTCAAAATAATACTGACAAACCTCTCATTGCTATGTCAAACAAAAAAGGGGATAGTGGAGATCACCCTGTCTTAAGCCTCTTTCAATCCCAAACTCTTGTCTTGGTGAGCCATTGATCAAGATAGCCAGTTTTGGACCTGAGATGCATTCCTGAATTAGTGATCTCCATTTGCTCCCAAAGTTTATATAGTTAATCACCTCGTCTACATAATCTCATAGAAACAAACCAAAAGCCTAACGGAAATCGAATTTCAAAATGAATTCCAAACCTCTAGGATATTTGGTCAAAGACAGTGAGGGATATTGTAAAATACAAGATGAAGATGCAAAAGCTCAGTCTATTTTGCTCATTGATCTGCCCCTAAACCAAGTATACTGATGCCTAGCAAGAAGATATTTGGTCAGGTCGTAATTGGAAAGAAAGAACTTAAATGCCTGTGAGCCAGAAACACTCAAAGTACCCACACTCCTTTCACTTGGGTGTAAAGTCTCATTAAAATCGCCTACTAGGAATATGGCCACTTCAAAGGCTGATTTTAAGAGAGTGAGTTCATTCCATGAGGTTCGATGTTTAGAAACTGAAGTAGATGCATAGATTCCCACACAACAACACAAGAAAACTTGTTAGAGGCATTCACACCAGAAATAGCAATCCACTGTCCCCCATATTCTATGGAATCAACTTTGAAGTTGTTGTCAGATTTCCCAACATCCATCTAATATTCTGTTCATTTTAAAGATAACTGACAAATTTATCTATGCAAGCTGCCTACTTGGTCTTCAATAGAAAATAAACATCTATCTCATGATGAAGAAGCATCCTTTTAATAGCTTGGCGTTTAGCCAGCATCCCCAAACCACAACAGTTCCAAAAGTAAATTTTCATTTAAAATAAGATCAGAAAACCTTACCCAAGATAGATTTTCCGGACCGCAGTCTAATTTTCAATTTCCCTGTTCAGAGCATCCCGAATGTGCTTCAGCAAAAACATTCAGTTCCTGTATGTCACCTAGACCCAATCTTAAACTGTCATTCTGTTGAAGTAAACTCAATCTACAACGTCAAGGAAGACAACCACCACTTGTAGCCACCAGTTATCAACCGCCTAGCCACCACTTACAGCCGCCAGCCACCAGCTGTATGCCGCCAGCCGCCTTCACACTTGAAGTTTGATTTTTCTTATTTTCAATTTGTGAATAAATAGACAGCTAAGTTTATGTTATTATGTGTGGAGAGATTAAAGAGAAACACTAGAGAGAAAGAGAGGGCGTGTATTAAGAGCTTTGGTTTAATTATTGTAAGCTTCTTGTTGTTGAAATAAAACAGTGTATTTTATCCCCTCTGAGTGTTTCAAAGCCACCACTAGTGGTTTCTCCCACCAACAATTGGTATCAGAGCCCCGTTCATCAGAAAACAGAAGAATTTTGGGATATACCTGAATTTTCAAAGTTGTAAAAAGCACATTTTGATCATTCCAAGGTGTAGAGTTCATCCATATGAACTCATTGGTGCAAAAATCAGCTTCATCGGAGCAAGAGGTAGCCCCCACGCGCTGCCTGAAGATGCTGCCCCTGTAGCCCACGCGCAGCCGACGCGCCCCGAGGAAGAAGACGACTGGAGTGCACGCGCGCCATATTCAAGCCGAGTCGAGCAGCCTAAGCCGCTTCCAAAGCCGAGCCGTAAGCCGCGCCGCCAGCCGCGCTGACGAATATTCCCCAGAATATTCCCGGTTCAACCCCAGCGAACCGCCCGATGTCCAGAATCGGTTTTCTGACCGGTTCAGCCTATTTCTGACCCATTTTCAACAACATCAGACCGATTCCCTATTGTTTTGAGCATTTCAGATCCATCTACGATGTCCGTTTTGCCAAATTCAACTCCTAGAAGGTGATATAGTCATTCAAAGAGCAAAATGACTACAGAAAATGCACAAACACTCATCCCGAAGCTAACCAAAGACAACTATGATAGTTGGTGTATCAGATTGAAGGCATTTCTTGGTTCACAAGAGTGTATAGAGATTGTGCAATATGGTTATGATGAACCAGAGTCCAAAAAAGTAGAAGATACTTTACATGAGGCAGAAAAACAAGTCCTCAAAGCCAATAGAAAGAAGGACAACAAAGCAAAGACCATCATCTATCAAGGTCTTGATGAAGCAATATTTGAGATCATTGCTTCTTCAGAAACATCAAAAGAGATATGGGAAGCTCTCCAACAAAAATACAAAGGTGCTGACAGAATCAAGAAGATTCGTCTCCAATTTTTGCGAGGTGAATTTGAATTATTGCAAATGAAGTCCTCGAAATCTATTTCTGATTATCACACAAGAATCATGGTGATAGTCAATCAGATGAGAAGAAATGGAGAAGCCCTCACAGATGCTCGAATTACTGAGAAAATTTTAAAATCCCTAGATCCAAAATTTGATTTTGTTGTTGTTGCTATTGAAGAGTCCAAAGAAGTGGACAAGTTGATGGTGGATGAGCTTATGAGTTCTTTGCAAGCTCATGAGCAAAAGATTATGAAAAGAAATGGAGATAAGGCAATTGAACATGCCTTACAAGCAAAGTTGTCTCTCAAAGACAGATATGAGCAAGAGGAGACTTCAACAAGTGGATATACCACTCAAGGAAGAAGTCAACAAACAAGAGGATGATTTCAGCGATTTCAAGGAAGAGGATCTTGGAATACAGGATTCAGAGGAAGAGATGGTAGAAACAGCACCAAAGGAGGTCGAGGACAACAAGCTTTTACTCCTAAAGGAAGAGGAGGCAGTTACAATAACCGTGACAAGAGGAATATCTAGTGTTATAATTGCAATCAATTTGGGCACTATAACACTGAATGTCGAAGGAAAGCTCCATTAGAGGTACGTGAACAAGCCAACTATGCAGAGGAGGATGCCAACAGTAGAGGAGCAGCTGCATTATTTGTCCAACAAGGACTTGGCGAGAATCAAGAGAACATTTGGTATCTAGATTCTGGAGCCAGCAATCACATGTGTGGCCAACGAGATCTATTTGATGATCTAGATGAGACCATACAAGGTCTAGTCACATTTGGAGATACCTCAAAAGTTCCATTTAAAGGTAAAGGCAACATCCCAATCAAGTTGAAGAATGACGATCATAGCTACATCGCAGATGTTTACTATGTCCCGGCCATAAAGCAGAACTTGGTGAGTATAGGTCAACTTATGGAGAAAGGTTATACTCTTTTCACAAAGAATTGTCATCTTGACAATTATAGACTACAATGGGAGATTAATTGCCTATATGAAGATGTCCAAGAATAGGATGTTTCCTTTAAACATACAATATGATGCAGCAAAGTGTTTGAGTGCCATCACCAATAGTGAAGAGTGGCTTTGACACCTAAGGCTTGAACATCTGAATTTCACAAGTCTGAAGATGCTAGCAAGCAAGAAGATGGTCAAAGGTATGCCCCACATTGATCATCCAGATGAAGTCTGTGAGAGTTGTGTCCTCAGGAAACATCACAGATCCAGTTTTGCCAAAGAAGTCAACTGGAAAGCAAAGAGGCCACTGGAGTTAATGCACACAGATGTGTGTGGTCCCATAAAGCCTATATCGACTGGACAAAATAGGTACTTACTTTCATTGATGATTTTAGCAGAAAGACATGGATATACTTTCTTAAGAGGAAGTTAGAAGTGTTCAATTATTTTAAAGATTTTAAAGCAATTGTTGAGAAGCAAAGTGGCTATAAGATCAGAACCGTGAGATCTGATCAAGGTGGAGAATATACAACAAATGACTTTGAAGCCTTTTGTACACAACAAGGCATTAGACATCAGACAACACCAGCTTATACACCACAACTGAATGGTGTAGCTGAGAGAAAGAATCGAATGATTCTTGACATGGCAAGAAGTCTACTCAAAGCAAAGAAGCTGCCCAAACAATACTGGGCTGAAGCTGTATCATGTGCAGGGTATCTACTGAATCGCTGCCTAACCAGAATTTTGCAAGCTGTCACTCTAGAAAAAGCATGGAGTGGTCACAAACCAAGTGTTACTCATCTACGAGTCTTTGGTTGTGTGGCATATGCAAAGATCCCAGATGCAAGAATGACCAAACTCGATGATAAAAGCGAGAAATGTATCTTTGTCGGATATGGTGATAGAAGGATAGGATACAAGCTGTATAATCCCATCATAAAGAAAGTAATTATGAGTAGAGATGTTATCTTTGAAGAAGATAAATCTTGGCAATGGAATGATGATCGAGAAGCAGTCACATGGATCAGCACTGATTTGATCCTTGGAGACGAAGTGGAAGTACCAACAGTACTTGCAGAAGGTCCAATATTACCAGCAGAGCCACAAAGTCCGGTACACAGATTCCCTGTATTCAACAGGAGAAACACACCAGAATCATCATCAACACCATCATCAGCATCCTCATTAGAAGGACAAAAAAGGATGAGAAATCTAGACGAGTTGTACGATGCCACTCAAGTCATGGAAGATACAACTCTATTTTATTTCTTTGCAGATAATGACCCACTTAGCTTCAACGAAGCTGTGATAGAAGAGAAGTGGATAGAAGCAATGGATGAAGAAATACATGCCATTGAGAAGAATGATACCTGGAAGCTGACTTATCTACCAGAAAATAAGAAAGCAATAGGTGTCAAATGGGTCTATAAGACAAAGAAGAATGCAAAAGGAAAAGTGCAAAGATACAAAGCAAGATTAATGGCAAAAGGCTACAAATAGAGATAAGGCATTGACTATGGAGAAGTATTTGCTCCAGTAGCCCGCTAGAGACAATCAGACTGATGATCTCACTAGCTGCATAACATAGATGGAAGATCTATCAACTCGATGTGAAGTCAGCATTTCTGAATGGCTTCCTAGAAGAAGAGATCTATGTTGAATAACCACTTGGATACATTGAAGTTGAAAATGAAGGCAAAGTATACAAGTTGAAGAAAGCCCTCTACGGTTTGAAGCAAGCTTCGCGTGCTTGGAATACCAGAATTGACAGGTATTTTCAAGAAAATGGATTTGAAAAATGTCCATATGAACACGCAATATATGTGAAGAAAGAAGCAAATGGCAGCATATTATTTGCGTGCCTATATGTTGATGATTTGCTATTCACCGGCAACAACCCTACCATGTTTGAAGCCTTCAAGAAAAGCATGGTACAGGAGTTTGAGATGACAGACATTGGTCTAATGGCACATTTTCTTGGCTTATAAGTGGTGCAGAAAGAAGAAGGGATTTTTATATCCCAAAGCAGTTATGCCAAAGATATTCTTGAAAGGTTCAAGATGGAAAGCTGCAATCCGGTATCAACTCCAATTGAGAATGGAGTAGAATTGAGGAAGAGTAAAGTTGGAAATGTTGATCCAACTTACTTCAAAAGCTTTGTAGGAAGCTTAAGGTACTTGACATGTACCAGACCGGATATACTCTACGGAGTTGGACTTATCAGCAGATACATGGAGACACCAGACCAGTCTCACTTGAATGCAGCCAAGAGAATTCTTCGCTACATCAAAGGAACAATAAATGAAGGTATGTTTTATACCTCAAGTACAAACTTCAATCTTGTTGGCTACTCGGATAGTGATTGGGGTAGAGATCTGGATGAAAGGAAAAGCACAACGGGATTTATCTTTTTCATGGGAGATACATCTTTCACATGGTCATCCAAGAAGCAATCGATAGTAACGTTATCAAGCTGTGAAGCTGAGTATGTTGCTGCCAACTTAGTTGTATGCCATTTAATATGGTTAAGGAATATGCTGAAGCATTTGGGATTTCCTCAAGAAAATCCTACAGAGATTTATATTGATAATCGATCAGCGATTGCATTAGCCAAGAACCCGGTGTATCATGAAAGAAGTAAACACATTGATACACGTCATCACTTCATCCGAGAACATGTGAAGAACAAAGAAGTTGAATTGATATCATGCAAGACAAATGATCAAATTGCAGATATCTTTACAAAGCCATTGAAGGGAGAAATATTTATCAGATTGAAGTTCATGCTTAGCATGACATCCCTCGATTGAGTTTAAAGGGGGAATTTGTTGAAGTAAACTCAATCTAGAAGGTCAAGGAAGGCAGCCACCACTTGCAGCCGCCAGCCACCAGCCACCAGCTGTATGTCGTCAGCCGCCAGCCGCCTTCACACTTGAAGTTTGATTTTTCTCACTTTCAATTTGTGTATAAATAGGCAGCTAAGTTTATGTTATTATGTGTGGAGAGATTAGAGAGAAACACTAGAGAGAAAGAGAGGGTGTGTATTAAGAACTTTTGTTTAATTATTGTAAGCTTCTTGTTGTTGAAATAAAACAGTGTGTTTTATCCTCTCAGAGTGTTTCAAAGCCACCACCAGTGGTTTCTCCCACCAACACATTCAACATATTTTGAACTTCTTCATTACTCTCAACACCATGTGTATGTTGCGGCTGATTCTGTTGAGAAAATTTGGAGTTTCCATGCTTAATACCCGAGTCCATTGATTCCGAAGAGATATCCTCTTGATTTTCCACTGTTTCTTGAATGCTGCTAGTTTAAGATTGGAATTTCACTTTTCTTCGAATCCCAAGTACCATGTGGTGACTACGGATTGTATGGTCCATTAGTGCCTCTGCTGTGTCAAAGTCATGTGCTGCACAATTTTAATTTTCCCATATATTACAAGCTAGACTGCTATTGTTGCTAATGGAGGGACTCTCTGATAGCATGAAAATGGTATCTTTGATTTCTGGAAACAGAAACTCCACTGGTACATCTAGTAAATGGAATATGGGGTTCTGGTGGTCATCAAAAAAAAATTCGGCGCAGGTTTTATCCCATACATTATATGGTGAACTAACGTTTCCAATTAAAGAGCTATCTGGAACCATGAAGAGGTCATCTTTGATTTCTGGGAACAAAAACTCAACTTGTAGGTCAAATAAATGAAGAATAGGGGTCTGGTGGTCGTTACACATCATCACAAAGTTGTCTTGATTCTTGGCAGTCCCCGGATCATCACTGGTAATGTCCACATTGCCATACTGTGCTTGACTATCAGAACTGGCTCAGATTCGGCCTCTAGCTCATTTCCAATATAAGAACAGAAGTTACTCATATCGTATTCAATGTTCTCAAAATCTGGTTAATGCAAAGGGTCTATCTCCTGTATTTCGAACAGATAATCTCTACCATCCAAACCTATGCAAATATTCTTGTTTCCTAATAAGGTTAAATTCCAATCCGATTCAATATAAAATTCAACCTGAGCCAAACTCGAATCCATTAGTCATTAAGTTTATCCTATGAATTAATATGGCAACTGTGCCTTTTGTAGACCCAAATAGAACAACAATAGTTTGCAAGCCCAAACCCTCTTTTCTTTTCCATGAGTGGGATGATCAAGCAAGGAAGAATTTTGAGTCTTCTATCAGGCACATTGTTGTGCGTCTTTGAACTGGCACAAGAGACCACGTGCGCAACGAAAAGGACATACAAAGGAAACGAAGTAATACTAAATAATACACCTATCTTATTTTTTTGCCCTTTTTTTGCGAATAATATAAGTTTTAAGAATTAAGGGATTTAGTTCAACTGATCAGACTCTAAGTTTGCTTCTTAAAGATCATTAATTCAAGTCTCACAAACCTCAAGGTCACTAGAGGTTTACATGGTCGTTAACTTCAAGACCCGTGGGATTAGTCGAGGTGTACGCAAGCTGGCCCGGACACCCACGTTAATTAAAAAAAACAAAACAACATTAATTTATTAATTAATTTTGACTTTAGCACGCTATTTTTTCTACTTTTAAAATTTCTAAACCTGCATTTTTTATTTATAAATTTAAAATATGTTTTAAAAAAAAAGAGTCAACGGACAAAGTGGTAAAGAGTTTTTTTTTTTTTGCAAGGATATTTTTCTAAAAAACAAAGTTACTTTCTACACTGGAACATCACCAAGGTTTTCTGCAAAGAGGAGAAAACCCTCCAAATTAGATTTGCTAGCTTCATCAAATAATAGAGGCCAGAGTCACTACTCATCTTTGGGATCAGTACAGCGAACATCATAAAGCTTCTTTGATTGAAGATCATAACGACAACACAATTATCTCGGGTGCTGACAATATTGTTGTTCTTAACTTTGATTGCATAAGCAAGGGAGAAGGAACAATTTAGGGCAGTGATGACATACAACAGTGTATGTGTTATAATGTTCATGTTATGGGTGTTTTTTTTTCTTCTAAAAATTGAAAATGCTACCCTATATATCTTTATCTCATCCATGCATTCCATATGTTAGCCTGCAGAAACACACACCATTTGATGTCACTTTTGCCACAAGCAAGCTCATCTATCTAGCTCCATTAATTAATCCAAGTTGCTGATCACTTCCAGATTTACTAGTTAGCTTAAGAGCTCTAGGTTAGTAACTTAAAAGTGAAATAACGAGAGATTCGACTATTGGATCGAGCTCAAGTTTTTCAAGGTGATTGTTGTTACTCATTTTTGGACCTCACGTGCTGGAGATGGTGTATACCTCTTTTGAACTGATTGTAGGAGTTTAACTCATGTTTGCTGGAAGATTGACAAAAACAGAGAAAGAAATCTTTTTTTTTCAAAACCTTGTTTGAGCTGTTTTCTGCTCTTTTTATCCTTCCCCTTTGCTGCCAAAATCGTCAGGTTTTCTTAGATTGATCAGGAGTCTTCATAATGCTAAATTTGTTCCTTCTTTATCTGGTCTTTAAGGTTGGATAAATCCCTCAGAATTTGCACTAAAAAAAAATTGGTTCTGCTGCTGTCGCAATTTTTTTTGTTCCAACTTAGGCTCTGATTCTGACTTGGTTTCGTACGATATCTGACCATCCTAGCTATATTCTGTCACTCATGACATGTTGAAAAATTGACCTACACCTTTATTGGGTCCTAGGGATCACTGTTCTTAGAGCAAACTCTCAGTCAGATTTGGATGCTCGGCATTGTCAGATCAAGAACCTTTTTGACCAACTAGATTCCTGCCAGATTCTGTTATCTAAAAAGATTTTATCTCACTTTGAATCCTTCATCAAAGTTGTAGTCCGAGACACGTAAATAAATTTAGACTTTTGAATCGCTTGATTTCGATATCAGAAGCTCAAGATATTCATGTTTGAATATCTAACATGAAAGTAGAGAATTCTGCCGCGAGAAGGATCTTGACCCGAGTTTTGCACTAAAAACTCTATTTTCATCACAAATTTTATTGATTTAGATCAGGAGACCCTTTTTGATCAACCAGATTACTGTCAGATTCTGTTCTCTAAAATGATTTTATCTCACTTCGACTCCTTCATCAAAGTTGTAGTCCGACGCATAGATAAATTTGGGCTTTTGAACCGCTTGATTTCGATATCAGAAGCTCAAGATATTCCCGTTTGAATATCTAGTATGAAAGCAGGGATTCCTGCCCCGAGAAGGATTTTTTTTTGCCCGAGTTTGCAGGGACACAATTGCAAGATGCTTAAAGTTTGAAGACCAATTGCAGGCCAATTTGAAGCCTTTTTTGGACCGAGGACCAAATGGAAAAGGTGCTAAAATAAGAAAGTTGATTGAAGATAAAATTAGAAGGAATTTTGCCGAAGGAAGAAATTGAAAAAACCACGTTTTTATCTGCACAGCTAGCCCGGTTTTTCTTTCCTTTTTTCTGCAATTTCCTGTTCAGTTTTCATGTTTCTCTCGCTTGAATGGAGAGCTGCAGACCATGTTTTTATTGCCTCATTTCAAAGGGAGCAGCTGGCTTCATGGTCCCAGCCATGGAAGGAAAGAAAGGAACCGCACCATCCTCTAAAATACTAGAAAGAAATCAGATATGATCACAAAATCAAAGTCAAAATATTTTGGTTTCCTATTTCTGCTCACTCGAGATTACATCCTAGAGTTAATGTAATATTTGTTTCCTAAATAGAGTTGCGTTTTAGGTTATAAGCCCCTCTAATGACCTAGGAAGAAGAAAAAAAAAAGAAGGGAAGCAGAAGAAAAAGAAAGAAAGAAAAGGGCGGCAGAAAAACAGAAAAAAAGAAAGAAAACGCAAGAGAGGTAAGCAGTTAGGAGAGAAAAAACATAGAGAACAGAGGGGGTTTCTTCCTTCATCCTTGCGTGGTTGTGAGATCAGGAAGGCAGGCAGTAGAAGAGAAAGAAGAGAAAAGAAAAGATGAAAAAAAAAGAGGAGAAACAAGGAAGAAGCAGGGACTGACTTTCGGTCTTTGCTCAAGAGAAAAGAAAAGACGAAAAAAAGAGAGGAGAAACAAGGAAGAAGCAGGGACTGACTTTCGGTCTTTGCTCCATTTTTTCTGCAAATAATCTGCAGAACAGGGGAGAAGAAAGAGGAGGAACCAGTAGAGAGAGTGACGAAGATGCAGAGGAAAGAAAAAGCAAGAAACAGACGCAAATACAAAACAGAAGGAAAAGGTTTGAAACAGACAAACACAGACCAAGCAACCATCATGCTCTCAACGTTGCTGCAACTTCTTCGCCTCCAGGTCTGTTCTCTTCACCTCTTGCATGCATTTGTTTTCTTTGTGTTTGCACTGTTCAAGTGAATTTTAATTCACTTGAACAGTAACGTGGTCTCTTTGCATGCATTTTACTTTGTGTGTGTACTGTTCAAGTGAATTAATTCACTTGAACAGTAACCCGCCAGTTTGATTAAACTATAACTGACCAGGCCGGACCTACTATTTATTTTTCTTCAAAAAATAAAAGAAAGATAAAGAGATTTATGATTTTCTGGCATATTTATTTTAAGGTCTGAATTTTTTTTATGTTGTAAAAAAATATCAATCTCGTATTTAGAATACCTGGTTTTCGACGCAATGTGACAAATATACATATATATGAAAAAAAATGTTTTCTTGTGTGTTGCATACGGCCAATACCCTAACATGTTTTGAACGATCTTTTTTATTCAAAAAATATTGGAATTTTGAAAATGTGTTTTCGCAGGGATTTCTTAAACACAACAAAAATTATTTTCTTGCATTTCTGGATTTTACAACATGTTTGTAAAACTCCAAAGGGTATTGACAAATATTCCAAAAAAATAAAAAATTTTATTTTGGGGGGAATTCATCTATTATTCACCATTAATGTTTGGATAAAGAAATCCCAAAGGGATGAATATCCAAAATATTAATGGAAATAACTTATTATTCACTGTTAATATTTGGATAAAGAAACCCTAAGTGGTAAATATCCAAAATAATTTTCTAGGGATAATAAGTCATCACACATCCTTAAAAGAAGTTTTGATTATAATCGAGGACATTTCAATTTTTTTACTCCACGGTTTACGAGCCGTGAGAGTATAAAACACTAAGGTAAAAATAGGCTTTTAAAGCGCCCTAGATTTCTAAATTTGTATCCCTCCTCCTTGCGATTTACGAGTCACAAACTCTTAAAATACTAAGGGAAAAATGAGATTTTAAAGCACATGGAACCTCCTTGGATTTCTACCTTAATAAATTTAGTTTGAATCAAACCTAGGAAAACTGATGGGATTAGAAAACATCAACACCATAGCAATTATAAAGCAAACCAAACACCAAGCAACTTTACCTTAGGTAGGGCGTACTAGTGGTGCTAATACCTTCCCTTTACGCAACCAGTCCCTTACCTTAGAATCTCTGAAAGACCAGTTAGGGTTCCTAGTGACCAAAATACTAGGTGGCGACTCATTTATCCACAAATCAAAACAAAAACCCTGAAATATCGAGGGTCGCCGCACTCCCCCGTGAGGGTGCGACAGTGATTTCAAAGAAAGCTCCCCTAAAAGGAGCCACTAGATCACTTATCTAATCATTGGATCTCTCAAAATCAAGTTCTAGGCTTGAAGGTTGTTGCTTGAGCCAATTTTGTTATTATTTTTTAAAACTTTTATGTTTAATTTAAATTTTTGTTTTATTTCCTTTGTGCTTTTGGATTTCTAGTTATTTTCTAGTAAAGGTAAAATTTTATAGTTTATTTGAAGATCTTGTAAATCTCTTGAAGAAACTATACTTTATTTTTAGAAAATAGAAAATTATGAATTTAGAGTTCATACTTTTTTATATAATAACCGAGATTTTATATAAAATCTAGTGCTAAAAAGACTTGGCTAACTTAAAAAAGAAAAGTTATGTTTGTGTACATAGAAAGATAGAAGAAGGAAAGAGTGAAAGGAAAGCTCTATACCAAAATGAAAAATTGAAATAGTGAGACTTTTAAAAATCTAGTTTGTCCATTGTAAGATGCTTTTGGGTCCATGTATAGATCCAAGCCTATATAAAAATAATTCTCATCTGTTGACCTTTGTCGAAGGAGTGCGGCGTCGCGGCGAATATTACACTTTATCTGGAAATGTGTATGGTATCTATCTGGCAAATGTGGGGAGACAAGAAAATATTGTCTTTTGTTGGTAGAAAATGGAATGGGAGTCGCCACCTAATATTTTGGTCACTAGGAACCCTAACTGGTCTCAGAGATTGGGTACGGGGACTGGTTGCGTAAAGGGAAGGTATTAGCGCCCCAAATACACCCTACCTAAGGTAAGCTGCATTGTTTATTTGTCTGATAAAATTCAAGGTCTCGTTGTGTTTCCTAGTTGTTGGTCCGTCTATGGTTCAAGAAAAGTCCTCAATAAGGAGGTCCTTATCTTATCGGGTAAAACCTAACCGTTCTAACGTCTATGTAAAAAAACCATATTTTTAATATCAGGAATACGTTTTACGTATAAATTCGTAATCCCAAATACTAAAAGAAGACAAAAAGATTTTTTTAGAATTTTTGAAATATTGGCCTAGTTCTCATGGCATGAATAAACTGGTTATTAAAGCCAAAATGCATGCTAATACATATATTGTTTTAAAATTTCCTTTGTTGTGTGAAAATATGATGTTATAATATTTATATATATATATTGGAGAGACTAGGCCGTATGCATGAAAACAAAACATTTTTCTTTTCTTTTTCTTTTTTGAAGACTTGACTAAAACCTGGTATTTTAATACCGGATTTGTATCTTTACAGTATAAAAATACAAACCGATGTTGATCAAAATACAGTAATAAAATTACAGAAAATCACATTTTTTTTGAAATAATTTTTTGAAGAATTTTTGTTCGAACGGTCCAGACCCGGCCCAAAAGAAAACTGGGCCGAAATCAGCCAAAATAAATTGGGGCCTGGTTTCTACAGGGCTGGACTCAGCCTAGCAGCATGGGCTGGGCTGGGGTTCCAGCCCAAAACAAACATGGACTGGTTACTGTGCACCAGCACAGTAACTGGGTTACTGTGCATATGCACAGTAACTAGTGAATTATATTTGGCTATTTCACTGTTCAAGTGAATTATATTTCACTTGAACAGTGAAATGCAAGGAAATGGTGCATGCACAGCGACGTGGGGAGCAAACCTGGTGGCGGAAACGGTGATTGAAGACGATGGCAATGGCGTACGCTCGCGGTACTGGTGCTGGTGGTGGCCGACCGGGGGTGGCTTGGATGGTGGTCGGTGGCTGTGGAAGCCGGGGACAGCAGTTGTTTTCTCTTCCCCTCTGCAAAGGCGTTGCTCTTTCTCTTGGTTTCCTTTGTTCCCTCTGTCAACGCTGTTCTTCCCTCTTTACAGCAGCTTCATGGAGGTGCAGGAGGTAGGGAATGGCTGGGATGAAGATGATGATGATGAGCTCTCCTTGGTGTCTGACAGTGTCTTGCTGCTGCTTTCTTCGTCTGAGTAGAGTTGCAGGTCGCTGCCCTTCTTCAAATGGCGCAGCAACGGGTGGGAGGAAGATGACAGTGGCTGGGAAGCTTGAGGACAACAGCTGTTTACTCCTTCTTCTTCCCCGTGCAGAGGAGCAGGTGTCGCCTTTTCTTCCAATGGTGCAGCGGCGGGAGGGAGAAGCAGGTGAGCAAGAAAACGACGATCCCTGACAGTGTTGGTGTGTTTGTATTTCCCTCCCTCTGTTTCAGAAATCCTTTCCTTCTCTTCTCTCCGTTCACTCTTCTCTCGTTCAACTTTCCAAAGGTTCCCCTGCTTTCGTTCCTTCTTCTGTGTTTTTTTTTTCTTCTTTTCCTATCTCGTTTCCTCTCTTCCTCTGTTTTTTCTGTTTTTCCTCCCCTTCTTTTCCTATCTCGCTTTTTTGTTTCAAAACTTCCCTCCCCTTTTAGTTTCAAAAGAGCTCTCCCTCGTCAAAAAATCCTCCTCTCCTCCTCCTTCATTCCAACATCCTACCCCCCTTTCTTTCAAAACAGCCCTCTCTCCTCCAAAAAATCCCCCTTAATACAGCTACTAAGAGCAGTATTTATAGGCGAAGGGGGAGCAGGGAAGGCATCATTGCGCATGGGGAGCAGGGCACGCGGCGGTTGGTCGGCTAGTGGGCGTAGGGCTTTAAGTTTTGGGAGCAGCATGCCGTCATTGTTTCTTGTTTAAAGGGGCGTGGGGCTCTAAGTTTTGGGAGCAGCATGCGAGAAGAGGAACAGTGTCAAGACGACACTATTCAGTTTTTTTTTTATTATATATTTATTTGTGGGGACCCAAAAATGGGTTACAACAACCTTAATCAAAGAGTCAATCTTTAAAGTATAAGATGGAAAACACCATTTCATTCCGGATCCTTGTCCTGAAACACCATGTTATTTCTAATCACCCAATTCTCCTAAAAAATCTCATAAGATAACGATAAAATTGCTCGTCGCTGAAAACTCTCCATCACCAAATGATCTTACTGCATCTCAAAGAACCATTTCAACCCAATAGCTTAAGCTATTAAATGAGGTCCTAGGATATGATTTATATTATTCTCTAACACACCCCCTCAAGTGAAAGTTCTTTGAACTTGAAACTTGCACATGCCCATTTTACCTTGTGCTTAATTTTTATCAAATAAATGAGGATGGTGAGATTCGAACTCGTGACCACTTGTTCATCAAGGCTCTAATACCATCTTAAAGAACCATCTCAACCCAATAGCTTAAGCTATTAGGTGAGGTCCTAGGATATGATTTATATTATTCTCTACTACTGCAGCAAAACATGACCAATTGAATTTGGCATACATCACTAGATCCCAAGTCAACTAATAAATCTACTTCATAGTTTCCATGGCACCAAACAATGTAAGAACAAATGACTGGAGAATTATGTTTCATAGTAACAAAATGGAAAATTCGCGTGTTTGTAGGCTAAGAACTCCCAGGTACATAAGTTGTCATGCATCAATTTCCAAAGAAAGACTTCAATCTTAGAAGGTACTAGACATTTCCATAGTAATGAAGCGTTCAAAGACACTTGAGAATAGTATCATGTCAATGGTGATACATCTAGATTTAACTATGTAATTACCTGTTGTGTCAAGATTCAAACATTGTTTCTATTTGATCATATAATAAGAAAATTCATGCGCATACAGATGACAGAAGGTGTAGAGATTGTAATTCTATACCTCTCAGCTCTCTTCGCCACTATAAGCTCAATCTTGGGACCAAAGCATTATAAATTGTTGTTGCCGATTCTGAAGCTATAGCATAAAGGCATGGAAATGTCTTCTTCATAATTCCATAATCATTTTACTTGTCTATCCAAAAACTAACTGTTCTTCCATTACCCAATCTGAACTTGACTCCTCCCTTCAAGGCCTTTTGAACACCATTTGTACTGGTTATTACTATATATATTGATCCATGCCACACTAATGAGGTAATTCTGAAATAATTTGGAAGATAATTTTCAAAAGTAATCTAATGTATCTTTGTAACAATCTCCTTCCAATCTTCGTTAGTCTGATCCCCTATCCTCCATAGCCATTTAAAAATCAGTGTTATATTCTTGCCATCCAAAGACCGCTCCCCTAGGCCTCCCTTTTGTTTTTCCTTTACTACTGGAGACCAAGACACCTTACATAATTTCCTCTTATCTAATGTACCAGCCCACAGAAACCTTCTTCGTAGTTTCGTCACCATTTTTATCACTCCCTTTGGCATAAGAAAAATGGTCATATATAGTAAATATATATGTAAAGCAGTCATGACAGATTTTAGAAGGCAAGTTCTACATGATCATGTTTAACATCCTGCTTGTCCACATTAGTGGCTTCCACGTTGAAATTCTTCTCGGGTTAGCACCTAAAGGTAAGCCTAGGTACCTGAAAGGAAGAGAATCCCATCTACAAAACGCTGCATTAGCCATTCTACAATAAAATCTACAACACATTGTATTTAATTTGGGTTTGTACTAGCAACCTTTTTTGCTCATTAAATTATTGTGTTTCCTTTTGTTGTCTTATTAGATTCCGCCTGCATCAATTTTTCCATAAACATTAGTTCACTTTATCTGTAGCTAAACTATTTGCTGAATTCTTATCATACACAATTTGTATTAGAGAATAACTTTTGATTTCACTGTTTTGCCAATATCTGATCACTTGCTTTAGAAAACAAAGTGAGCTCCCCTTCCAAGTAAGCTAAAATACTTGTTCCAAACTAAACGCCACTTCAACTTCAAGCTTGCAGATCGTTTAGAAATCCTATAAGATAGAACTTCATTCTTCTGAAGATGTGCATTAACTAAGTAGAAAAAGCCACATTTACCAATATTTACTTAGAATGGAGGATAAATTAAAAACTAGAAATTGTGATCTCTTCAGGTTCAGTCTCACATTCTTTCACTAGATGTGATGAGTGGATGAGAAAGATGACAACTGAAATGAAGGAAGAAACTGGTGGCAATTACCAACAGAAAGAGCTAAAGGTTCCGAGGGTTCCATCGACGTTTCGTAAAATTGAACAGAACAAGAAATGCAACGATCCGTCGATGGTTTCCCTTGGACCCTATCACCATGGAAAGCAAGAACTCAAGGAAATGGAGGAGCTCAAGTTTCCGATGGCACGCCAGTTTGTAAAAGATTGCGAAATGCCCTTTGAAGCAATGTGGAGCAAGGTGAAAGAATTAATGATAGGTGCAAGTAAATGCTACGTGGAGGACATAATAGCAAAGCTGAACAAGGACGACCATTTCAACCAGATGATGTTTCTTGACGGTTGCTTCATTCTCCAATTCCTCATCTGCTTCATGAAGAAGCCCGAAAATCTGAAGATAAGCAGTCATGATGCAGTTTTGGTTACAAAGGACTTGTTTTTACTAGAAAACCAACTCCCTTTTTCTGTTCTCAAATCATTGATGAGCTTTAGGTACAAAAAGTCAGATCAGGGAGGAGGAGAAGGAATGAAATTGTTTGCAGATTTCTTCAAACACATTCGTGCAATACCTCCTAGAAGAAAGTCGTGCAGGGATAAAATATCAAATTTTTTTGGCAAATTAGTTCCAAAATCACTATCAAGTCTAAGTGGCCTAAGCGGAGATCAACATGAGCCAGCCCATCTTCTCGAGTTTTTCCATATGCAGTTCGTGGGGCACCAAATAAATCTCAGTGATCATACTTCTCAGACAAGTTGGCAAGAGGATGATACTCGAACGATCTGGTACAGGTATTACCCTGCCGAGGAGCTTAGGGATATTGGAATCCACTTCAAGCCAAGTAAGACTAGTCATTTCACTGATGTTCAATTCAAGCCAACATGGCTTGCAGGAAGACTATATATATATATTCCTCCATTAAGCATTGATGACTCAACTAAGTCCTTACTTCTAAACTTGGTAGCCTATGAAGCAACCCTTGACACATCCAAAGATTGGATCACATCTTATGTATGCTTCATGGATTCATTGATTGATCATCCTGAAGATGTGAAGGAACTGCGATCCCAGGGCATACTCCTCACTACTCTTGGAAGCGACAAACAAGTAGCAGAACTCTTCAATGAGATAGCAAACAATATAGTGCCCAACCCCTACGCTTTTATAAAGGTTAAAAGCGCCATCGAGTCGCATTACAAAAACACCTTCAAACGATGGATCCTCCATTATAAGGGTCCTATTTATGGTATCATTATTAAGTATTCTTTTCTGTATGGCATTATAGTCACTGCCTTAAGGGCCTATGTATCAGCAACTCCCCCGAAAACATTTGGTATCTGCAGAATCCCAGATACAAATGTTACTCATTACCCTTGAATACTAAATAAGAAAAATTCTATGATGGATGGTTATTACGGCTTGAGCATCATAAAATTTCTCGTGTGTGTTTTTTTATCCTTAATAATGTGGATTATTTGGATGTTTGTGTTGAAAATAAACTTGGTTTCTAGTTTTTCTGAAAAATAAAGGAAATGGTCTAATAGTTGAATTAAATGAATCAGTCTACCAGCAAAGTTGACATAATTACTTTTCCTGTTTAGAATAGGTTTTCCATTGATCACTAGTTTAATTCTTTGATTTTCTAGGACTTTAGACCTATAAATAAGCTTGTTATTAGAAGCATAAATAATAAGTGTAATAGAGAGAAAAGGTGTTAGAAGAGAAAACACTTAGAAACATTCCTTCCTCTCAAACATTCTTCTTGTTCTTTAGTTTTGTATCTTTGCATTACTATCCATAAACTCCTGCCACACTTATTTTTTCTTCCAACAAGTGATATTAGAGCTTGTTTTTATTGTTTGACATGATCAATACAAACTTCTCACTTCAATGTCCTCGTTTGACAAAGGATAATTATGAAACTTGGTGTATTCGTGTGAGAGCTTATTAAGGTTCTCAAAATGTGTGGGAAACCGTTGAAAGGCTTTAAGGAGCCTATAGAAGGAATAACATTGACTTCAACCCAAAAGGATGTCGTGCAAAAGACATGAATAAAGGATCAACAAACACTCACAATCATCCACCAATGTCTGGATGATGCCACTTTTGAGATAATGGCTAATGCAACCACCTCCAAGCAAGCATGAAAAGTTTTGCAATAATCATACCAAGGAGTTGACAATGTCAGAAAGGTATACCTACAAAAGTTATGAGGTAACTTTTAAAAACTACATATACTTGAATTAGAGAGTATTTCAAATTACTTTGCTAGAGTATTGGTCATATACAATCAAATGAAGAGATATGAAGAGAAGATGGAGGAAACATGTATGGTATAAAAGATTCAACGCTTGTTACAAAATAAGTTCCATTGTATGGTGGTCGCGATAGAAGAATCGCAAAATATAGACTTTTTGACTATTTAAGGACTCATGGGAAAACTACAAGTCCATGAAGAATGAGTCAATGACATTCAAAAAGACATGGGTGCATAAGCACTCTTAAAAAAAAAAAAAAAACTATTCAAAAGAGAAGCAAGATGGTTCTAGATATACCTAAGGAGGTAGAGAAAGAGGAGGAAGAGAAAAATTTAGAAGAGGAGGCCAAAGCAGTCTCAATAGGTTAATCGGTTGACTGAATGAAGCAAATTGGTCGTCCGGTTCAACTAACAATGGCAATCTTACCCAGGTTTGACAAAACAAAACTTAAATGTTACAATTGTGAGAAGATAGATAATTATGCCAAGGATTGTTGGAATCTAACCAGAAGGGTTAAATAGAATATCAATCTTGTAGTAGAAGGGTAGAAAAAAACCACTTTATTACTAGTCCATAATGATTGAATGCAAGAAAAAAAAACATGTGGTATCTAGACAATTGTGCCAACAATCACATGTGTGGGATAAACACAAGTTTATGAAGCTTGATGAATCAATTAAAGGTAATGTCACCTTTATAGATCATTCAAAGATTTCCATCAACGGGAAATATACGATTCTCATTAGATTGAAAAATGGTAGCCATCAATTTATTAGTAATGTCTATTATATCTCAATTGTAAAAAGCAATACATTGAGTTTGAGATAATTGTTGGAGAAGGGTAATGAGATTAAGATGAAAGATCTTACTTTGACATTACTTGATACTTGTCGCATGTGTATGGCGTCGCAACAATCATCCTCCTATATTGGGATTTCCAGGAATAATATGGGTGGAAAGGACAATTAATTATTTTTCTTTATTAGTAAAAGAGGGAGAATGAAAGTTGTCACTTAGTATTTTGGTCACTAGAAATCCGTTTGGGTATGGGGATTGATTGCGTAAAAAAAAAGTATTAGCGCTCCTAATACACCTTACCTAGGATAAATTGCATTATTTATTTATCTGATGTAAATTAAGATAATGTTATGTGTCATAACCCAATTTTTAACCCTTTTATTTTAATTATTTTATTTATTAAAAAAATGATGAAAGAAATGATGAAAAACAAGTAAAAATAAAATAAATGAAGAATGAATTAAAATTTGGGTTAAGGGTAACATGATTGGAAGTTTTTGGGATTAATTAAACTTTGGAATTAATTTAATTAATCAAATCAAGGGTTTAATTGGAGAATTAATAAGTTTTGAGACTTAATTGAGCTTGGAATTAATTTAATTAATCAAATCAAGGGTTTAATTGGAGAATTAATAAGTTTTGAGACTTAATTGAGTTTGGAATTAATTGAATTAATGAAATCAAGGACTTAATTGAAGAATTACCAAAGTTTTGGGATAACTGGGGTCAAAATTGCGCTAGATTAGAGTCCAAGGACTGTTTTGTAAAAAACGCTGAAATGCTGAGGTCCAATTAAAGTTTATCCATGGGCTTATTTACAAAAATTTCAAAACTTCAAGGATCAGATCATAAATAGCAGTTGATGGGAAAACGGAGCCGTTTCTTGGACAAAACTGTTCACTGTCTTCTTCCTCCGTTTCATCAGTTTCCAGCCAACGCTTATGTTTCAGCATTGAAGGCGCTTAAAGGGTCGGTTACAGGGGCATTTAGGAGGCCGGCCGTTACCACCGATTTTGGCCTTATAAAAGGAGAGGGAGTCGCAGCCAACAGGGGAGAGGAATTGGACTGAAAAGGGGACAAAAAAACCTGAGAAAAAGGGCAGAACCGAGGGAAGAAGAAAAGGCCATGAACGGCAGGGGGAAGAAAAACTGGGGCAAAGCTGGGGAATTGGACTGAAAACGGGACGAAAAACAAGTAAGAAAAACCCAGAAAAAAAACAGAAAAAAAGCTAAGAAAACGCAAGCCACACACAGCAAAAAAAACCAGACCCAAATTTCGAAAGGAGAAGCCAGCACCGTCCTCTGTTCTTCATCAGAAGGAATGAGGAACCAGGGGAAAAATTAAAAATAAGAGCAGAACCGGGAAGCTGAAAGCAGAAACAGAGCAAATACAAAAAGGGCAAAGAGACAGAGAAGAGAAGAAAAGAAAAACGAAGGGGCAACCATTTCGTTCCTGCAGAAAAAGAACAACCCAAAAGACAGTGGAGCCAAACCGGGAAACAAAAGAAAACAACCACCGCGCCATCGTCTTCGTCGCCGTCCTCCGCTGCACAGGTAAGTTCCCATTCTCTGCATTCAATAAAACTTTCAAATGCAGTGTGAAGGTAATTTAATTACCTTCACACTATTCATGCACGCGTGAATTTACTTCACGCGTGCTTCTTCTTCTTTTGCCCAGCCGGGCCGGGCTGGCTGGGCCTAGCCCAGCCCATATGGGCTGAGCTGGGCCCAGCCCAAAAAAATAAAAATAAAAACAGAAAAATAAAAAAAGTAGAAAAAAAAAATATGTATGCATTAATAAAAATAATGTAAATTTATTGGTTTATTCACTGACGCCAGAGTCAGGAATAAAAATACCGATTTAAATTTATATTATTTTTATTCGTTGTATTTTATTTTATTTAGCTAGAAAAATAAAAAAAATATGTGCATGCGTAAAAATAGATGTATTTTTATTTATTTATTCACTGGCGCTAGAGTAAGGAATAAAAAATATTGATCTAATTTTTTTCGTAGCTACGAATTTTTACCAACGCCAGAGTTGGAATTATTCGAGCTCAAATATTCACTGGCGCCAGAGTCAGGAATATTATAAACAAATCATCATAGCATAAGTGAATAAATTTTTAGCAATTTAAGACAAAACCAGCAATGCAGTCTGCCTCAGGCAGAACGTTTAAGGGGTGATAATATCTTCCTTTTTACGTAACCAATCTCGAGCCATAGAATTTCTGTTGACCAATTAGGATTTCTAGTGACCATAATACTAGGTGGCGACTCCTTGAACAAGACTTTTTTCCTAAAAGAACAAAATGCCAGAAATCTGTTCTTTTTCCATAAATCAAGAGATTATTTTTTAGGGTCGCCGCGATGTCGGGTGCGACATTATGTTTTTTAACTATTGGTCTATATATGGTTTTAAAAAGGTTCTCCTTAATAAGGAGGTCTTTATCTTATTAGATTAAAACCTAACCATTCTAATGTAAAAACATAAAAAAAAAAAATTGAATTGTTTTTTTTTTAATATAAAAAATGTGTCTTACGTATAAGTTCATAATCTTGTATATTAAAAGAAACAAAATAATTTTTTTTGGTGTTTTTGAAATGTAGATCAAGTTCTAACGCATAATCATAAACAAGTTATGATACCCTTTGACTGATTCTTGTATTTTTTTCGAAGTATGATAAAAATGCAATTTTTTTATAAAAAATAAAATATGCATGAAAATTTTAGAATTTAGCCATATGCAAAATAAAAAGAATTTTATTATTTTTTAGGCTTTGTTTAGCAAAAAACTCATTTTTCCTTGTAATAAAACTACCAAAATAGATGTAAAGGGTGTTTGCCAAACAAACCCTTAAAAAAAAAAAACTTTATCAAAAACATGGAAAACCAAATAGTGTCTTAAACCTTTGACTTAATTTTGACCTAACTAGATTGATCAAAATTTTTATGTTTGATCATAAACCAAACCAAAAATCCTAACTTGACTCGAAAATAACTCAAAAACAAAACCAAAGTAAAAAACAAAATAGATTAAACAAAAAAACACAAAAACTAAAAAATTCTTAAACAAAACGAATCAAACACCAAAAAAATAAAGAGCACCAAGAACATTGAAACCCAAACCCAACAATGTGAAACCTAAATCAGACCAAATACGGTTAAAAAAAAGGCACATGCATGTTGGAAATCATACAAGGATCAATAATCTAGCATTCATTCACTTCAATTATCAGTTAAACGTCACGATTCTATCAAAATGGGTGTCAGTTCAAAACCAAAACTCTAGTACTAAAATCCATCAAAACTTGTTATTGATGCTAATAAGCCATAAATTATTTACCAATCAATCATAAAGAAATGTTATGTGCAAAGAAATGGACCAAAACTGGTCTGAATCAAGGGTCTAAGGCAATGTTCTTCCTAAGAACATGCCCAGACCCAACCCAGCAACTTGAAGTCCAAATTAGACCAGATACGATCAAACAAAAGACATTTACATGTTGGAAATCATGTAAGGATCAATAATCGAACATTCATTCACTTCAATTATCAAAGAATAAATATGATTTTGTCAAAATAGGTTTCGATTCAAAACTGAAACCCTAGGATTAAATTTCATCAAAAACTTGTTATTGATGCAAATAAACCCTAGATTATCGACTAATCAAGTTTCCCGAAGGGTTTAGTATAAAGAAATGGACAAAAACTAGTCTGAATCATGGTATTAATGCAATGTTCTTCTCAAGAATGCGAAGAGCATTGCCCAAAAACTCAACCATGAACTTTGCAAAAAGTAACCACTATCAAGCTAGAAAATGGTGTTTTTGGCTTCTAAAGCATGTTTTCTTTAACCCAACATGTCACACTACTATACATAAATATGTATGAATATAAAAACTAAAAAATAAAATCAAAACATCAAAATCATGCATGAGGTAACAAATTTGAAAAACTACCAATTTAAAACGAACTATATATTCATGTAATATGGATTCAAAATTGGTTTTTCTAAACTCATTTTTGTTATGAACAGACCTAGCACAATTAGAAAGAACATCCATTGTGTAAGCATGCATTGCTTAAATTAAACAAAAACTAAAATAACACAGGAGTAGGCATGCGATTTATAAGATAAACAGAGGTTTCAAAAGCATAATTCCAAAACCGGAATGGTGCTTTACATTGCCCTAGAAGAGTAAGTCATGTTTCCACAATATGCCTATGACGACGTGTTGCGATGTCGCGATCGTACAAATTAATTACCCTAGCTTCAAACACAACACACAAAATAGTATAGAGCAAGCAAGGGGTCGATCCCACAAGGAAGATTCAAGTCAGATTTTTATGCTAGATGATATGCAATTTGGAGGGGTTTGGACGTTATCTAGGCTAAAGCAAAAGAAAACAGAAAACTATCAAATGAAATTTAATAAAATCAGAAAATTATCAAGAGAACAAACCTTGGTCACAAGCACATATCCACCTATAGAAATCAGAACTGATCATGGAAACGAAACATCAATTTATATTCTGAATATTTATCTCTTCTTAACATTGGTTAATTAACGGATCCGCCGTATAACTAACCCTAACCATCAAACAACCACAGTGTCCACACTAGTAATTTAATTCAATGGAAGCCTTAAGAACTAGATAAGTTGATTAATCAAGAAAACATAACTGTCCGCAGTCTATGTTTGATTTGATTGAATGTTCTCCCTAAGATTAATAACGTAGATCCGCCGCAATTATTAAACTCAGTTGCTTCACAAGTTCATATACCACAACTCCGGTTTTGATATCAAACTTAGCAATAGATTGTCTACAATAATAACTTAGAGTCCGCTCTAGCAATTAAAATAAACAATCATAGGAAAAATAAGCATAGGAGAACAAACATATTCATCATATAAACTGAAAAGAAAAGGTAAAATAAATCTCACAGTTCTTGAAATCCGAAGGTTTCTGTGTCCTTACAACCAAGAAAAAGTGTTTAGCCTTGCATGTTTGTTGAACAACTAATCAAAAAGAAGGAAGAATGCATGATTTAGGGTTTCTTAGAAGAAGGGGGTGTTTTTCACTTCTTGGCTGGCTGCCCCCCTTCTCTTCTCTCATTCTTTTTATATCCTAGGAAACCCTAGGTCTCTATTTTACAAAATAGTCCTCCATTAAGTAGACTGTTTACATTTAAGTACTTCAATAAATATTTTCTTAAAAAGGAAGAAATAGCCTTGCATGAAATCTTCAAGCTTTGACTTAGAGGAGCTAAATTGCTGAAATAAAAACTTGGATATCGGTTTAGATGCTTTGGAACGTAATTTGGACTCATTTCTTCACGAAACCTGTTTGCTAGCAGAATTCAGATGTCATCTTTGAAAAATCATATATCCCTCATATGACATCATTTTTGGGTGAAATTTGGCGCGTTTATAGAACTTTGAGTCATGAATCCAAGAAAATTGAGTTTGCATCAATTGGATTTCTGTAGCTCCAGATATTCAAGTTGGAATGTCCGAAGGTCAACATTGACAGATTGCGAGATTTGACTTTGAAGGTTGTGATTTCCATGCTCTTTCTTATTTTATTTTCTTGCCTTAGATGTCCAGAAAGGTATGGATGTTACCTTTTTAATGCCACTGGAATCACTTCATTTCAACCTCTAGAGTTCACGCTCTGCACAAAACATCGACTGAAGGTCAAATCTGCCAATTATCTCCAATTTACTCCTTTTTGCATCTTTCATCCAAAAGTGCCTTCAAAACATAAAACAAAGAATATCAAGGCATTTTATATATAAAATATAGCCAAAACACTAGTTAAATATGGGTGAAACTATTGAATAATATGGTTGCATCACGACGTTCTACTGTTCCATTTTGTTCATGAGTATGAGGACAAATCAGACGATGATGGATACCAATGGTCTTAAAGAAAGTGGCCAGTTTGCGGTATTCACCACCGCAATCAGTTTGAATGAATTTTATTTTTAATGAAAATTGACGTTTAACAAGATTTTGAAATTGATGAAAAACAGAGTAAACATCAGACTTGGCAACGAGAGGATAATATCATACATATTTTCTATAAGCATCAACAAAAATAACAAAATAACAATAGCCATCCGAAGAGAAGAGGGGAGCAGGACCCCATACATCACTAAAAATTAATTCAAGCGGAGCAGAAGTTTTATGACCCGTAGGTCATAAAGACAGACGCGATGATTTCTCTAAAAGACAACTTTGACATTGAAATTTAAGACTTTGGTGTTAAAAAATGATCTTATTTTTCGAGATTAACAATTAAAAAATACGAGAGGTAGGATGACCTAGTCGACAATGTCATAAATCGGCAGAAGCAGAAATGCTGGGAGACTTGGTCAGGGTATAAAAACCATTTACTCTGACCTGAGAGAAGAACAAGATACGGTTCTGAAGTAGCCAATCTAGTGTGACGTGTTGATTGGCACCGGTGTCCGAAAACCAATCGGCAGAACCTGTGGATGAGAGATTATGCAGCGCCAGATTTGCAGTATGTTGTTGGCCATAAACCCGATGTTGGAGTTAAGGGTAGTAGGGAGCGGCATGGCTGAAGTTTGGCACAATTGGCAGCGTGGATATTGCCCCCTGTTGCGTTGCCAATTTCCCTGCCAAGTACCTTGTCTGCTGTCACTGAAGGAGGAGCTGTGGAGGCTGCGATGATCTGGTCTGGAGTTGGCAGAACAGTTGCCTCTATTGTTGAACTGGTTGGGATGTCAACCTCTATTGAAACGACCCCTGTTACGACCAAAATTGCCAAAGGTCTGGTGTTGAGCAATAAAGGCAAACGGTGGGGTGTTGGGCGTGGGCAGCAGAGGAGCATGTATGGCAGCAGATCCCATGGACTGATGGGAGGATGTGTGAATAAATTCATGCGTGAGGAGATGACTGTGGAGATCTGCATACGGTAAAGGTTCGGCCTTGGTCACAAGGCTTGTTACTAAGTCTTTAAACTCTCCCCGAAGACCACGAAACACATATAAGTTGAAATCCTCAAGCGAAACAGGCCAACCAGCAGCGACTAACTCATCAAATAAGGCCTTAGCTTTTTGTATAAATTGAGTTATCGATTCATCACCTCGTCGAAGATCTTGAAGGGAGCCATGAAATTGTATATTACGAGAGTTTGATGTGGAAGCGAGAGCTTGCTCAAGTGTGCGCCAGACAGAACAAGAAGTTTGGCAGCCAACAACAAGGTGCAGAACTTCCATGGATAGTGAGGAAAGTACAACACTTAGAATAAATTGGTCATGTTGTTTCCAACGAAGAAAGAGCTGATTTACCTGAAGAGAGGTCCATCACCGGCAAGAACATGTGGAGATGGACATGTGTTGGAGCCATCAACAAAGCTGAAAACTCCTTGTCCTAGGAGATACGACATCATCTGCATACGCCAATATAGATAATTAGTGTTTGTTAATTTGAGGGAGATGACTTGGTGAGTGTGTGAGAGAGAGATGATAGCAACGGCAAATATGGCAAAAACTGCATCAGAAGAAGGCTGAAATAAGGGAGTATTGCGGGGGTTGAAGAGGGCGTGACCACCAGCAGTAGGTTGTGGCTACGGTGGAACAGAAGTAGAGGAAGAAAGCGGTAATACAGCAGCGAAAGACAAGGGTGCTGTGGCAGAAGAGGGAGCTTGCACCACCGGTGCTGCAGAAGAAGAAGTAATAAAAGGTTGTTCCATTGCAAAGAGAGAGAGGTGATGAAAGTGTTTTAGTTAATTTAAAGCTCTGATACCATGTCAAAGAACCATCTTAACCCAATAGCTTAAGCTGTTAGGTAAGGTCCCAAGATATGATTTATATTATTCTCTAACACTGTATGTATATATATATATATATATAACTTAAACAATAACATTATAATATCAAAAACATCAAAAAAACTTTAAAAATAACACAGTAAATAAAGATCACAACAACTAAGAGGTGAATACAACATCATTTATGAAGCATTTCAAACCTCTTTTCTATGCTTGTAAACATAAATATAAAACAAAAGACAAATAAAAAAAACTTCAAGAAGGCTAAAAGGGCCTACTTTCGAATAAAAAAATATACTTAGAACAACTACTCTCTCTTTTGTTTTATTTTTTAAAAGTTTTTCCTCTCATCAACTTACTACCTTTTTAATACTTAGGAAATATTTATGTTAAGCTCTTGAACCTTTACATTTAGGTTTTTTTATTAATATTTTCCTATTTTTTCTCTCCTCCTTTCTTTTTTTTTCTCCTTTATAGCTCTCTTCTTAAAGGGGTATTTATAAGGTTTTACTAGTGTTTTAAGAGGTATTGAATCCATTTCTAACCTCTTGATCTTGAGGTAAATGTTGTAAGCTCTTGATAATAACTTTTTTAAGAGCCTTTTGTGTATGAACACATGAAAATAAGATCGGTTCTTGCACAAGTGTGTTTCAGTCATGGCTGATTGAGTTGCCCACTTTCGAGACCTCGTCAGAGCAATTTTGACATTATCGTCACTTGAAACCACCTGAAGTTGGTAGAGGGGATTCACACCTTTCATTTTGATCTAACCTTGCATAATTTTGAGGTTTGTAGCTTCATATTAATTCGTTTAAAGTTGTCAACTCAATCAGCCAAAACTGTCAAAACAAAGGCCGGTCTAATGAACAATGTGTCACTTATATTCTCTTCATTAAGTCTGAATGATGCATTGTTTAAGGTTTTTAATTTGAGATTGACAAATTTCGATTGAGTCCATGTTCTTCCAATTTCTTTTAATTGCACCTATAATTGCCTCCAAACTTTTAATTTTATGAAATTTCACCCCTGTCAAACTCAATTATCAGCCCTTAAGTTGATTGCTTTTTTTTCATTTTGGTCATTGTCTTAGCAAAGAATCATGTGTTTCATGATAGAAGTAAGCATATTGACACAAGATTTCATTACATACAAGATTGCATTATAAATAAGAAAGTTGAAGTCAAGTATGTGAAAACCTAAGACCAAGTCGTAGACATTTTCACTAAGCTACCCAAACATGATATTTTTGTTAAGATGAAAGATATGCTGTGAATTAATTATAAGAAATCAAGTTTAAGAAAAGTATTGAAAATAAACTAGATTTCTTGTTTTTTTGAAAAATGGAGGAACCGGTTGACTGATTAAATCAGTAGAATTACTTTTCCTGTTCAAAATAAATTTTTCTTTAATTATTTTAATTTCTTAATTGTTTAGGATTTTAGACTTATAAATAGACGTGTAATCAAAAACAAAAAAAATAAATGTAATAGAGAAAAAATATACATAAAAAATAAAACACTTAATGAAACATTCCTTCCTCCCAAAATTCTTCTTATTCTTTAGTTTTGTATCTTTGCATTATTGTCCATGAACTCCTACGTTTTCTTCCAATAGTGTGTGTGTGTGTGTATATATATATGTTCCCGGATCATCTTCTCGGGATTGAATTTTTCATTGCTTGCTTTATATATTGTTTGATATAGAAAAATGTAAGTGTGGGTGAATTCTCGATGCATTTTGCTCTTGCCATGTCCATTAATTTGGTCGCTCAACTTTTTTACATTATTTATTGGATAAACAATTTAAATTATCATTGTAAGTTATTAAAAATTTAGTCTCCAAATTGAAATAGATTAACGCTTATTAAATTATTTGCTGGTAGCATGTTATTCTTTCAATACTTGCTGTCGATACACGACGTCGGGCGACGACTCCACTTTTTGTTTATTTAACAAAAAGGGTTTTTTTCTCGATTGGGGGAAATGAAGATTTTATTAGAGTCGCCATCTAGTAATTTGAGGGAACTAGAAATCCCAAATTAGACATTGGTCCCAGAGATTCAGGTACGGGGTTAGTTATGATTAAGGGAATGTAGACACCACCCTTAAAACATCCTTTCAAGAGAAAGGTTACCCTTACTTGTGTGTTTTTTATTTGATTCAAATGCTATTATATTTTGAGATTATTTACAATTTTGTTTTTTTTTTAAATGGTTAACGTCGGTCCCTAAAACTAGGAGACACGTTAAAAATGACATCAGTCCCTAAAACTAGAAGACTCGTCTAAAATATTGACGTTTGTCCCTAAAAATGAGAGTTACGTCTGAGTTACCAAAAGAGATAATAATGGACATAATCCATATTTGGTATTTAAACTTTTGATATCGGTCCTTTTTCTGTAAATAAAAGAGACGTGTCGACAGACAATATTCATAGGAGACACGTCAAAAAATGACATCAGTCCCTAAAAAATAGGAGACTTGTCTAAAATATTGACGTTTGTCCCTAAAAAGGAGAATTACGTCTGGGTTACCAAAAGAAATAATGGACATAATCCATATTTAGTATTTAAATTTTTGACATCGGTCCTTTTCTGTAAATAAGAGAGACGTGTCGACAAACAATATTTATTTATAAAACAAAAATTATTTTGATATCGTTGAGAAATGAGTATAACCATTCTTGAGAATTGATCAATGGACCCACAAACGATGACATGATAAGATGGGTGTTGGACCCGTGTCGTTATTCCTTTTATATTTATTTTTGGTTTTTTTTGTTTTTTTCACATGCAAGAAAATTTACAAGTATTTATATATATAAAAATATCAAAAATACCATTAGGAACCCCAAAAAATTACCTGAGTGCCATTGTATAGGTAAAAGACTGAAATACCCTTGAATTTCTCGGAAATTTATGAAAATGCCCCTGGTGGCGCGTGTGGCTCACGCGCGGTTACTATTGGAGGCGGTGAAATTTTCCGGCGAGATTTTCGGCCAACAAATGGTTGATTCTGGTAGATATGAGGGAGAGGATTCTGATGATGGTGGTTTCGATGGCCATTGATGGCTGATGAGGGAGAATCATCGGTTTGAAGCTTTGGGTGGCCAACGAAAATCGCGGCCTTTTTTCGGCCAGATAGGGAGGAGAAAACGCTGAAACCGGCCGGTTTTTTGCTTTATATGAGGCTAGAAACCTTTCTGTGGTGGTTCGGAGGTTTCACACGGCCAGAAATTGGAGATCGGATGAGAGAGAGAGAATCGTCGGTGATAGGAGAGAGAGACTCCGAGATTTGGCTACGGTGTGAACGCGAGCATGGTACACCGGTGATGCTAAAGGTTTTGAACCGTTGGATCTCGAATGAACTGATCCTTCGGCTGTGATTGGCTTGATCTGCAAGTTGATCGGACAGTCCGGATGGGCTGGTTTTGATCTGGTATGGCGCGGTGTACCGAGAGCTGGGTACACCGGGTGACGTGGCACAACATAATCGAAAGGCAGATTGTTTTAAGGGCTGAGATGGATTTGAGTTTTAATCTAGTGTGGTAAACACTATTGTATCCTATTAAATCAAAGATCTAGAATTAAATCCTATTAGATATAATGATTATGATATTTTTAGTATTTTTTAAATTGTTTTTTTTTAATCAATATGTGAAGAAAAATTAAAAAAACTTTAAATAGCGAATTGTCAGTGGCTATACAGGGAACATCAAAATCTATACAGGGGATATCAAAATCTAATGCAGGTGCCACAGATCTGCTTTAAAGAAAAAATTTATTGTCACAGCTACTCCGCCTGCCATTGGTACTATAATAAATTTCTGTATTATTAATTTTGTTTTATTATATATAATAATAAATATTTATATAAATAAAATTAAAAACTTAAATCAATATTAGAAAAAATCTGATTCAACCACTAAAAATCAATTTTAATGAACAAAAATTATACAGGAGACATCAAAATCTAATACAGGTGGCACGGATATGCTTTAAAGAAAAATTTTATTGTCACAGCTACTCCGCCTACAATCGATACAACTACCCCACCTACTATGATAAATTTCTGCATTATTGATTTTGTTTTATTATATATACTAATAAATATTTATATAGATAAAACTAAAAACTCAAATCAGTATTAGAAAAAGTCCGATTCAACCGTTAAAAATCAATTTTAATGACCGAAAATTATGTTGAAACACTAAAAAAAAACTTTCGATGACTATCAACCCGGTGGATCGGGTTTTGACCAAAAATAACAGTTTTGACCCAAAATAGCCTGAAACTCATTTTTTATCCCGGTCAACATGGTTGGACCCGTATTGACCCGGTGGACTCGGTTTTGATCGAAAATGACGGTTTTGACCCGAAACGGCCTAAAAACTCATTTTTTACCCTGGTCGACATGGTTTAACCCGGTGGAATCGGTTTTGACCGAAAATGACGGTTTTAACCCGAAACGGCCCGAAAACTCATTTTTTACCCTGGTCGACATGGTTTGACCCGTATTGACCCGGTGGACTCGGTTTTGATAAAAAATGACAGTTTTGACCTGAAATGGCCTGAAAACTCATTTTTTACCCTGGTCGACATGGTTTGACCTATATTAACCTGGTGGAATCGGTTTTTATGGAAAGATGCGGTTGACTCGAGAAAAATATATTTTTGAATTTTAAACTTTTTCTTAATTTTTTTGGATTTTTATAAATAATAATATAAATAAAATAACATTCAAGAAAATCTTGGTGAATCCAAAATTGGGTTACAACACTTGCTTTTATTTTTATATTTTTTTTATGAAAATTATTCTATATTACTTCATTAATATGTGATTTTTCAGCTTCTAATTTCCAAATGATGATTTTTTTTTTTTTAAATTAGCTAGTTTATACCTTAGATATTAAATCCGGACTGATCCGGCAATCGACCTGATAACTAGACTAATCCGAGTTAAGTGAAAGATAGGAAAATATATAAAACCGGTAAGATCCGGTCGACTTGCCCGGTCGATCCATGACCCGGTCGACCCAGGCGAGACCCGGCATATATATATATATATACAGACACACACACACACAATAACAATGTATTCTACCCTAATTTCGGCCGAGTAGAAGAAGAAAGCCACAGCCGTTCAGTGGTGAATCAGTATGTCAGAGATGAAGAAGTCCTATGATCTAGAGCCTCTATTAAAGGCGGCATTTGCAACTGAATCCCAGGTAAGAAACATGAATGCTGTGATTTAAATCTTTCTTGCCCCTGCAATTTTCAAGACTCTGCCCAGAGTGTTTGTTTAGGATTTACTTGTATTTGCATCAAGGCCAATTGAATTTGCAATGCATCAAGAACAAGAAATTATTCTTGTTTGTCAGCCAAAAAGGAACGGAAAAATACAGAGGGAGCTAGATCTGAAACTTGAAAGGTAGCCTTTTGATCACCTTTCATTCTACAAAACCGTAGAGAATGTTTTCGTAAAAGCCTGCGTCTAGCAACAGGCACCCATAGAAACTGTTTTTATGAAGAACTGGAGCATAAGAATGTTAGGAGCGCTGCCTTTCACAATGTACAAGGACCCATGGTCAAGGGGTCTTTATATTTTAGCCTTCCTAAAAAAATCCCTGCATTAGATTCAACGCAGAGAAATAACTGGATTTAACATCCTATGGCTAACCTTTTGCATTTACAATTAAACAAACACTTTCGGGTGCAAATTGGCGAGAAAGTGGCCGGTGATTGTCTTGGTTTTTTATCTGAGTTGACCTGGGTTAACCCAGGTTGACTCACAAGACTCATGACCCGGTCATTTTATCGGGTCAATTATCAGGTTGTGTTTTATAACTATGGTTTATACCGCCATACTTGAAATGTCTGGAAAAGATGACGTTATATACATGGCAGATAAAAGTGATTAAATTAACCCCACACTCAAACTCAAAACTTTATACAGGTTGTGAAGCACGATCGATGTGTTTTAATATTCGTGGGTAAAGTGATTTAGAGAATCCAATATAGTGACAAAAGGCATATATTTAGCAGCATAAAATTAAACTTGCTTCCAAGAAAGCTAAAATCCTTGGAATCTGACTAGAGGGACATCATCTTTTTGAGACTAGCCCTTGTGTGTTCTATTTTATAGAGTCATATATATTATTTGTGTATCAAAGCAGATAGAAGGCTTTGCTTTGTCGGGGCGTTGTGGAATAAGAATATCACGACAACATACTATTCAAGTTGGACAAGAGGAAAGTTCTAAGATATGTCACAGGGTTCCGAGGATATTTCGTAGGAATCCATCCAGCAACGAGGATTGCTACAATCCCCTTGTGGTATCTATTGGTCCTTACCACCACAACGATGATCCTAATCATGAGCTTGCTGAGATGCAGAGCCTCAAGAATGAAATGGTGCAACAGTTTGCCAACGAGAGTGGGAAAACCAGGGAAGTCTTGTACAGTAAAGTGGAAGAATTGGCCGTCTCTGCAAAGAAATGCTATGATGAACGTTCAACAAAAGACTTGGGTGACAAGGCATTCACGGAGATGATGCTCCTTGATGGTTGCTTCATTCTCCAATTTATCTTCTGCTTCTTGCACGATTTTCAGAATCTGAAGCTAAGTAATCGAGTTCTTGCTTATTTTGTTAAACGTGACTTGTTCTTACTAGAGAACCAAATCCCTTACGAAGTTCTTAAGTCGTTGATGAGCTTACGGTTTGGTGATGCCGAAGGAAAGAAGCTGATGGAAGATTTCATGGACGATGTTCGTGGACTTCCCAGAGATAAAAGTAGAGACAAGGAGAATGGAAAGGGCTTGGATTGCAGATTTTGGTCATGGCGACCAGCACCAAAGATGAACAATCAACCAGGTGAAATACCTCAAGTACCAGGTGAAATACCTCAACCAGTCCATCTTCTTGACTTTTTTCACAACCGATTCATGGGGGGATCAAGAGGCCAAGAAAATCTCTCTCTAAAGGGTGATGGTCAATGGTCCTCGTATCGTTCTGTCATGGAGCTGAAGTCGGTGGGAATCCACTTCATGCCAAGCAAGACTGATATGTACACAGATATCCTATACAAATCAACAATGCGTGGCGGAACAGTCACACTTCCTCGAATAGTCATAGACGACAGTACTAAGTCCTTGCTTTTAAACCTGATGGCCCATGAAGCATGCCCTGGACCAGCTGAGGGGTTTGGGGTCACTTCTTACGTATACTTCATGGACTCATTGATTGATCACCCTGAAGATGTGAAAGAACTGCGGAAAAAGGGCATATTATCCAATGTTCTTGGAAGCGACCAAGAGGTTGCAGATCTCTTCAATGAAATTTCCAGTTTCATGGTGTTCGACCCTAATGCTTACGGTAATGTTAAATCCAGTATTGAGAAGCATTGCAAGAATGTCATCAAGAAATGGGCAGCAGAGTGGTTGAATGATCATTTTAGCAGCCCTTGGACCTTTTTGGCATTTTTCGGTGCAATCTTTGCCCTCGTACTTACCTTCATCCAGACCTATAAAACACTATACCCAGGTAACCAGTAAGATTCCCTTCGGAGTTGATGATGCATGCGACAGCTTCCAATTTTCAAATCCTAAATTCCATGTAGGTTTTTTAATGGTACCTGAGACGTCCCTCAGTATGATACTACGTGTGTGCTTGTGTGTGATTTTCTTTAAGTTAACTAGAGTGTGACTGTCATGTATTCATTCTGTACCTCTTATATGATTTCCCTATCTTTGTCAAATAAAAACCTGTTTATGTGGTTCAAAAATAATTGTTATAGTTTCGCTCATGCATCTGATTTAATTTTTATCAAATTAGTCTGTATATCTTTGATTTAAAATTTATAAACCAGTGTTGAATAGTGTAATTCTTAACAAAAAAAAAATAATAATAATAAAAAAAATTGAGGAAAAAGATATTATGATTAGGAATGAAATTCCCAAATAAATAAGTACTTTAGCAATGTAGATTATTTGATAATATTTTTTTTCTTTTTTAATCTTGTTAATCTTTTTGCTATTTAATCACTAAATTAATTTACTTAAAGTGATTCAAAATCTAATTACTAATTAGATTTAGTCATTGGTTCATCACTTGTTAGATTACATCTCACAAAATGTGTCATCCACTATCAAATGAAACTCAATCTCAATTATCTAATTTAGTAATATTATTGTTTCCATCTAATGGGGTGAGCATTAACTCAAACCAGTTTGGTTTATAAATAAAAAAACCCAACCAAACTGAGTTTCTTTTAAGATTTTTAACTAAATTAAATTGAATTAAAATAAAAATCAAACAATTTGGTTTGATTTAATTAGAGTTTGCTATTATTTAAACTGAAAAAGTTTAAATAAACCAGTTTGACTTTGTTTTTATTAAAACCAAATAGGTTTAAATAAGCTAAAAGTAAAAAAGTTGGGCTATTTTTTTCTGTCATTGATTTTGTTCAGATAAAAAATGGTCAAGAAAAAACTTTTTGAATTTAAAACTTGTACATACACTACACTATCTTGTACTTAATTTTTATCGTATAAAATGGAGATGGTGAATAATATAAATTCATGACCACTTGGTCAACAAGGTTCTAATATCTTGTTAGATTTTTTTTTCAATTTAATAGTTTAAACTGTTAGATAAAACCTTAAAAATAGTTTTATATTACTCTGTAACAATATATAGTCTTGGCATTCGATATACATTTATTGGGTTGGTTTTTTCTGTTTCTAAAATTTAAAACCTAAATTGAATAGAAATTTTTTTTTGTTAAAATCTCCTAACCACGTTATGTAACAAATTCAGAAAACCGTTTGATTCGGTTAATTTCAAGCAAATCAGTTTTTACCGATATTCTAAATAATCTGGTTATTTTGCTCACCTTTAATATCTGTTGCGCCATTCCAAGGTCCACAGAGATTGCCATCCTCCTACCACTAACAACGTGTAAATGCAAGTATGAACTGTGTCGCCAACCCTCTGCGGGCACCAAACATGCGGTTCGTTGATCAAACCATCGATCAAGCTGAAGGTTTGAAAGTGCATGCATACAAATTTTGATCATCCTAAACACCAGGAACCAGTTTAATCAACAATGATTTAGGAAAGAAAAGGATACTAAACAAATTTGGAATACACAAACAGAAAGAGAAGAAAATTGTCTTACGTAAAGCATATGCAGATAGGATGCGAAACATGACGCCTTAATGAAGATAAATGAAAGCGAGATAATCAAGCTCAACTTTCTATGTGCAGTGCCAAGCCACAGATTCTGGAAGTAGAAAGCCAAGATTGTAGTCACAACTGCGCGCAATACACTTGATTTTATCACCACATCCTAGTTTATACTGCCATATTGCTCACCCCTAGTGCTGGGACGGTTGCAAGTAGAGAATCTGCCGATGGCCAATATATATGTTGAGGGGGCAACCTGACAGGTGAACATCACAATCCACGAAAAAGAGAGATCTCATGTGAGCAGCAGTTTGCAGAATAAGTTGAAGACCTTGGAGGATGCCACTTAATTTCGAGGGTTTGCACATACAAGAAACCAAACCAAAGACACAAAAGGTTCCATTAATTGATGCCACGCGAGAAGAACTTCAAGAAGTACTATGAACCTATGTTTATCGCAATTGATCCTATCCATCATGGTTATTCCAACTCAAAACGATGCTGAGAAGCTGAAGCTTAGACTCGCAGGTCTCTTCATCAAAGAAAATAGCTTAGACAAAGAATACATGTTCATCAAGATTAAAAACGAGATAGAGGAATTCAAAAGGGCGTAATGATGAAACTATGATTGATATAGGCAATTCGAGTCTGTTAACAGTGAAAATTAAGTCCTAGGCGAATCAGGGCATTGAGAACTGTTACAGTGTAACCCATGGACTTTCCTTGCTATAGTTGGTGCAACTCTGGGACTTTGTTTTGAGTTTCATTCAGGCTTCGTACGCTGTAATGTCTTACAACCCAACAGAAAATCCATACTTTTGGCATAGGCCCTTTCTGGAATCCATCACCCATTTGATTCCATTTTCATCATTGTATTAGCAAATGTTTGTAGTCAGAGGATGTTTCATTCATGGTACCTGTCTGAATGTGTGAAACAACATGCGTATCTAACTGAAGATCTATTGATTTCTCAAAGTGGTGGTGTTCATACTTCATACATGTCCTTCACCTGTAACAAATGAATGCCAGTATATGCAACATGGTTTATAATTTCAATCCATGAAACTTCCCTATTCTTTAATTCATTCACCATCTCCATCACGTCAACAAAATTTATTTTACATCCAAAAACAGCCTAACAAGACCATAGTGAACAATCATAATTTCCGCATCAGAATCATCCTTTCCACTGTGAAGTTGTACCAGAAACAGAAGTTTTAGATAGCAATACTACATCCCAGGAAAGAGATAGTTCAAGCTCAGGGAGGCATGTATTCCCTGCATCACAGCTTCTTAGTGGTAATAATCACTTCAATCCGTTCATTAACATATCATCCCTGGTTTTCATAGAATTGTCTTGCAGATATAACTCGTTTTTCAGGCATTATTAACTGAATTTCAAGAAGCATCCAACAGGAGTTCTAAGTGAATGAATGGTAATCAAGTAAAGAACTGAATTTATTCTGTACAACGCAGGGCATCAATCAACAAAATGATTTAGAAATGTACTTTTGGACAAACAAGAGCACACCAATGAATCTACTGCACTTTGCACCCACAAGAAACGAGTGTGTGTGAGCTATGGATTGGATACGTAGTTAACATACAAGAAAATAACAGGTGGTTCATAGTGCTCTATTCACAATTATAGGGAATAGCACAGAAATTTCAGTATGTAGATGCAACATATTTAGAAGACAATTGACTCCAAGTCATCTATTCTCTGTCCTGTATTAAATTGTTGGTCATATTAACCAAAGGAAGAGTTCCCTTTGCCATAATCTCTAACCTAGAAGTATTAGAAGCATGGGAGAACAGTGAAAGCCCAAAAAGTACAAGCTCAGGTAGAAACAGTCGAGATGATAGGAATCCGTGCCAATAATGAGGTTCCAGATCAAAAAATGCATCAAAAAATCTTCTTGTGGCAGGTAAATCAAGCTTAAGCAAAATATCCATACCAAAACAGAAGAACTCTCTTTGTCTCCTCCTCTCGACGGGCCATAAATCTTTCCAAACTTTAGCTGATAACTCACTTCCTGAAAAGCTTCTATCAGAACCAAGATACTGAACGATAGAATTAGCAACAATCGGAGCAGCTGCTAGAGTTCTTGCTACCATATACCCAGTTGAAGGGTGCACCATACCGGCTGTACCACCAATTCCAACTACTCTTTGAGGGAGCACAGGAAGTGGTCCCCCCATTGGAATGACACAACGCTCATCTTCCTCTATGCTTTTCACTTTTATACCTAGGTGCCTTAATCTGGCCACCATCCTTTCCTGTATATCTTTCATGGGTACTCCAGGCCTAGCTACGAGGGAAGTTTCTTCCAGAAATATCCTGTCCGATGAAAAGGGCATTGCGTAGAGGAAAGTAGGGGTCTTGCTGTTTCTCTCTTTTAGTTCCAGATTGTTGTTCAGATGTGAATCTCTCCAATCCATAAAAACCATCTTATCAACATCAAACGGGTGCTCTTCTACCTCTGCCAAAATTCCATAAGCCACTTGGTAACCTGGATTATATGGCTTGTCATATTGAACAAGGCATCTAGAAAAACCAGTTGCATCAAGAACCACGACAGCTTGGATTGTGACACCATCATTGCAAATCAATAGAGATTTGGACTCCTCATGAATAACCTTGATAACTTTAGCTTGGTGAAACTTAACACCATTGGATATGCATTTCTGTAACATTTTGGACTTCAGCTGCTTCCTATTAACCCTCCCATAAGGCCTATCAAGATCTTTTTTTGTCTTGTCATTAACATAGACAACAGCACCAGACCAAGTGGTATCAAGGCAGTCAAGCAAACCCATGGCATCAAATTCATCAACCCAAACACCATAATTATTAGGCCAAATCAACTGAGGAGATGGATCAATCGAACAAACCGAGAGCCCTGCCTCCGAAACTTGCTGAGCAACAGCAAGCCCTGCAGGACCTCCCCCCACAACTGCAAGGTCAACTACAAGGCCTTTCGATGGGTCATACATAGGAAGATCAAACTCAAGATTTTCCTTCTTGGTTTCTGGTACAAGCTCCAAAAGTGCACTACTACTAGCCTCAACACAACCATTCCTCCCCACTTTTGAAAAAAACTTTTTGGGACCAAACCTAAGTTCCTGGATTTGAATCTTTACGGAGCTCGAATTACTCACTTTCTCCGAAAACCCATGAAATTGAGGCAAAAATTCAATCTTGTTATGTGTTTTCAACAAAGTATCCATAGCTCTTCTACTATACCTATCAAATACCCCTCCAAAATCCCAACTGGGTCCCTACAAGTTTCTAAAAACTCAAGGCTGCCTTCAAGAATCTCTCAGTTCCAAACTGAGATGCCAATCCCTGGAAAAACCAATACACTATTATCAAAATTAAACAAAAACCAGCAACTGGGTTCTTACATGGACTCAAATTATCACCAACTAGTAACAAAAACTACAGCAATATATAAAGAACAACAAATCAAAGATTCTTCAAGTATCTTGGATAATCAAGAATATTAGTAACAAGAACATAAGGTTCAGAGTTAATGGCTTACCAAAAAAAGGGAAAAAAACATCGTTTCTTGGAGCTCAAAAGAGTGTCATTAAAACTTTTTATACTTTTTCAATCTCTCTTTTTCTTTTTTCCTTTTATCTTTTCTTGAGTGACAAAATCCGGAGAAAATAGAAGAAATATACAGTGGATGATGCTATGGCTTATCTAAAGGGTTCCCCAATTGCCATTCAGACAATGACCAGACAACGTGTGTGAACATGAGACGCCACTACATATGCAAAAAAAAATCCAAGGAAATTTAGGAATCTTTGGAAAGTGGTTAAATTCATGTTTTTAAAAAATTTAAAATTTTTTTTTATTAAAATTTAATATAATTTATATGTTTTGAATTATTTTGATGTGTTAATATTAAAAATAATTTTTAAAAAATAAAAAAATATTATTAACATATATTTTAATATGAAAAATTATTTGAAAAACATTCATAACTGAATTGTCAAACAAGCTATGACCCGTCCCGTCGTGTGGCTTAGGAAGGTTTTTTTTTTTTTCATTTTTTTTTATGTTTTCTCAAGTTAAACATCGTTTGAAAAATGTGATATTATTATATAAATAAATGGTAAGTGGTAACAGGAAAAAACTAAAAAAGACTTGAAGAGATATTTTGACCCAATCTACTTGTTCTCCAAATAAATATCATTTATACATGAGGACGGTCGAATCGACAAGTTAATCCAGAAAATTCTGGATATAAATTCTAATTTGAATCATATTTTTAATTAAACCAAATCATATTTAATTAAATTTTTGATTATTTAATTGATTTAATTAAACCAAATCTAAACATAATTAAGTTAAAAAAATTTAAAAAAAAAACATCATTTTAATAAAAACAATTGTACATTAATTTATTAGAGATATATGGTTTTGATTGTGTTTGAAAGTGTTGTAGTAGTTGTTTTTTATAGTGTTTTTTATTTAGAAATATATTAAAATAATATTTTTTTAATTTTAAAAAATTATTTTTAATATTAGTATATTAAAATAATCTAAAAATATATATAAAAATAAAATTTAAAAAAAATAAAATTTTATGGAAGGTGGCACCGATTCCCGAACAGTGCCGAACGTCTACCAACTATACAGCAACCTATTTTCATATATGAAACAAAAATCTAAGCTAACTAATTCACAAAATCCCTTCAGCACTCAACAAATCCCTCAGTACTATATATATATATATATATATATATATATATATATATATATATATATATATATAATAAAAAAAAAATGCTAAAGTAAGAGGCTTTGTAGCTTATCCTTTCACTCTCCCAGTACCAAACAGGTCAAACCCCAAAACAACAAAACCAGAGCCACTCCAAGACCCAAGTAGGTCATCAATTTAGGCATGGCAACCTCATCAAGCGACGATTTCTCAGTATTTGTGTTAGCATCAGATTTAGGCATAGATGCTAGACCCTTTCTCACAAACAAAGAAAGGGAACAAAATCAAGAAAACCCAGAACCTGAAAACTGGCACGATTGCTGTCAGGATTTTATTTCAGATGAAGATTTCTCTGATCTTGATCTCTTGCAGTTCTTTACCCTTCAAGGTTCTGATAAGTCTGGAAACCGTGTCTTTCGTATTGTTGGCAAGTACTTTCCTGGTAATGATAACAATGACGCAGTCTGTCTTACCCTTCTGAAAAGTTTGTTTATTTTCTTGGTTTTGAGTGCTTATTTGTGAGTGTTTGGTGATTTTTAATGTCTTTTGTTAATGGGTTCTGTCTTGTTTTGTTTGAGGTTGTTATAAGATTGATTGATGGCTTTGTTTCCCTTTTACTGTTTGTGTTATTATGAGAAAATTTTGCAACTTTATGTAGAGGGTTATGTCTTCTATTCTAACTGTAAAAGTGCAAGATGATGGTTTTCACTAGTATTGTTTCAACTTATTAGTAGTGGAAGTTTCACTTCTAGGTATCTGGGAATCAGCTACTTCACTGTTTCTTTTTTGCCTTAATTCTGCCTATCCTAGAATGATGTGGTTTTGTTTGATGATACCGTGTGTCTCTACTTGAGTCTCGTCATCAAAGTTATGTTTTTTGGACAGAATGTGTCAGTAACTCCAATAATGACTGGTTTTTTTAGTTAGCTAAGCTCAAATATGCTCAAAGTTAGTGTCTTTCAGTTTTTAAGAAGAGAATTGAGAGATATTGGCTCACATGATTGACATTAAATATCTAGTGGAAGCCAGATTTTTTTCTTTAAGGGTTATACTGGAGAAATTTACTCTCTCGCAGAATGTTATTTTGATTTGATTGTCATTTTTATTCTGTTTCATGTGCTTTTTTGTGGTATGCAGCTCAAGTTGTGAGTGGGGAGCGACTGAAGAAGTATATTTTCCATAAAATATGTAGTGAGTTACCTGAGGGACCTCTCTGCATTGTTTACATGCACAGTACTGTGCAAAAGGAGGACAATTCACCAGGTGTAACTATCTTGAGGTGGATTTATGAAGAGCTTCCTGCTGGCATCAAGGATAGGCTTCAAACTGTGTACTTCATTCACCCAGGGCTACGCTCAAGGCTTGTCTTTGCAACCCTTGGTCGATTCTTCTTGAGTGGAGGGTGAGTGCTTTCTTGATATTAAGATCTATGCAGCAATAAACTAAAATACTTGGGCCAACTATGGTATATAACTTGTAGTGAAACATAAACAATCAGATAACTCATCTACCTTGTTGAAGATGTCTTTAAAGTCTAAAAGTATACCAGGATATATAGAAGTGGGAAGAGTGGCTTCTAGCAGCATTTAGAGTTAAATATGCAATGTGCTGAAGTGATATTGGATAATTCAAGTTTATTAGTTGTCGAAGAGTTGCTTTTGTAATCATACCATAAGTTGCTGTGGTTTTATAAGTTGTTAAGTTGAAGATCTCTTGTTAGACAAAATATATTCATTTGATTACATAATTCAATGTCGGCATCATGGAATGGGCATCAGCTGATAGATCCTCATTGCAGTTGTTTTCAATTGCAAGAACTGCAGTTCACATGCCTTTCATTTGTAATGCAAGCATTCCTATGTGTAAAAGTTAATGAAAAGTCACTATAGGATTTGGACAAGATATTGCAACTTCTTATCCAACAACCATACTTGGCCATGGCTTATGTTCGGTTTTAAGCGTATGAATTGCAATGAAATTCTGGATTTGTTCTTCTGATTTATTCACGTGCTTCTTCTCTTCTTTTTTTGGCACTAATTGTAGATTATATTGGAAGATCAAGTATGTGAGCCGCCTTCAGTACCTTTGGGAAGACATTAAGAAAGGAGAGATTGAGATCCCTGAATTCGTGCAAAATCATGACAATATTCTTGAGAACAGACCCCTGACAGATTATGGCATCGAACCAGACCCTTTTCACTTAAGTGAGATGCCTATGACAGCCTACTCATTTGGGAGGTATGAAGAGAGATGGTCATCAAGGGAATTTGCATCTTAGATTCACCTTGATATTACCCCGATCCTTTTTAATTATGTTCAAGGTTGTTTGGTGGTGACTTATCATATGAAAGAAAGAACTGTACAGAACAATCTAATGTTGTGTTATGTCTAGCTTCCTGTTGTTCAGCTGGACTAGATGCTTGAACAGGAAAATTAAGCGATGTCTTAGCAGTGAAGGACTGTATACTATTTGTAGCTCTACCCTAGGTATGCAAGTCAGTTTTCCTCGTCTATTGCTCTGTTGATATGATTATCTTTCTTGTGTACCCATCTAGTAGATCAGGTTGCAACATTCACATCGATTCATTGAAGCATGATAACAGATTTAACCCCATCAAAGAAAGGATAGGCAAATTCAAATGGTTGCCTAGTGACAGAAATGGCATGAATTATCAAGCTTTCTGGCACTCCAGGGAAAAAAAATCTATTATAAGAATCAACTGGGGCACTTGGTTCAAAATGGTCCATAAGAAAGACCATCCAGGTCCAGGGAAAAGCTAATATAATAATGATCCGACAAATACTTTGCTGGGATGATAATGCCAGAATTTAACGGCCAACGTTGATTGTTGAGGAAACCTTAGTCACATAGTTGTACAACTCGACTGGATTGGGTGGGATGCCTTGGGTTAACCTAACTTCGTTTTTTTTTTTAAAAAAAAAAGAAAACTACATATTCCATATGCAGACGCCGTTGTGGCTGTGGCGTGCAACCCTGTCTCGAAATGGAAAGGTCCCCCCAAACCCAAATATACTGTGTATGAAGCACTACAACATGCTCGTGACCTCTACAAGGACTCACTTGAAAAGTACAGGTAAATGCCTTCTTGAACTGATGTAGCCATTATGTTGCAGTCATATTTTCCTAGCTTGCTTATAAATCTCTAATTTACTTTGGTATTTTTATGGTGTAGTATATTTAAGCTTTGGAATTGATGCTATTTTCTGTCATCTTTTTTGCAATCTATCCACTCATTAACAATTTCTGTTACGTTGTTGATAGATATGTCAGTTAATTATACGTTGTCACTTGCAGGATTGCTGCTTCTAAATCATCTGATGATAATGAACCAGCATAAATGAGCTTTCATTCACAGAGTTAAGAGATAAACTGCTTGCTGTTGATCCTCTCAACAAAGACCATGTTGTAAGGGTCAATCGTGCTGAGGCTGAGTCCTGAAGGACGTCAGAAGGATACAGGGTGGGATGGAGTGATGAAATTTTGGGCTTTGATTGCGGGGACCAACAGTGGTTCTCAGAAACTTGTTTTCCTGTTGGTAACCTTGCCAAGCCAAGCATGAAAGACCTTGAATTCATAGAGGAGCTGAAGCAGCTCATAGAGAAAGAAGAGATGCCTCCACCTGCTCCCATGGAGCAGCGATGGACAGCTTGCAGCCAGAGCTCCATGAGCCCAGCTTCAAGCTCAGCAGAGGATGATATATTCTCGTGGGTAATTTCAGTGCACCTTTCACTTTATTGAATTCCTTGGATTCGGTATATATTGTGAAAACGTTGTGGTGTCCATCAAATTTTCAATCAGGAAGTCCAGGTGTACTTTCCATGCTCCAAACTTGTAAGTTATATAATTCTAGAGATCTGGAAATTTCATTTAGTTCTGATTTGAAATGCCCGTCCCTCTTATGTACATCCATTCTGCAAGACAAAAAATTTGTTGTCCCTTCAGTACTTAAAATTTTGTTCAATTTTTATCTGCTTCTAAAGAATCGTCAACTTGTGTTTGAAACATAGGCCGGATGCATCAATCTGTTCTTAGTTTCCATGTTGTGTTTTTTATGGTTGCTCAGTATTCAGCTTTGATTGGTGGTTCACCACTGTAAGCATGCTCAAACACTTTTTGCTTATCTCTCAGGTTGGTATAATCATGCATCTTCCTACAACGGTTGCCCGCCAAAGAAAGGAAATCACAGATGAGTTCTTCCACTACAGGCATCTGACTCAGGCAGAGTTGTGGGATAAGTATTCCGCTTATAAACTTTGGGCTAAAATTGAGGTACTGATAAATATCTTGCATCTCATCTTATGTTCAATTTTTTAACTTATCCAGTACAGTACTCGTGCTTTATTCTGGGTGGTGGCATCAAATGGAAAATTTTCTTCACTGATTCATTCTCATTGAAATTCAGTGCATCCTTGCTTAAACCTCACAAAATATTTGCAGGTTCCGAAGGACAAGGATGAGCTTGCAGCTCTTCAAGCAAGGTTAAGAAAGCGCTTTCCTGTGGATGCATATAACAAGGCAAGGAAAGAATTGGACCCCAACAGGATCCTTTCTAACAACATGCTGGATCCCATCTTCGGAAACAAATGGAAAAGCATCCTTCCGTGGTTGGTTAGTCATTTTATTCTTTCGTATCCTTTTTATTTTTGGATACATCATATGTATTGTCTTTTAGTCAATCTGCTTGGAGCTTCAGCATAAATACCTGACTGCACACCAACTTGAGAGAACTGGCAATATAGAATAACATGTTATATTTATGAAGCTCACCCTACAAGAAAGCCATCTGGCCTCTGATCGATGATGAATTTTCTTTCACGAATGGGAAAATGAAGTTTAGGAATAAAGATTACATGTTGTATTATTTTTTTTTATTACAGCTTCCTAATCTTAGCAGTAGCTGTTGACTGTTTTCGAACCTCAGATGATTTAAATCAAAATCACCATAGAGGTTTATTTCAGTCCCTGGTGGCTATTTGCATGGTATCTTGCTACCTTAAAACCATGTTTTTCTGAAATCATAAAAGGTAAATTGGAAGACAAATAAGGACTGCTTCTCAGAAATCGGTTTGAAGTATTAATCTCGTAGTTTTTGCTTGTCTCCAATTATTTTCTGAGACAGATTTCACTAGTGCATTTCCGAGCTTGGTGCCATGGAAGGTTACTGATCCCTAGGCAAAAATAATAATAATAATAATAATAATAATGGCTTTTGGAGGGTTTGGTCTTCATGAGTTCTATGTGTTCTCACTCTTCTTTGCTTGGGTTCTATTCTCACTCTTAGGAATTGATCCAGACTACAGAACCCACTCTTAGAGACATAGGGTAGGTGGAAATGATGAAAAACACGGAACGAAATGAAAATCGGTAGAAAAGTCGAAAAAAAGGCAGAGTATATGACTGTATGAGGAGACAAATAATGAAATACCTTACAGGCTGTTTGAAGACGTTTTAATAAAATCTCTCACTTTTTTTACAATAAATGATCACACAGAAAAGCAGGAAAATCAAAGACAACACATCCAGTACAGAAGTTTCGCTATTTGGATCACAATCTAGCAGCACATTTCACAGATCCAACAGCAACATAGAGCGAAGAGGCTGCACAAATAAGAACCCCCCAAAAAAAATGGATTAGCAATAGGATTAGAAATAGTAGAAGTTGTTAGTGATGGACTTAAAGTTAGGAGGACTGACTGAGTTGTTAGTGCTTTCTTCAGTGAGCAACTGATTCTTAGTTCCTGAGTTTTGAACACAGTTCTTAGTCCTTTATATTTGAAAACCTATAACCTGGTTCCTTGACTTTCATCCACTCACCTTTTTGAAAAGTCAGGTTGGTTTTTCTCTAAACTCTCACTGTTTAGATTTTTATCTAGGAATATCTTTAAATGGTACATTTGAGATTAAGAACAAACCAAAAGATCTTTAACAAGACAATAGTCAAGGAAAGTCAAGGGACTATGTTATTGGTTTTCAAACATGACGGGCGATCATCTCGTTGAAAACCTAGGAACTAAACAGCAATTTACTCTTGTTTAAGGGATGGTTATAAACCATTAGTTATCTAATTGTTTGCAAGATTGCTTATACAGAGAAGTTTATGAACACTTCCATAATCAGCTTGCATGACTTACCATCCCTCGATAAAGCCTCTTTCTCCCTTCTTTTTTGTGCGAGGGAAGCATTTCTTCCCAGTGGTGGGAGTGTCAATTGGGTATCCTTTGAACATGAGAACGAGAAGTTAGTTTTGAAGAATTTCAAGTCTAAAGAAATCTAGAAAGAAAGCTGACAAACCTGCTGGAGGCTTGTTCTCTTGAGTCTCTAAGCCAGGCATTTTGACACAAAAACAAAGGGAACTTGTTCTGTCTCTTTGAGCAACTGATGTATCGAGTATGCAAATATACTTGATGGAGATTTGACAGTTGGTTGTATATATAGACTCATGCATTGCCCAGCATATGCAGTAAAATAGGGTAGATAAGTAAGCTTACTTTGGCTGGCACGATTGATTCCTGATGTTGCTTTTTCTTTGGGCAGTAATCAAAGATTCCAAATCCATTAAATTCAACGCCACCCAACTCTTTTCTTTGTGGATAAAGTAAGGCCTTGATGCCTAGGAATATATTGGAGAACCTCATTCTGGGAGATGGATTGTCTTAGAGCCTGATAAGTAGATAACTATTGCCCCCTTTTTCCTATCATGTTTACACTCTGTACATGTTTACTCTATAGAAAAGGATGCTTGAATGAAAAGATGAAGCATCTAAATTGATGGGGAACAAAGTTTTTCCAGCTCATGAGATTACAATTCCAACAAAAAGCCATGGATTCTTTACTTGTTTCATAAGAGAATATGAGGATCAGTTACACTAGCCTTCTAATTCTTTCTTCAAAGAATATGTTCTTCCTCTCTATTATTTCATATTCAAAACACCGAAAGAACACACGGTGTTGACAATGTTGCAAAGGCTATCTGGTAATTGTCAAAATTTTAATATTATTAAAAAAAAAAAAAAAAGTTGCTCACGCATGATAGCTCGGTATCATTTTGGCGGCTCGTGTGGGGCTTTCTGATTATCAAAATTAGTCATCCATGATATATTTGGAGCGGCGCTTTGTCATTTTCACGATGGTAGATCGCGTGTTCACAACAAAGATGGTGATCATTTTTTTTCTTTTCCTCTCACTTTTCTTTCCCTTAGCCTAGAAATTGATGTAAGCTCTTCCAAAAATTATTTGTGTTCTCCGGTTTCAATTTCTATCGATTTTAGTCCATATTTTTTTTTTATTATTTGTTTTGTTTTTAATGTTTTTTAAAGTTTAAATTGTTTTCAATTTCATTCCAATGCATTTTACTTCATTTAGTGTTTAATCCAATTTGATTTGTATTCTTTTGATTGTTTATTTTTTTATGTTTTATCCTTTTCATTTTTCCCCATAGTTATTAAACCCGGCCCAGGGGTTGACCCGGTCAAGGGGCCAGGTCCCGGGTTTTATGGGTCAACCCGGATCAATCTGGAAAAATTAAAAAAATATATTTAAAACTTTAATATTTTATGTGAAAAAATTAAGAAAAAATCCATATAAATATAAACTATACATATTGTAAATAATGAAGTTTAAAATAATATTTTAAAAAAAAATTATCCCACATTGAAGAAATAATTTTTTTTCTTGGAAATATAGAGTATATATACTAATGAGTTTCAAAACCCACATTAAAAAAAATATAATTTTTTTCATGGGAACATAGACTCATAGAGTATATATACGAAAGGGTTTCAAATCTCACATTGAAAAGATACTATATTATTCATTTAAGTTGAAGTATTTAAACCAAAAACTTTTTTATCTCACATTGAAAAAACATAATTTTTTCTTGGGAACATAGATTATATATACTAATGGGTTTCAAATCCTACATTTGAAAAAAAAAAAAAAACGAGTCTCGTCCGAGTTCGCCAGGGTCATGGGTTAACCTGCCAGGTCAACCGGGTTTTGCTAGGCTGTTGCCCCGACCGGTCTTTTATTAAACCCGGACCGATCCAGCCACCGGGTCGACTGGGTCCCGGATCGACCCGCCTGGTCAGGTCGTGTTTTATAACTAGGGTTTTCCCCCTCTTCATTTTATTTATTTTAGTTTTTTTATCCAATTTTGGTCTTCATTCTTTTGATTATTATTTTCTTAATTTATTTTATTTTTCAATATAACCCCTAATTATTATTTTTCATTTGGTTTTTATACAAAATTTGGTCATCATTATTTTGATTGTTATTTTTTTTTTCAATTTCATCTTTTGACATTAAATTATCAGGCCTTGAGCTTCGTTATTTGTTCCACTTTTCTTTTGTGAGTTTATCTAGATCTTATATCTCTGGTAGCGGGTTAGTCGAGTTGACTCAAGTTTTTTTTTTATTTTTTTATGAAATCATTTGACTCCTGAGCTTTGTGATTTTTTTCATTTTTCTTTCTATAGGGTCATCCTGAGTTCAAGTTAGTCAAGTTAACCCGGATTAACCTGTGTTTTTTTAGCATTTTTTTATTTAGCTTTGGTCTTTTTTGCTAGGTCTTTTTTTTTTTAAATCTGATTTTCTTATCCTGATCTTATGTCACAAGTGGCAAGTTGACCAAGTTGACCCGTGTTGAATCAAATATTTTTTTTCTAGCCTTTTTTTTTTAATTTCATCATTTGATATTAGAATTATTTTTTTTAATTTTATCATTGATCTCATATTTCATATCACATGTTATTCGAGTTAACCTGTATTGACTTGAGCTATTATTACCTAAACATCTCTTTTTTACATTATAAAAAAATTAACCCACCCCAAAACAAGCGTAGGATACCTACTGAATTAAATACCAATTCTATGTACGTTCATGTGCTCTAATATTATCAAGGTTGTTAATTCTGTTTCGTTTCGTCCGAAATGGTCGAAACATTTCATATCAATTTAAAAAACGGAACAATTTTCATCTCATTTCAAATCTTGGTCCGTTCCGCATTTTCCGAATAAATTTCGGCCGGAATGTTCCGGTTTCATTTTACATGTTCTGTTTCGGGCTTGAAAAGCCATTAAATCAAATTGGTATTTTGTTTAGTTGAATTACTTTAAGTTAAAGTTCTATTTACTCTTAACTATTTAAGAATATTTTAAATTTTGAAATTATATTTGTTTGACTTTGTGTTTGTATTGCATAAGTTATAATTAATTTATTTTGAATTTGAATTATGTTTGTTGAATTATATATATATATATATATATATATATATATGAATAGTACAATCCCGAAACGGCACGCTGAAATGCTTCGAAACTGAAATATTTTATTCCAATTAAAAAAACAAAACACCTACCAAAACGGAATTGACAACCTTAAATTTTATTTAGTTCACAGCTGGGCTGAGCAACTTAGCTTCATCATTTGAATGTTGGATCTACCTTGACTTACCCCTTAAATGGGCTTGGAATTCATGGATTAATCCTAATTTTATTGGTCATGTTAAACATTGCATGTAATGGGTTTTATTTTTTATTTTATTTTATTTTTCAACATATACCTGAACTATTTATTATACTCAAGAAATCAAATTACTAGTTAACCAATTGGATTGATCAGGCTTGGCTCATCCTGATCAAATTAAAATCTAGTCAGTTTAAGCCTCAAGCATGAATTTCTCGAGCCAAGTCGCTCCACCATAGCGGTAGCTTGAGACGTCTTGGATACCCATGCTAATGAAAAAAATCTAGCTACTATTTTTTAGTATGTCAGCTTGGTAATTTTGTTTCCTTGTTGCCCTAAAACAAAATAGGGCTGAATTATTGGGTTTTTTTTATATTTATAACTATGGGTGTCCGGGCTAATTTACATTCACCTCAATTAATCCCCCGAGCTTCTAAAATTAACGATAAGGTAATTTTCCAGTAACCCTGAGATTTGTAACATTCAAACTGGTGATTTTTAGAGAACAAACTCAAGGTCTAACTAATTGAAGTACCCTCTCGGAATTTGAATTATTGGGTTATTGCCATGCTAGAGTAGGCTAGCATTGAAGGCTTGCACTTACATATCCCTCAGAAGACGTTTGTTCATGTGTCCCGATCAATATTTATATGGGTTTTGGAAATAATCTATGCTCTTTCAACATCAATGGAGTACTTGCTCAAATATTGTCCCCTCATTTTGGCTTCCTTTGATCACAAGATACACATGCCTTTCAGTTATCTTTATCTTCCTTGTCTGATGTTCCATCAGGGACTAAATCTCTAGAAAGTAGCATCATATCTGCTATCATTAAGGCTTCGAAAATTCTGCCTTGAGAATCAAATTAGGGTATTATTTTATTTAATTAACCATCCTTAAAATCTTGGTTTCGATGGTAAATAAGTTTTGTTCCCTGCGTTATTAATTTTGCTTTTGAATTCAAAAAATATTACCATAAAAAAAATAATCAAGATCATACTTTTGTTATACATGGATATGAATATGAATTCAATGAGTTGTTTAAGATTTGATTAGGAAAAAAAAATTAATCTTGATGTGCGTAAAAATATTATTAAAATAGTGTTTATTTTGCTTTCTTGAATTAGAAGAATGTATCTTTCTGTAATATACTTTCTGTCAATTTTTCATTAAGTCGTCATTAGTCCTCCAGCATTAGCTTTCAATTAATTAAACCCTTTCCTCAATTCAACATGGAAGATGACATGATCTGGCAAGGTTTTCTCTTAAAAAGAACTCCAAAAATTGCCATACATACAACATGAATCCGAATATTATTTTCCATGATTCTTGAGCTAACAAATGGGGACCTTAGAAAACTCAATACACGGTCTGATTACTGTTTCTTTTCTTCTTATTCTTCAACTTTTATGCATCATTATTGCTTCCTTCGAGCACATAAACCTGGACCCATGGTGTCCTACAAACTTGCTTATGATCCTACTGTTTTCCCTTCATGAACCCTCGTTAAGATGGTGTTTCAAATAAGATGAAATCAGGTCATGTCTATCATGCATCCTATTGTTTTCTTTGGAATATTCATCTAATTTTAATTACAAAAAAACAATAAAGCTGGTTTCTAAAACTCGTGTCATAATTAGTTGTTTGGATTAATTTGAGAGTCTAACTTAAATTTATTTTAAAATAATATCACTTAATTAAATAATAATAATAATAATAATAATAATAATAATAAAATGGTTTAAAACTAGACTTCAGTTAATTGATCACTATATTTGCTTCTCAGACCCGATAACTATGTATCTAAAATTATTTTTATTTTCTATCAAATCGAAAATAATTCAGGAAGACGCTGGCTGGCTGGCTAGAGATTTGACGTTATAAAAGGTGTTTTCATTACTGTATATGTCTCCAGATATGCTACTCAACATGTATGATGATCAAACATTTGTCGGTTTTCAATATATATAGCTTCATGTCTACTTAATATATATATATATATATATATATATATATATATATATATATATATATATATATATCTGTGCGTGTGTGTGTAAGATTATACAGATAAATTTTTTCACACAAATAAATCAGTTTATAATTTATAGATTCATATTAATTTTATGATTTATATCGATCTTGACATGTCTTTTTATATGAAAATATAACGTAGAAAGTTTGTTTATAGATTATTTTCGTACAAAAAATTATTTTTACTTTACTTGGGATAAAGAGTGTAAAGGAACAATACGACTTATATATAAGAATAATATATAAATTAATTATTTAACTAGCTGACAATGGTTAATACAAAGTAACAACCAATTAAAAAGTAAGATGTGATATGTATGTGCTCAAATCCTGCATCACAACTGTTTTTATTTTACCAGCTTCCACTTCTAGCTAGCAATTATTCGAACAATACATGCCATCGCATACGAGTTCTTTATCTTAAGATTATAAATAGCATTTGCATCATAAATAATCAACGAGTAATTCTTTTAATATAATGCCAAAAGTAATTAAACTACTAAGTAACATAAAGAATTATAGTGCTCTTCTAGTAAATTGAATGCTATGATCGCTATCATCACTAACTATAAAATTAGAAACTCGTCTCTCTCCATTCCTTATTTGGTTATGTAGAAATTAATATGATATAGAATGTACTATAAATACATTTATAGAGTAGATACACGAGAAAAACAAGGTAAAACTTGTGAAGAAATTCAGATGCGTCAAACATATAATCTGACCAAAAATAGCTATATAGAATTTAGATTCAATTATTTGATCGAGTTTAAATTTTATCAATATGTTTATTTTCTAGGGGGTTAGCTTGGTGTAACCAACCGAGGTTTGAAAGATCCTTAAAGTAGATTTAGAATATGTTTTTGTTATTTTAATTATTTTTCTAGTTAATTTTTAATTTTAATTATTTTTTTAATTAGTTTTAGATTCTTTTAATTATGCCGATTTTAACTTGTTATAAATAGTTTTTTGAACCAATCAAAGGCTACAATAATCCTTTCAGTTTCAATCAAAGACAAATCATCCACATCGATATATCAAGGTGATGCCATGAAAATTTTATTGTCTTCTCAACTCCGGCTAAATTCCTAGTAGCCAAGGAGGGAGCACACCCTTTGATTCTATTTGTATTTTTTATTATCAATATATAGTGTATGATAAGCATCGATCATCAATCCACTCAATCATTTCATATGACAATCCTTACAACCGGATTGCCTGAACTCGACACAATCTCAACAATGTTGTTTGTGAGCCATCATTAATTCGACCAGATCTCAAAATTTGCTAACACTATTTGGTATGATAGTATTGTTCTTAATAGTGCACAAAATTAGACAAGAAACGAAGTATAGACTCGACCTAATAACAAATGATAATGATGATCTCAACCAAAACCATGTAGATAACATGTTGACATTTAAAGGGGGATGTATGTTTTTTTTTTTTTTTTAGGAAAAAGGAAAAAAATTATATCCAACACCAAAAAATAAAAAATAGAATCAAGGGTGAGCTCAATTTCTAAAAACAAATTAAACAATAAATAAATTGGAGTAAACTATGAATTTAAATTTCAATGAAACAAGAACTCAACTACAACATTTGTACACAAAGGAGAATGATTAGATTATTAACCCTTGTAGCCTATTTGGAACCAAATCAATTCCGTATATGATATAGATTCAATTAATAACTTATTATAATTTTTATGTTTGGAATAAAATAAAAAACCACATAATTAAATTTAATTATATATATTATTTAGAATACTTGTAGAATTAAATTGAATTAAAAATCTTGAGTATTTTCCCTTGATTTAGAAATCATTTATTTTTGTTAAAAAACATTTTTTTTGTTATGTGAAAATAGAATCCATTATTATTTTATAACAAATCATGATGCATTTGCAAGTTGGGTTGAGATACAATTTTATTTGTTGTGAGTTGGATTTCCCTTCGATTGGAATTGAATCTGTTTGGATGCTGAAATTATATTTGTTTTTGGTGCAGCTCATATTGATCATTGCAGTCCTGAAGTGTCCGCCTCCATGCTTTGCAGTATGATCACTTTTATATGGTATGTGAATAAATCTTTTGGGATTCAAACTATTAGATGTAGCTAGAAATATTCCAACACAGCATTGCAAACAATTTCAAATGTTGATGATGCACACCACAAGCTTGGTATTTCAATTATCAAGTGTTCATAATTCTTAGTAACTAGCATTTAGCTCAACAAAATGCTTGCAGCATCCATCAATTCCCTCTCGATCCTAAGCTCTTTCATCAAACCAAAATGTTTGTCTCAATAATGACCCTTGCCTTTGTGCCTCTTCGTGTCAAATTGCAGATATATTGCGATATGGTGGTTTTTTCTGGTCTGAGAAGGATGACAAATGAAGCGAAAAATGTATAATTATACAATTGCTACACCAAAAGCTATCAATAGAAGACCTATTTAAAGATTGTGTGCCAGAACAAAATTTTCATCAGTGATCGTTTCTTGTTTCACCAATGTTTGTTTCTTTTTCCAAAGCTTTTGTTGAAGAAGAAAAGGAGACCATGGAGAGAAAGGTTTTTGCGAGAGAAAAGAAGTAGGAATATTTTTAAAATATATAGTATTTTTTTTTATTTGGAATTTTGTAGCAAATGAAGGGTCTCCCTTTTAATTTATTTTTATTTATTTTCATGATTCAGTATCCTTAAAATAATTTTAAACACGAGACTTGATTTAACTTCGGAATTGAATTTAATTCCAGAGATTCCAAGCAGGCTATTAATTAATCATGTCCAGATACAAAGAAAACAACAGCATTAAAGCTCCGTACAAACAGATGAGGCAATTGGTTAATGTATCTTAGGAAAGATTGGTTAGCGGCTAAATTAACATTCGAATTTTCGGCAATAAATTATATGTTGTTTTGGATACTACGAAATTCACAATTCTTGATAGTCTCTATGCTGTGAGAATTTTAAGAGGCAAGAAGGCAAAGATAACAGACTAAACTTGCTGATCTCTATGCTGTGAGAATTTTAAGAGGCAAGAAGGCAAAGATAACAGACTAAGTCTTTAATTAGGTGAATGTGAGATTTCCGAGACTGCTGAAAAGTGATGCCTGAGAGTTCATATACCAAATTCCACAGTTGAAAAGGACAACAGTTCACATTTGACCCAAGATTTCTTTTATTAGGACTCTGACATATTTCAAAGAAAATCTGACAATCCCTTGCAAACCAAACAGCATAGGAATATTATATCCATGAAAATTATCACCTTCTAATCCCTTTTGAATCCAAAATTTCTGCTGCCAAATGCAATAGACATTAGACTAGTATGGACTGGGGACTGGCATTTATATGGTCAATAAATTACACGACTCTTTCAGCAGACACGCAAAGCATAAGAAGTTTGGCAGGTGGCTGTTTTGCCTATTTTCCTGAATGAATAAATTCACATTAAATGTTTTGACCAAGTGACCAGTCCTCATGCTCAAACATATCCTTCAAAGTTCTACATAATTTCATTAGGGCTATCTATCTAAACAACAAACGTCAATGCTGATAAATCACCTACTAGGTCATCAAAAATTAAACTAAGAAAAGAAAGTTACCAGATCCTTTAATTACCAACTAAAGAGGGAGCACTCAGAAGCTTGTCATCACCAGCAAATTGAAAATAGATTAATGTTCATGAGGCTGCCTCAGGATATCAAAAATCTACTGGTAATTAATTAATAGCTGGCCTTTGAGACCAGTGAAACGCTAAGGTGTACCATGCACATATTGCTAAAACACTATGAAATCCAATTTGAAGTAGTTGAAAGAAGAATGCTGAACATTTTCCTTTTCTACCAGGTTGCTTCACATGGTCGATTATGCGCCTACAGATACATAATTAATGTACTAAGATTCTAATTGGAGGGTAAAACTCCAATTAGAATAGAACAAGCATGGATCTAGAATGGTTGGGACACATGCATTTTGATTTTTGACTGTTCTAACTAAAAAATGTGTAGCTAACTAGTGCTGATTTAACTTTTGTGGTAATCTACCACACAAAGGACATTGGAGTATAAGGAATAACATTGAAATAAGTAGTGGACAGTACTCAAAAGAGGGTCTGCCAGTGAAGTACGCCAAACCGCAGTAAGCACAAGATGTATAGCATGGAGACTGGCTTAGAAAGGAGAGAATTCCATGTCTGCAAGGAAATAGAGTATATACATAAAGGATGATGATCAGGAAGGAACCAAGATACCCATTGGTTTAGAAAGTAGTATGTTAAGACCATCTAGGGTTTTAACTGTTAAGTTTCTATGAGTTACTGCAAGATACCAAACAAGGAGGTATTTTGCATTCATGCAAGACAAACAATCAAATTGCGCCCATGACCACATGATTTTCTTCTAATATAATTAAGACAAAACTGCATCCAATCAAAGTCTTCTCAAAAGCCCATGAACGCTTAGAAAAGAAATGTGAAAGAGAGAAGAGACAGCTCATTTCCCTACATCATCCATGTCCAAACAAAGCCTATAATGAAGCAAAGAAACCCCACCATCATTAGACACCAAAATGTTCCTTCTAATTTACGTTTCCTAGCTATATCTTAAAATGATTATTATTGTTTAATTAAATTTTAGCATTAAGGTCAGTTAATATGTATATTTTCTTCATGTTTTCTTCTTAATTTACCTAATTATGTGCATTATGTTGATGTTCAGATGATGGGAAGGTGGGTGGAGGAGACAGAAAAGAAAATAAAAGGGCATAATGGAGAGGCCATGAAATTAGATACTATCAATAAATACAAAGGAGTTGACAGGCCAGGTTTGAAAAGATTGACCTGCGTCTCTCTCTCATCTCAAGAGAGCAAAAACTCAGACTCTCCTTGTCTCATCCCATGAGAGATCAGAAGAGATTTATCCCATCTCCAATGAAACTGCACTTCTCATATGATGAGTCATTGAAAGCCCTACAGAAACCAAAGAAACAACCCAAACAGAACAGAGAGAAAGGAGAACAAAAAAAAGGCAATAAGTGAAAGAACTGATTGAAGATTGATGACAAGAAAGAGAGAGAGAGAGAGAGAGAGAGAGAGTATATATAAATATAATCCAATAATAATCTTCATGAACTTTCATGAAGCCCATCTCTCCCGATCCTCCGTCATGGCTATATAATTTAAAAAGAGAACTTAGGTAGGCTTGGAACTAGCTAGAAGTCATGAGAGTGATGGTGGTACATTGTTGGATCATGTCGACTCATTGCATGATGATCTCTCTGGTTGTTGTGGTTACTATCGTCCTCTTCATCCATCCTTGATCCCATTTGACCTGAACCAGCAGCTCCAAGATTCAAATAAACCAACCTTGAATCAAGGTTCAAGTTAGCAAGATTACTACCACTGCTGCTTGTATTATGTTCATCACTCATTGATGGATAAATAAGGGTTGAAGTAGCATTCACATTCCCTTCTTCGCGTGAAAGAACCATAGCTGCGGATTGAACTAGCTCAAGACACAGCCTAAGCTTGTTGGGCTCCATGTGGGCTAGACCCGGGACTGCCCCCTTGAACAAGAAATCTGAGGTTAGGGTTCTAAGAATGTCAAGAGGGGTGACTCCATCAACGGTTCTAACATTAGGGTCAGCATGATGGTCAAGAAGTACTGCAACCATATCTGGTGACACCATTTCTGCTGCAATGTGAAGAGGAGTTTTCCCTGCCGGCCCTGCCTGATAATTAACATTAGCTGCACCAAGCTCAAGCAAGGCTTTGACCACTTCCCGGCTACAATTCTCGACAGCATAATGTAAAGCCAGTGCTTCATCAAGATTGAGGCCTTCTCCCATTACCATAAGCTTGACTAGTTCAACATCAGATGAATCTAACGCCCTTTTCATTCTTCGAATTTTTTGGTCCTCGAGATCAGCAGCTGAGGTAAGATCGTGGAGATGGTGGTGATGGTGGGGCATTAGTGATCTTCGAGCAATAGATGATTTGAGGCGTAGTTCTTCAATTTTGGCCACAACATCAATTGGAAGGTGTTTAGCTAGGACTTCTGGTGGTAGGCCTGATTTGGCCACAAGATGTGAGCAAGTGGTCCAAAGTTGGTGCATATCTTGTTTTCTTGAAGCTATCAGCACCTTCATCACATCTTCAATTGAGGCCTTCTCTACCATGTTAGCCAATTGCTTCTGAGGAACAGAAAACAAGGGAATATATATTAGCATTGGTAAATGGAATTAGTTGCAAATAGAATTCCCTTTTATTGCATTAGTGTGTGATGGGATGTTTTATGCAAAAAAATTGTTCATCTTGTCCATCTCTTTTCACAATCTTTTACCCAAATGAGGAAAGTGCTTGTTTCACATAAATTCAATTAGCACACTGTGGAAGAAAAGACTGGAGATGAAGAGCTAAATTTAGAAAGTCTTGGTTAATATGTACAGCATAAAGATGGAAGATCCCAACTCAAGAAACCAAAAATGATACATGAAATCAAGAAAAAAACCTCTTATCTTACATGGACGCAATCAACATTATATTTGACTTGTACAAGACTAGTGCTACAGTGCTTGATAACTATTAAAAGCAGAAAGAACAGAAGCTAGTAAGAGGAAAAGAAGAAGAAAAGCTCACAAACACTGTTATGAGAAAATTGAAACAATAATTGAATCACCATCTACAAAAGAAAGTGTAGAGTGACCTAGTACAAGAAAAGAAAGTACTATAAATGAGTGTGGGATCAAACTCAACAGCTTGAAATGAGCTAGGAAGCCAGGTACAGGCCAATTGAACATAAAGATACTTAGAATATGAAACATGAAACAACCTCTCATCCACTTCATCATGGGATAATAAAATTTCCCATGTAACAAAAAAAGAAAAAAGGAAATGAAAAAAATCTAAAAACCCACCACAAAAATACCTTCCCACTTCCCAAAAACCACAACCAAAAAACATACGAGTACTATACTCTACACACTCATCAAGATTTTGAGAGAAAAGAGAGAGAGACAAAGAGAGGAGCACAAAAGAAAGGAAAAGAAATCTTGAAATGATCATAACTAGTTGCTATATATGACTGACTACAAGGAAGAAAGACCTGAGTGAGCATTGCAAGCTGTTCAACACCAAAGTATCTAGCGGCAGCAAGTGTGTCAAGAGCAAGATCAACGGCTGAGGTGCAATGTGTATGCCAACACCCTCTCTCACCACAATTAGGCCTTGGCTCATGTTTTTGTGGCACAATAGAGACTTGTCCACTATACAAGAACTGTAACAGCAACAAGAACACCTCATACCCCACTGAGTTAACTGGTATCACATTAGACCTCGAACCTGGTGATCCAACCGTGTTTATCCTGGACCCGGATGGGTCTAGCCCAGATGGTGGATCAGGTCCACAAAAAAACTTCCTGAAAAACAAACTTCTTGCTGCTAAAATACACCTGTGAGCATGAACTAAACGACCCTCTACACTGAAAGTTACATCAGAGAAAGCTTGGCCATTGATAAGAAGGTTAAGATAGTCTAAAGATAGAGATCTTAGAGAGTCTTCAAGAGTCATGACTCCAAAAAATATGTATATTTATCTATATGGTTTTGTTTATTAGCTAGGGTTGCTTCTTGCTTGCTATATATATATATAATACAATAAAGAGCAAGAAACAAAGAAAAGAAACAAAAAGGAGTGGAGGCTAAAGGGCAGTTAGCAAGAGGAAGAGAAGATAAGAAGAGGGTTTTTTTTTTTTTTTTTGTGTTCTTGCTATGGATGATGGTGATGATGGTGGGTTAGTGTGTTGTGTTACTGTATGTTTTAGAAAGAGAAAGAAAGAGAGATTCTTTTCTCTTGAGTTTGAGAGAGAGAGAGAGAGAGGTGGTGTTAGATATTTAGAGAGAGAGAGAGGGGGGGGGAGAATCAATATGGATGGCTATTCTGGGCGGCAGAGGTATTTAAAAAAAAGGGGTGAGAAATTAATTATGGATAAATAAATAAATAATGGGATTGTAATATAATTGTTAATAATTTATGAGATATTTATTACTTGACTTAAACCAATTTGAGTTTAAAAACAAAGAAAAAACTTGGCTGACTTTGTTAAAATCCAGTTTGATATAACTAAATGGTTAAAATTTAATTTTCAATTAGTTTAATTTTTTAGAAGAAATGTTTTTTATTGAGGTAATATTATTTTAATTTTAAAAAAAAAGTTAATATGTGTAGACCCTGAACCATGACCTCGGTTTTACAACTTGGAGTAGATGAAGTTTTGATTGATAAAAAAATGAAGCAAAATGATATTATTCTTGGTGACTTATTAAGGGTGTTGACCACTAGGATAATGGGCCATGTTCATGTTCATTCATTAATTTTTAACCACTTTGTTTGTATATGGTTGATGGAGGAATTAATTGTGTGCTGTTTATAATTAGTTTAATTACAACTAATTAAAAACTTTAATTAATTTCTTATAAGTTTTTTGTGCTTAAATCAAAAGAAAGATAAGAGTCGATCGATGATATTGAGCTATATATATATAGCTTAACTTCCATATATATATATATATATATCCCATTTGTTGAATCTTTTCATTTAAGAATCTTAATTAAATCACACATAACAAGGCTTAACTTTCTCTTAATCTTAATTAAATATAATAAATATATATAGATGGTAAAAAAGTATCAAGTGAAAAATTAAATTCCTGATTTGTGGTCAACAGGCAGCGATTCTGTTTTCCCCTTTATCTTGATTGGAATATTTGAAGGTTTTTTCTTTTTTCTTTTTTTTTAATTTTCCTTATTTATCATGCAGTGACATATATATTAGAATTTTACGAACGTGTTTAGCTCTTGCTTTAGTTCCTCTTACTTTTCTAAAAATAAATAAAAAAATAAAGCTGAAAAGGAAGAAATTAAAAATCAATATATAGTCTCCTGAATTGTACCTCATTTAGAATAAAATAAATACAACGAAAAGAAGTACATGACTGAATGTTTTTGGCCCTGTGTGGCCAATCTCTCTAGGTAATATAATTAATTAATTCATGGTCTAAAATAACAATATTTAGTTAATTCATACGTACGATCTAAGATTAAGAGGAAAAAACAAAAAGGAAAAGGAAAAAGAAAAAGAAAAAGAGTAGGTCCTCAAGAAAACTAGTGCTATCTTCTATATATACGAGGCCTTAGGCTTTACTTCAGCCAATCACACCTCAGGGATTATAATTTTCTAAATCTTTTCTCAATATTTTCAGATTACATACTTAGTCAATAAGAAAGCTACAAAAGACAAAGTTTATAACTTCAAAAAGAATCTGTTCCTATGTCGTCCTAATTGGCCAACTAACCCTTAAGACTTCCAGTCAAAACTCCTGTGATACCACTGATCCCCGCAGTCCGTTGATGTTAGCAGGGACACGACTATTATCCACATTCTCAAATTAATTCTCTAATTAAAATCAATCCCAATTAGATTATAATAATTAATTAATTAATTAATCAATCAAAACGCTCCCTCCCTCTTTGTCTAGATCAATATACAATTGGTTATATATAGTTCTAGCAAGTCATGCATGGTACTTAAGAAAGTATATATGTCAATTAATCATTGTCAATCTGCCTTTAAAGTATGGAGATATGGAGGTTTTTGGCTCACCCTATTGGCAAAATTCACTCCCTCGAATCTATTGACTCTAGTTAGTTTACGCATATTCTTATATATCCCATGCCAGAGGACACATATATATAATTAAGCTAGCCAGAAGACTAATTAAATACAACATTAATTAGTATAATATTCATGATTACTTGATAAATCAATTAATAGTACATTAGCAAATTGATATTGTTTATGAAATTGTAATTTATTCCATTCATACTCTTATATTTGACCTCAAAGTCATGCGTGATGGTACATTTATACATTATCAAACACATCCAATTAATATATATTTCACAAACCATATATATATATATATGTGTGCTCCAATTATTATTATGATTATTAGAAACTTCATTCATGCATGAATGACTACAAATTAATTTACAGAAGCCCTGCAAGTGCAGGAGCATCGGCTACAAGATACTTTGAAGATTTATATATATATATATATATATATATATATATATATATTTCACAAACCATATATATATATATATATATGCTCCAATTATTATTATGATTATTAGAAACTTCATTCATGCATGAATGACTGCAAATTAATTGACAGAAGCCCTGCAAGTGCAGGAGCATCGGCTACAAGATACTTTGAAGATTTATATTTCAAAAGACATGGACATGATGAATGAATTTTAATTATAGTTTTGTCTTGAAAATATGATAAAAATTGTTTTTTAAAGTATTTTTTTATTTTTAATATCAGAACATCAAAATAATATAAAAATACTAAAAAAATATTAATTTAAAACTAAAAAAATTCAAAAATCATAATAAGACCGGTGTGTATTTGGATGGGAGGTGGTTTGTACTTTTTTTTGGGTAAAAAGCATGTTTTTTTACCTCTTGAAAGTGTGGTTTGTGATTAAAGGATGTTATACCCTTGAAAAAAATTATTAATTTAAAACTAAAAAGTATTTTTTTTATTTCTAATATCAGAACATCAAAATGATATAAAAACATTAAAATTTATTAATTTAAAACTAAAAAAAAACTTTAAAATCACACCAAACAACCAAGCGGTCCATAGAACATCCAAGCTAAAAAAATAAAAAGAAAGAAAAAAAGAGTGAGTATTAATATTAATAATGATACCCGATAAGAAAGGTAGCCTCAAAGTTAGCAGGAAAAAGTTTTGCCTTCAACTTTTTTATTTACCAACCAAATGCTGCTATAAACAGCATGATTACACTGTCACCACTAACACTTCTACGAGCTACTACATAATGGGCGAGGGAATCTGTAACAAAAATCAACACAAAAATGTATCAGTGACAAAGACTCCATAAGAAAGGGATGGCTAAGAAATGAAAAGGATAGAAAATAATTGAAGAAGAAGAAGCAGCGGCCATGGCATGTAGCCATGTACCAGTACTAGCTGTAAATGTGGACTTCAAAAATAAATAAAAATGGGGAATTAAAGGGAGGGGGCTGGAAATTGGGGTCATTGGGAACCGTGTCGGCCGGGTCTTGAGGGTTCATGTTCATATATCGGGACTAGTGCCCAACAACATCATGTTCAATTAATATTTTAGGAGGGGTCAGACCTACTGCACGTGAGACAAGACCTTGGCACGTGCACTAACCAAAAAGATTGTTTGTTTTCTATACCATTTGTTGCTTCATGGCTTGGTGTTGTCCAGTAGACAAAAGGAGGCCAAGGGAAGAAGAATACGTGCTTGGTAACGCTTTGTGCAAGTATTTTCTTCATTAAAATTATGTTTTTTCCTCGTATAAAATATTTTAAACTGAAAAAGTAAACGCAATTCAAATAGAATATGGTGTTTGGAATTGTGTTTCAAAACGGTATTTAATAAAAATATAATTATTTTTTAAAAAAATAATGTTTTAATATTTTTAGATGATTTTAATATGCTAATATTAAAAATAATATATATTAATTATACTATAATCATAAACACCATTTATTGAACTCTGCATGCTCACATGTTGTCATGAATTCATATCTCCTAACATTATTTAAAGTGAAATTTAATTTAAATTAATTTTAAATTAATATTTGAAAGACATTACAAGTATATACCTAAACCTTATCAAGTAAAATTAATAAATTCGAATAATAATTATAAGAAGAAGAAGAATTATAATTATAATTATAATTATTAAGCAACGAAATCATATTGATTGACAACACATCCACTGACTGTCTTATGATTTCAAGACCCTCGATTTGACGTTTGACTTGTCTTTTCACTCCCTCACCTTTCCCTTTTATTTCCCCTCTCTCTCTCTCTCTCTCTTTCTCTCCCCCTCTCACTCCCTCTCTCTCTCTGTCTTCCATGTCAAGATTTGATTTACAATACACAATTTCTACGCTGTACAATACCATCTCCACACTTTCTAAAGGTAGGACGTCCTGAGAGTTAGGTATCCATTAGGTGCCCACCATGCCCTAATTAACTTGCTACATTAATATATGAGGCAATAATTTCTTTTTTTTATATAGAAAAAAAAATGAATGAACGAGGCATTAATAATAAAAAAAAAATGAATTAGATTGAGTGAAGGGAAGAATCTTTTTTGCTCGGTACTGTACAATGGTAAGTAGATTGTTTTCATGTTACTTTTTTGAATTTAAATTCTTCAAAAATACATATTCAAAGGAGTTTTTGTATTTTTATAAAATACATGTTACTATTTTGAATTTGTTAATTTTTTAAAAATTATTTTTAATATCAGCACATTAAAATAATTTAAAAACACAAGAAAATTAATTTGAAAAAAAAATTTAATTATTTTCAAAAATATTTTTAAAATACAAAAATAAATACTCTCTAATTGTTATCTAATTTTATGAATCCGACCTTCTTTCTCTAGCCCAAGGCCGGATGGAGGTGCCCTTTTCCTTTCCTTTCCTTTCCTTTCCCCCCCTTTTTTTTTTAATTATTATTTTCTTCATGGCAAAAGAGTAAAATTAACTTTGGTGATGTTATTTCTTGTCTCTTAGTTCTAGCCCTTATTGGCATCACAAAATTTAGATAAGCTTAATATTGTAATTAAGTGCACTTTTTTACGCAAGTTGCATTGCAAACATTAATCCAGCAACATGATATTGCTGCGACACACTAACAACAATAGCAAAGTCTTAAAATATAATTTATATTATTTTCTAACACATCCCCTCAAGTGAAAGCTATTTGAGCTTGAAACTTGCATAGGTTTACTTTACTTTATAATTAATTTTTATCAAATAAATGGAGATGGTGAGATTCGAACTCGTGACCGCTTGGTCATCAAGACTCTGATACCATGTCAAATAATTATCTCAACTCAATAGTTTAAGTTGTTATGTGAGGTCTCAGAATATAATTTATATTATTCTCTAACAATAATCATCAAAAATCCAACTTAAGCAAAATGCTGAATTAGTTTGTTTAAGTTATAGACAAGTTTCTGCATATTAATATGCATGTAAGAAAATTATTGCAAAAAAAAAAAATTAAGAAAATCATTGCAACAAAATTAAGGTAAAGTAATCCCTATGACATCATGAAAAAATTAAAAACATAAATATTCCACCAAAAGGGTTATCAAATAATGAGTTTCCAAAAACTCAATGAAATCTAAAATTCGTAAGCCAATACACCCACCGGTTTCATCTGAATTTGTCAATCCCTATGAAAGAAGAAAAAATTTGCAACAAAACCCCTTGACAGTACATTTGTTTTAATCCAATTCAATATATATTTTTTTTATTCAACGAGGTATTTAAAGGTTTTTACATAATTATTAAATTTATTCATTTTGTGCGAGGTCTATAAGTTAATACAGGTTAATAGTTTTTTAAAAAATATTAATGTTATTTGAAGGAAAGAATTAAAAAGATAAAACAAGTTGAATTTTTTTTTTTTATTTACGTGGGGTGTCCGGGCCAGCTTACGCGCACCACGACTATTCCCCACGGCCCACTGGACATCCTGCAAGCCCAGAAGCAGGTAAGGCACCGCGGGGGTGACAGGCGTGCACATAGAGGGTCGAACCCGGGACGGGGGCGGAACAAGTCACATGATTGACCACAGCAGCTAGACCCTTAAGTGCAAAAACAAGTTGAATTTTGATCAGTTTGCAATATGATATATATATATATATATATGGATAATTCCAATTCCAAGTTAATTTTTTTACATCTAGTTTCATTGAAGGAAGGATTAATTGGGTCCTGACTTGAACAGCTGAACTAGGCTAGGTACAGTGAGGCTAAGCCCACCTCCAACTCGGTTTTGGACATTTATATTTAATTTCTCAGCTTTTAATATTGGACAAAAAATCGAAATCCCCAAACTTAATTGCTAAAGTGGTGATTATGAGGACAGCACACGTTACTATATCCTGTCTTGTTGTTTGCTTTTTATTATTATTATTGCTGTAATATAGTATTTTTAATAAATTAAAAAAAGATTGGATGAATTGTATAGCTAGCCGGCCAATAGCAGCTTGCATGGCTCAACAAAATCTGTGGTCGGACCGAATTACAAAGCATTGGTTCCTCTTTCATTAAAAAAATAGAAGCAATAATCGTGAAAATTCCATCAAGATATTGCTATAAAGGGATAGCGGCATTCTCTGGTAAAAGAACATATAATAATGCAAGATTCCACATTAGGAAAGAATATAAAAGATGAAATGCTTTCGTTCTTATCTCCATGGTGCAGAACAACGGTTGCCCTAATATTTTAATAGCCAAGTTGGTACCATATCTTGTGATTTTCCTATCTACAGCATGGTGCCCTTCTGCTTTTGGCTTTGTAAATTTATTTTTCTATGTAAAAGGGTGTTACCGTGTTGGCTAGATCATCGATTGAAAATTAATTAATTTAATTGTTCATCATTTTCAAACTTTTTTTGAGTGCTGACCCACAATTGGATGGACGGACCTACCTAGCATTGGTTTTTATATTGGGTGCATTGATTCACGTTTTCTACAGGCACCTTCATGTTGCTGTAAAAACTGTCCATGGCCATTCATAAAGGAGGTATCATTTCGGTCCTTTTTGTTTGTTGAGTTGTCCTTTCAACCCTTGTTTTACCCTTTCATCTTTATTTTTCTTACTCTACCCGTTGATTGAAAAAAAAAACAAAAACAAAAGATAAAGAGAGAAGATTTTTCTTGCTTTATTAATTCATACGTACGCCTAGCATTTCATAAATTAGCAAGTTAAAGCCAAAGTCTATTTCCTTGGATCTTCATTTGAAATTCATGTCCTTTTGTGTGGGTTGATGATAGTGTTATTTCTTGTTGGCCTGGGTTTTATGTTGAAATAGATAAAAATTCACCTAGTCAGATTTTATTAACATGATAAATCAATTCATAACCCGATCACAATCTAAGTAAAATCCATTTTGACTTTTCAAATCTTGTCCTGTTTGGGATTGCGGTCCGAACTGAGATTGGTCAAAATCATTTTTTTATTTAAAATTATTTTTTTTATGTTTTCGGATCGTTTTCGTGTGCTGATATTAAAAATAATTTTTTAATAATATATATATATTTTTTAATGCTGAATTTTATAACTTGGTGGATGTAACACCAACAATTGACAAAAAATCATACCCGGATTTAAATAGGGGTATGGCTAATGACACTGTTAGTTTTGTTTCCAAGCGAACAATATCCTATCAACTTAAACTTGGATTTTCATTTATATATACACTCGAGGTTTAAATTTTATAGAAGTGATGGAATGGCGATATAAGAATGTAGTTGAAGGACTGTTTCTTATTACGTAGCTTAAAAACACAAGGTAAAAAAAGAGTAAGTTTTAGCTTTAGTTCAAGAGGATGAAATATTGAAAGGAGAGAGTAATGAAACCAAGCTTTGATTTTAGAGAGATTGAATTCCTCAATGGCTATACATCCTTTAAGGCCTGAGTGAGTACTGTTTATGATCTTCTGAACTCCATAGTGACCATTTGCATTTATATTAAAAATGAAATTAGTAACTACTTTAGTATCCTTTTTGGAAGAAAACAAAAATTAAGAAAATGTCTGGAACAGGAGTGCACTGTACAAGTGAAAAGTCAAGTTTGCAGGTTGATGGTACCTTGTAACAAATGGGATTGATGTAAGCTTCGTTGATTTTGTTTTTTGTTTTGGCTGTTAATTGATGCAAACCTCTTAAGCATCTGATAGACAAGAGACTTCGATATTTTATATCAGCAGAGAAATTCCTAACGCTTTACTAAGAGTACTGGGATTTGTAGCCAACAATAGAAGCCGGTCTTTGTATATAGTACGTAAAAATATTTGATCTGGCCTTGCCATGAAATTTCTGTAAGTTCACGGGAAACGAATATTGCCAAAAAAATCATTAATCATGATTCTGTTTCAATATCGGATGGTTCAAACACTTATTCAGCTTCAGATTACTGAATCCGATGGTTCAAACTCCTACTTCAACGTTGAAAGATGTCTCTTGAGGATTTCCATAGACAGCAAAGAAGATACTCAAACCTCAAAGCTTGCACTTATGTTTTTCACAGGGAATATTGTTTACCAGACACTCCACGCATACAGGGATAAGACCTTTCAATGCATTTAGTTTCTCAAGATCACTAAACTCTAACAGAATCTGCACCCCCCTCTCCAGTCTCCTCAATTGAAGTCGCCATTATTGGCTCAATACATTTAACCTTCGTTTTCAAATTGGACTCATATAGTTCTTCCGCATGTGGTATCTCACTAACTACACCAGCTGGGATGCAATACAATGGCTTTGTTTCATCGCTTTCAAAGTCCCCCTTCGTATAGAGTCCCAGAGAAGAGGACAATTGAGCTAAATTATTAGTTACTAGAAACAGTGGTATCTCTCACTCCAAACGAAGTCTTGAAGAAGTTTTGAAATTAAAGAACCAGGTTTGCTGAACTGAACTTGGTGATATCATCAATCATTTATCGAGCATTCAGCAAACAAGAGTTGACCGGTCATTTCCTTGAAGGCTTTTTCAAATAGAAACAGTTCCATGTCCATTTCAATCATGTCTAATCTCAGGGTCTTTCGATCTTGAGAGTTACAGAACCCAGGGTGGACAGAATTTCAAAGTTTTATCTGATCACTCCAAGGACTGAAGAAGGAGGAAAAATTGCACGAATTATTGTGACAATACGCTCTCCGTATGGGAGATAGATTTGGTAAGTTGTCCAACTAAGTTATGTCTAATATTGAATGGCTACAATGATAGGATCCACTTTGACTTTGGACTTGGGGACTCTTAGGTGGAACCCATTTGAATTTAGTAAGGTTGTCCTATCTTATAAAATCTTGATGTCTAGTAAGGTGGTAGTAACATGGACAATTTTCCATGTAAGGGAAGTTGTTGGGGATTGCATTTGTGGAGGACGTAGGGTCAAAATTCCACGATTGATCTTGCCATTTATAGTGGTGGAATATTTGGAGTCAGCTCAAAACAAAAGCAACCCAATTCTCCCATCCATTAAGGGAATCCTTTAATATCGTGCACCTTCCACCAATTAAGGCTCTCAGGCTATGTTCTCTCAAAGACTTGATCAGAAATTAACCCTCTCTTCCTTGCATGTCCATCAATCTTTTTAATTTAGGGTTTGAGATGAAGACAACATCATATTTTTATCTATGGAAGGTCGGCCAGTTTTGACTTGGTGAAATGACAGACTCTAAAGGTGACAAACACTTGTTAATCTAACTAGTAAAGAATTTGACTATATTTGGTTTGCCACATGTACTATTCCAAAAGATTTTCCATATGTCCACATGGTCTTGGCGTAAATCATTAGGCTTTGACACCTACGATTAAGCCGTCTGACCACTGCTGAAGCAATGAAAAGATCTACCGTGTGAAAATCCTTAGTGAGAATTGTTTTAAGCAATCATGTTAGCAACTTAGCGCGTTGAAATATTCTTGCATGCCACAAACCTAGCTACCTGTTTTTTTTAAAGGGAAGTGACAGAAGATTTACGTTTTTTATTATAAAAATATCATGTATGAGAAGTGTGCATACCCCCCATTTTGTGAAAAGAATAACTTCATTCAATGATTTAGCAATTACATAATGCATTCATCATTCGCATTCGATGATCTTGAGGGGAAAAAGGGACAAGAATCGTCGGCAATATATTGGAGACATTTATAAATCATTTAAAACGTTCATATGGCTTCGAAAATAAAAATCCATGAAGAAGAAAACAACCATATTTTTCTATGTTGATCTAATGGGAAGGCCAATTAAAATCGCTGGTGGTGTCCTGCTAGCTGAAGAAGATCATTCAATCCATCTGTTCAGTTTCGTTTGTGCAAGAAAAAATTGCAGAGGAGGCCAGGCTACAACGAATATCCCAAAGTTATCTTAATTTGCCCTGTAGTCAATGGAGTTTCTGTGATGTATTTTAGACTGTCGCGGTTTTCCTAGTTGTTTTCTTGATAATTCTCAATAATATTAATTTCGCTGTTTGTACGCTCTTGTAGCTAGTTGATCTGAACTTCTACTTCGTGCCTTATCATATCATAACGAAATTATCAATTATAAGGGAAATAATGATAATAAATAACAACCAGGTTGTGAATTTTTTAATGATAATAAATAATTCATTTTTTGGATACATTTCTTTTTTGAAATTTGATATTTAATCCCATGCTTTAATTAAACCAAGGTGCAGCTTGATACAAGATTTGGTGACCTGGCCGTAATTCTTATACTAGCATGCTGGTTAATAGAGAATTCATCTAAAAAGCTCACAAATGATCTATAATCTCTAATGTTTTTTGTTTTTCTTGGTAGACGCGCGCCATAGCTTATGAGCTTAGTGACTTTGATTAAAGCAGAAGTGCATATGGTGACTTGGATTCATGAACATGGTGAAAGGATGAGGCTATTCTTTTAAGGTAGATGATTTCAACGCACACAGTGCAAAAACACTTAGTGTGTATTTAGTGATGTGATTGAAAATATTTTTTAAAAATATTTTTTTTAGTTTAAAAATTATGAGAAATTGATTATATTTTTGTGTTTTTTCCTGATTTTTAAAAGATAAAATCATAATTATATAACAACAACGATAATAATTTAGTAATTGAAAAGCACATGTAACTACTACATCACCAGACATTTACTTGTTAATTAAAGCATATATTGTGTTTTTTGATTGAAGGAATAGCATTTCACCATGGAAAGGGACTCAACGGCAAAAGCACATTGTGAAAAAGGCACAGATAACAAATCTTCGTGCTCAGAAAAAGAAAAAAAAATTAAAACAATTCTTCAGTACTGTTCAGAAAAAGAAAAAAATAATTAAAACAATCCTTCAATGTTCAGAAAAAGAGAAAAATTAATTAAAACAAATCCTCAATGTTTCAAAACAAAGGGTTTTTTTTTTTTTTTTTGCATGAACAAGTTGGTTATATAAAAAAAATATTGCATAAACTATATCTTCAATAAATCAGGTTTGTTTATAGGACCCGCATCGAATTTTCTTGCTTGCTTGGTTGACTATCTATAATTCGGTGTCGGCCAATGCAATTATTATCATTAATAATAATCAAGACATGAGAATATATTAAATAATTTGATCATTTACTCTACTAGCTAGGGCGATTTGCATTTCACTTGTCATATTCATTAATAGTTCTTACACTCTTAGATATATAAACATTTGGTAAGAAATGGAGACGATTGAGATTTTCATTAATCCTATTTTGAAATGGTACAAAATTATTTAAAAAATAAATTTATTTTTATTTTCCTTCAATAAAATAATATATATATATATATATATATATATCCTTTCTATTATAAGATACTAACTGAATAAACAAATAGTATGCAGGAAATAGTTATTGAATTTCATTATCGAAGCACATAATATTCATGAACAGCACAAGAACATAGAGAGTTTCGTGTCTCATATTCGGCACCGAATACTGGAAAAAGAAAGAAGAAAACGAGTTATACCCACGGTCTAAAATAATGTTCATGTCAACAGGGATCTAGTCCCGTATGCTTTGATGCACTGTTTGAAAATTGAATTGATAGATCCATATGCTAGAATATAAAATAATACATAATTAAATAAATATAAATGAGAGATTGGTAACGAGCCTCGTGTGGCCATGATGTAGAAAGATATTTATTCTAGTGGCAGGAACAAAACAAAAGACATAGTTTTCAACCGGTCAACTATCTTCTGTAAATCGTTGTTTATAGATTAGGGTTTATAAAATGTGAAGGAACATATCTAATATTTCAAATTATTTAATTAAAACAACAGTTTATGTGCTCTTCCGTCACAGAGCCCGAACATAATAAGTCCTATACCCAAAATAATCAAACGAATTTAATTAACTAATTGAACAAATTATAGCCCGTAAGCTTCATAATTATTCACAATATATATAAACATGGATCTAATTATCAATTAATTACCCCTATTTCTCTTGAAGAATCCAACCAACCTATTTTTATAAAATATTAAATCTATACTTAGTGTGTTTTTGTGGTGGCGTGGTTGAGGTTGTAACAGTGGTGTATATTTACTTTCGATAAAAGTAAGAAGAGTGATAAAAAAGATGGTTACGTGGATATTTTGAAAAAATCTAAATTTTACATTAATTTCTTCTCCTTACTTTAGCAAAATGGAGGGGCTGGTTTCCGATTTATTTTTGAATTATTTTTAGATATTGAATTATATTTAAATTTCAATTTATAGCATTTAAAATAGTCTTAAACATGAGATTTTTTTTAATGTTTCTTCTTTGACATAAAGACTTCTAAACATATACAATTAACCAAGTTTTTCCTAGTTGATATATGAAGATTTTATAATTATTTTTCTTAAGAAATTCAGATTAATTCTTTGGAGATTTTTTATTCAATGAGAACAGATTGAATTTTCAAGGAGGGTATAGGAGTTGTGGAAGGGATTAAGAATTAATTAAAAAAATAAAGAAAACAAAAAGGTGGTGTTTAAGACTTTTGAATGACCTTGCAGGCATTTGGGAGACCACCTCCCACTTGTAAAAAAGCAAAGAAGGGATCCTAGCAAACCCACTTTCTCTTATAACCCCTTTGACTTCCACCAACTAGGGCATAAGGCAATCATACCATCATGACATGGGAAGAACACTTGTTTGAGTGGGAGTGCATAAACTTGTGGCTTTCCCTTCTCTCATAAGCCCTTGTTTGTGTCCCATCTCTTCTTTTCTATATTGATGCTTGTCTTCCTAGCTACACTCAGCTTAATTATTTGTAACATAATCTCTGTTTGCTTGGGAGTTTTTCCAAAGGGATCTCTTTGAACCACCAACTCCACGAAGACCAAGACATCATGAACTGGTTTCTGGTGCGAAGAACCCTGAAGATGTACCACCAAAACAAGTTCATTCATTAATTAAGAAAAAAAAAACCCTGAAGTATGTATAGACTGATCTTGTAAAGGATTCTCTAGCCAATGTTATGCGGTAGCTAGTCCATTATAACTTGTAGCAGTGTTTGTTAAGGATGCCAGATAAAGTGTAAGAAAACTGTAGTATACTTTAAAAGAGATTTGGCTGAGCTTGTGATCAATTCTTTATTAAAATCTTGCTTGTAAAGCCTGTCTCCAACTTCTAAAAGCATAACTTTCAAACCCTTGCTTTGGCACCAATGAATTGAGTTAGATTTTGTATGAGACTCTCATTAATTACAATTACTTTCAGTTAAGGGTGGACATGATCATATTTAGACCTTTCAAAGCCCATATCAACTTTTGAATTATTAAACAAGGCACATAAAACTTTTTTTAATATGAATATATAAAAGTTGTCTATATTAATTTGAGGGGGGGAATCGAAGAAGAAAGAAAAGGGACGAATATAGAGGCATGCATAAGTTTTTTTATTAATAATTAAAGAATAGAATCGTTGGTTTTCAAGTTTTAAGGTTTTTTTTCTTTCGAAATACCAGCTGCAGATGAAAGTTTATATATGTATGGAATGTGCATGAGCATGAGCATGACCATATGAGCTCTATATTTACTTCCTTTCTTTGTTCTCCTTTCAATTTTTTCCTATTTCTGTTTTGCATTAAGAACAATAAAATGGGAGGAACATATATAAATCTTAATTAGAGAGTTGCCTTAATTATTTGTCAAATGGAAATGCTCTCATTATTCCTTGTCAAACAATTTTAAATCCAAGCTTTTTTATAAAAAAAAACAAATTCCAAGCAATGTATAGAAAAAAAAAATTGCTCAATTGGGCTAGGCCCAGGCCTAGGCGAGCACAGCTCCTGCTCACCTCGGTCAAGAGCGAGCTGCCCTACCAACTCACACTCATGAGCCGGATTGGTTCCAGCTCGCCCAAGCCAACCTCGGGTGAGCTAGCCACAATGCCTGACTTGACTGTTTTCTCCAATTCTCTCTCTATATGTTTTTATTGGTATTGATAATTTTTATGTGTAGTACACAATTTTCTGTCTCGCACATACAAATTTCTTGCAAGATAGATGTTATTTTATTACCAATAGTTACATTTTTTTTGTTATGCTTATCAGTCCACATGAACACCAATGAAAATTATTGTGAAACCTACAATATTTATTGATGAATATTGCAAACAATAGAAAACAAGAAAGAACACAAGATTTAACGTCGTTTGACAAAATACTTACATTCACAGGAGTAAGGAGTTTTTATTTCACTATATGTCAATTTAGGGTTACATAATGTATATTTACAATAGACCCATAGGACGCTTCACTCCCCTTGCTCCATTCCACTCCACTTCGGTATATGTCTATGAGCCACAAACTACAATACAAATAAATATACTCACCACTCAAGATATGGCACCCTAACTTTCTATCTAATGAGGTACAAACACAGAATCCATGGCACGATATCATACCAACTAATAAGCCAAAACAATTATCAGTTTGGACCTGTGCGCCTGGGTTTTGATCATTTTTTTTCTTTAAAGGACAGACAACATGTTGTTTGCTTTAAAAAAAAAATAGAGCAAGCAACGCGTTGCCTGCTGTACCTAAATTTAGGTGATTAGATTGTCACTGAAAAAATAGGACAATGGTGTTTTACATCTAAAAATTTATTTTCAACCATAAGTTGACCCAAAACACTAAGAAAACACCCTAGAGATCTAAATAAATCAGTTTATGCCTTTAAATAACTTTAAAAAAATCCAAAAACAAAAAAAAAATCAACCTAAAATCTAAAAAATTCTTGAGGTCAAATCTGTTATCTCATGCTTGAAGGTGAAAAAACAATAAAGTAAAACTTTTCTCATCGAAAAGAATTTATTGACACCAATATCGACTATTTTGGTAGTTGAATTTGGTGCCAATCGATGTTTTTCCTTACAACTTGAATTCGGTGACCCCTTCCCGGGACTTTAATCTAGAAACAAAAGAATAAAAAAATAAAGTTTTGAATCAAAAATGAATTTTAAAAAAAACTGAAAGGACTGAAAATGAATGAGTTACACAGTAAAATTATCAAAGTCAATTTTTGAGTAAATTTCAGAACACTCATCTAGTTCCTCTGTATTTTTAACTTCGGTTTTCTGCAATTGCACAGTAAAAGCATCATGGCTTTCAGTTTTTTTTTTTTAATTTTAGTGTTAATGTTAATTAATGTGTTGTTGAAAATTCAGATGACAACAATTTGAATTACTTACCAGATTTCACTATTTGTGCAGTGCATTTGTAGACTGAGCATGAAAAAAGGCTATTAAATCATTGGAAGCACTATGCCAAGGACCTCATGCTGGTTCAGTATGGAGCTTGTTCAGACACTCGGGAAACAAAACCAGAGCACAAGCTTCTATTTTACACAGGGTTGCTATATGGGCCAGGCTCGCACAGCTGCTCTCCCTGCACTTTAAGCATTAATGGCTTCGGCATGTAGGTAAAGTAATTGAGTTGTTGGAACCATAATTTTGAAACCCGGTCCGGCCTGGCGGGTCGACTCGGGACCCGGCCGATCCGGAGCTGGAACCGGACCGGGTTAAACAAAAAATAGAAAAAGTCATGACCCGATGACCCGGCAAAACCCGGTCAAAAACTCGGTTGCAACCCGTTGATTATTGTTTGTTTTTTTTTACTAAAACGACACCGTTTTGAATTTTTTAAAAAATAGGGATTGACCTGGGCGACCCGGTGACCCGGTCAAAACCGGGAACCCGGGCCTTAGACCGAGCCGGGTTTAAAAACTATGGTTGGAACTAGTTAAAATTTATTTAGAAAAACACTAGTTTACATGCCTCTAATTAATTTTTAAAAAATATATAATAAAAAATGTCTAGGCCACAATAAACTATTTGACATTGTTCATCATAAAATTTTTAGACTCGATTTCTTACCTAACTCAGGTTTAAAATTAAATTGTATTAAAGTTGTCTCAATATTACCCAGTTAACTTGGTTGGTTAAAAAATAACTCGATCAACCGGTAAAGAACGAGAAAAAAAATGATAAATTTAAAGAAAAAAATCTCTCGACCCAACTCTTTATTTGGTCGGGGTTTAAAATTAAATCGTGTGAGAGTTTTCTTGATATGATACAGTCGACGTGTCCGACCCAAAACAATATAGTCAACCGGTAAAGAAAGTTTGAAGATGAAATTGAGAAAAAAAAATTCATAAGACAAAAAAAATTATAACCAAACTCTTTACTTAACTCGAGTTTAAAACTGAATCATACGAGAGTTGATTTGATATTACCCAATCAATTTTGATGGTCTAAAATATCATGATGACGTTAAATAAATTTTAAGAAATACATAGAAAAAAAATGATAAAATTAAAAATAAAATATGCATCCGAAAAGTAAAGCCGGTGAACTACACACCAAATATTTTAGTATATTTAGGTAATAAAAATGAGTAATATTTCTAAAAGAAATGGTAAAAATGATAAGCAAATACTAATCATTAGTCTAATCTAACTTTGTTATTTAACCACTACTATTTTTCAAATAGTATTCAGGATATTTTCTTATATAAAAATAGGATTTTTTTTTGGATAGTCTCAATAATATATATTGAAATATTTCAAGAGGGTTATTCTAATTTAATATTTATGTGTATATATATAATGATCAATTATTGCTGAGGTGAAAGCCTTTTGAACATAAAAAAATTCAATATCTAAACTACAACTAATTTTTTGATATTATTATTAAATTAGGTTTAGTGAGTCAAACCAGAGAATTCCAGACTCAACTTCTTACCAAGTTTAAATTTTAAATTAAATTATATAAATTTTTTTTTAATATAATCCAGTTGACTTAGCTAGTTCAGAAATAAATAAAAAATCAAACAACAAAAAAAAATTAACAAAAAAATAAAACAAAGATTAGATGCGCAGGTTATGAGCTAGTGTATGAAATTAATTAAGATTGAGCTAGTGTATGAAAATGAGCTAGTGTATGAAATTAGCAGCTTGACTTAAAAAAAAAATTGAAGCCAATATCTTAAAAAAAAAAAAAAAACATTGGAACGATGACTTTGTGCATTGAAGGTTTATATATAGAAATAGGGATGGAGGTAGCTGCATTCTGTACAGTAGAAGTGTTAAAGACAAAAATGCACAAAGAAGTGATTCATTCATGGGGTTTATTGATTCCAAATGATTTGACAAGACAAGAGGGGCATGTGAGAAGATGTTGATGTAGACAAATGACCTGACCTTTCAACCCAGCCCGTCCGAACAGGCAGCTGGCAACTGCAAAGCTGCACCCATGCATCAGGCATCAGCAGAAGCAGCAGAAGCAGCAGCAGCAGCAGGCACACACCTATCACTCTATCTATAGATCGACTTTTTACCCCAAAAAAACGGCTATGAAACCGTACTCCTACGACCACTACAACGTAGAAACGGTCCCCATAACCCCCTAAAGAAGTCTTAAACTCACGACACATGTCAATAACTGTATCAGTCCCCTCTCTGGTTTATACAGTTACCACACATCACAGACATTGATTAGTACTTAGTTTTTTTTAGGGTTTTGGCAGATTTTTGTGTGTGATAGGCACTGACTCCCACGTTCAAAACTGTCACAAGCTGTCACACATAGTGAGCTAGTCATGTAGACAGGAAGAGCGAGGGAGATAGAGAGAGATCTCACATGTCTCTTCTTCCTTCCTTTCAAGTCTCTCTCATTCCTTTTGCCTGGTTGGCATCGATCGATCTCCTCGATGCAGGCTGTAAATTTTGTGTCTTTCGAGAGTCTACGGTTTTAACTTCAGTTAATGGAACTGTCCGGAGGAATCAGAATGTATATTGGATAAACTTTAGGGCTATTCTTGTCTTTCAGCTGAGATACTGTTTAATTTCGTTTTGTCTTAGTCGTCTAGGGTCCGAATTTCCCAATCCTGGCTTGATTGTACTTTTTGTGTGAAGGAGCAAAATAAAGGAGATGTTTGTTTAATTAGATTAGATTCTAACTTTAAGGATCATTAAGAAAAAAAAAATCAGATCTAGAAGAGTTCCTGCACAAAAGGCTCAAGCCATAATTCTGCCTACCATTCAATGACTTCTAGCCTTTTTTTCAATGATTAAGTAAGAATTGCAAGAGATCAGAATTTTTAATCAACTTTATTTTACTTTTATTATTTCATTCGGATATCTAAAACTAATTTTCAGCCACAGAAAAATCTATTTTCATTTTAAACCACGGCTAAAACTAATTTAGGAGTGTTTGGAAATGACCCTATTATATTATCTTAGATTTTAATTTAACTTAACCCAAATTACTTTAAAATATGAATATTGTTAAATTTAACTCAAAACTCGATATAAGCATAATACACACACACATGAGTAGCCGAAAACAGAAAAAAGATATATTTCCAGACTCTGGTTTCCATCATGCTCTGTCACCTAGTCAAGTGGATATAAATGATAAGAAATCTTCTAGGACCCAGATGAGGAAAACGAATAGAAACTACTCTACAGAGGGAAGGAGATTTCGAACTGTATCCTGATAGTGCTTTAAGGTTTACAACTATGGCATATAGAGGATGGATTGTTGCAATTATACCATCAAGTATAGAAACTACTCTACAGAGGGAAGGAGATTTCGAACTGTACCCTGATAGTGCTCTAAGGTTTACAACTATGGCGTATAGAGGTTGGATTGTTGCAATTATACCATCAAGTATAGAAACTACTCTACATAGAGAAGGAGATTTCGAACTGTACCCTGATAGTGCTCTAAGGTTTACAACTATGGCGTATAGAGGTTGGATTGTTGCAATTATACCATCAAGTATAGAAACTACTCTACAGAGAGAAGGAGATTTCGAACTGTACCCTGATAGTGCTCTAAGGTTTACAACTATGGCGTATAGAGGTTGGACTGTTGCAATTATACCATCAAGTTTCACAAGCTAATAATACCAAATTCTGTTGTCGCTATAAATTTGTTTTTTCTTTTTTTTATAGTAGACGATAAGATTTTATAAATGTCTGCTAGTGCCATGAAGACAGTGGCCAAACTAGCAAGAAAAAAGAAGAACACAACGGTTCAATACAAAAAAGAAAAGGGAGGCAAAAAAGGAAAATAAAAATAAATTGAGCTACATACCAACAAGCATTTAATGAACAAAACTGAAACGCCTTGCTGATTTGACCATAGGAGGATCCCATCTGAGCTTCTGAGCAAGTCAATTCCTATGTAGCCAAAGTGCCAGTTGGTGAAGAACCAGCTCGAAGATAATATCCTAATCAGTACAAACATCATCTTGTTTCTAGCTAACCAAATACCCTATAAAACACCATAAGCCAAATTGAAAATGGATTTGCGCTGGAATTTGCCTTTAACCAAATATTTTCACTCAAGTAGCAGGTTTGCAATGGTATTTGGCATGCACCACCAGAATGCAGAGTCTTATTAAAGTCCCTACTTAAAAATATAGGTTCTTCAAACACTATCTTTAAGATAATGATATCATTCCATAAGTCTCAACGTTCATTCATCAAATTAGTTGTATAAACCTCAACCACTACACATTTAAACACTGTAGTCACATGAACTCCAAATAATGTTATTCATTTACCCTTAAATTGTATAGATTCAACATTGAAATTACTCTTATTTCATAAAGCTATAACCCTCTTGATTGCAAGCTGCCCTTTTTGTTTCTAATAGAAAGCCAATATCAATTCCATATTATGAAATCATGTTTTGTACTGTATGTCATTTGGTTAACATCCATAAACCACAACTATTCCAAAAATAAATCGTCATAATAATAGAGGAAGAAGCCTTACTCGACATTAAGAAAAGGTTGTTGTTATTATATAGTAGCCCAAGCTATCTGTTTTTCGAGGTGATATGTGCCTAGGAAAACATTTGTTCCCTTGTATTATGCATGATTCCACAAAGCCTGGAGAGTGTTCCCTTTGTTCCTCTACTATTTCTTTGATATTGTCATTGGTAGTTAAAAACTTAATCTTTTTGTTGCTTTTTCCCATTACTAACCCTCCTAGTATAATAGATCTTGGTTGGATACTGTGATTCTCATAATTTCTGTCTTCTATAAAATAACATTCATCCTCCATTTCTTGAAATAGATCCATAACTCTCTTCGTACCGGTACCTTGAGATAGAGCATTATTAATTGCTAACCTTGCACTACATTGGTGATAAATTATAACCACATCATCCAATTATGATTTCCAGCGTACTGAATTTTTAGCCCTATTAACCTTATCATTGATGTTGTTATGGGGTGACATAACATCATTTCCATCCTTAGATTCTGATTTAATTATATAATCTACAAAGTGTTGAATTGATTAGAGTTTTGGACGGGAAGATGGTGTAATCTCTGCAATAATTATCTGAAACTACTGTCATATAAGTTCAGATTAACTCTATCATGCAAGGCATTTGTAGATGATGTAACAAGTAATACACGTACACTAGAGACTAGTTATCATTAGCATTACTTAAATCATAGCCAATGACCTTTGCTTTTGCTTTTAAGATATCAAAAATACAGTCTTTGTTTCATGCTGCCAAAGGTAATCCTGAAATATTAACCCATGCAAATCTATCAATGGCCCTGTCCACTTGTATCCATGGATTTTTTGTAACCATTCAACATCTTCGTCCTTAGTTATGGATCTTCGTCCATGTTCAAAGAAGAATTTGTGACACATAAGTGGTTTACATAGACGTTACTTGATGTGTTTTTTGTGAAGATTAAAGGTTAGGAGGGTAGGTTGTGAAATTGTAAGAGGTAAAAGAGGGCAGAGGTTGGAGTAGGGACAGTCCTTAAAGTCATATTATCAAACTAGTGGAGTACGTAGTGGATGTTGGTTTGTAAACATGTTTTAACGATGTTGTTTTCTACCACAACTCAAAGAAAATAAGTAGAGGTAGAGAAGAGGTCTTTATGGTCGGAAAATTTAGTTGTAACTTTTGGAGATGACTTTGATGCAAGCTTGTAGCTATATATGGACACTAGGAAGTTGTAGATATGCGTACATTCCAGATAATGAAAGGACTAAAATTGCTTTTTTCTATTACCACTTTGGTTTAAATCACCATACCATTGATTTGAAAATGTCTTTTCGTTACAATATGAATATTTAATATGTAGCATTATTGGTTTACTATTTCAAAAAAAAAATGATAGATGGTTTCTCTGTTTTGAAATGATTAAAATTCATTCCAAATGTATCTTAAAAATATAGATTTATATTTATATATATACCTATATCTCCTTAGTAAAGCAAGTTTCTTTCATTTTTGTTTATATCTTTTTTTATCCTAAGATATTAATCAAATACAATTGTAGAGATTCTAAAAGCTAGTATTACTGACATTCCTTATAATAAGATTTTATGTTTTTTTTTTCAAATTTATTTAGTGAGTGTTTTTTTTTTTTTTTTGCATTCAAACCTGTTTTTCAAAGTAATATTTGCCTGAAAAACATCAAATTGAGTTTTTTAGATGGTTTTGATGTGCTGATATAAAAAATGAATAAAAAATCTAAAAAAAATATTGTTTTAATATATTTTCAATTGAAAAACACTTTAAAAAATATCATACATCATAATACCAAACACTCATTTAATTGATTGGTTGGCTATTTATAGATTGGAATCTTGTATGTATCTTTACATAGCGTTCATTAAATCTAAACTATTAAATCCAAATCTAATAGTACATTTAATTCATGATAAGAACACTTAATTAATTTAACTACTTATTATATTTTTGTCTAACTTAATTGAAATAATTTAATTCAAAATTAATGGTGGGATTTAAAATATGATTGATCATGATTGAATTTTTAAACATCAGATGGTGAAAAATGGCCCTTAAAAATACTAAATTTACAATCACTAGCAATTTAAGGAGCAATGAACAGAAGGTAGTAATTGATTTAGCTCTCATAATGTACCAAGTAATTATCAGTTACTTCTTTAAGATCATCTCCTTGTGATGCTTGACTTGTCGATGAGTGGATTTTGCACCTTTAAAGTGGAATTAAGACGAAATTATTCAGACCCCACGTAAAAATTAGGGTAGAATTAGCCTTGGATGATGAGATTAGTATCCGATGAACTGCAACTTTCTTAGTCTTTTTTTTGCTAGATCGCTCTATGATATAGCTGGTGATTTTTTCACTTTATATTGGCTTTATTGATTAGACTCCTATTTAACAGAAGAATGATTGGAATGGATGAGTATAACAAGTCATTTAAACTTTCTTTCTTACTGTTAATGGCTTGTTTGAAAGTGATTGTATTTACCATAATTAAATGGCATCTACAAAACTATCATAGAATTATAAGTTTGGTAAGAATAAAAAGATTGACTAAACATTCTACCTATTCTTGGGGCATCATTGTGTCAAATCTTTTCTTTAAAAATTAGATATCACTAAATAGATGTTTGCGTTATGTTATGGATCGAGTTAAATTTTTGTAATATAAAAAAAATATACTAGTGATGTCAGTGTTTTTACAAAAAAAAAAAAAAATTGAGATTCATGTCATTGACTTGACTGAGTTCAATAAGTTTAATTAACTTAATAATATTATTAAAAAAATCATCAACAATAAATAAAACGAACAAAAGAATAACAATAATTAACTATAAAAAATAACCTTTCAATATCATACTCGAGAGAAGAAGAAAGAAAAAATCATTGGAGACTCATCATCGCTTCATTGTGGACACCGCTCTACCACCGGATATAACTAGCTCATTAGAACGATTCTAAAGCCATTGTGAAAGGTTGCACGATAACATTAAAAGAAGTCGCATGCACAATTAGAGCAATGACCCGAAAAATAAACCAAATGAATTATTATGAAGTGAACATTTCATGCTTATATTTAGTCAATTAATTTAATTTAATTCAAAAAGAAAATTTATTTAAAGAAAGATAAATTTAACAAAGAACGACAAATTAAAAAAACCCAAGATAAACTAGGTTATTTTCAAAATCACTAAAAAAATCCTATAGAAAGCAATAAAAAAATAACAAAGCTCAATCTCCAATTAATTAAATGTTGAAAGATAAAAATAAAAAAACTTGAGCTTAAAAAAAAAAGGAAAACCAAGCAAATTCGAGCAAATCTTCTAAACCTGGATTAATCTCTTAAACTTACAACTCATGAAAATATTAAATCCGGGCTCAATTAAGAAGTTTAATTCCCAACTAATTTAATGTTGAATGATAAAATCAGAAAAAAAATATTAATTTAAATTTTTTACGAAGTTAAAAAAAATCAAAATCAAAAGATTGAGAATCAAATATAAGGATAAAATAAAAAAAATTAATTTTAAAAATTTTCTTAAATAAAAAAATAGCAAAAAAATAATAGGAACCAAATCGATACATGAAAAAAATAAAGGATGAAATTAAAAAGAAAATTTTAATTTATAAAATGAATTTTTGACGCGCGTGGACTTAATTTTAAAAACTTTTCTATAAGAACTATAAAAGGTAGGAGTAAAATTAAGAGTACCAAAAAAGTTCCAATTGAAGAGTTATTCATTTTTACCGTTGGAAGGCATTGAGCTAGATGGGCCCCATGAATAAGAGTTTGATATTTATGGCCAATTTTTTAGGGGTCCAACCTATAATCCTAAGCTAGTCATTCTACGGTAACTAATATACAGCCTCGTGAGTAGCCCTAGCGATTCTCCTTGTCTTATACGAAGAATTCCAAGGTAAGATTATGGCTTTGTATCAACTATCATGTGGTTAAATATCAAACTCAAGTAGTTATAACGTACACTATCGTCCTTGATTTATTTGTTCAAGGAAACTATCCCAACTTATGATTTCTTATTACTACTTGTTTCTTTAGAAAAATAAATCTTCATGTATTTGCAATTGAGGTCTAATAAGAGTTTTATTTATTCACATTCTTTCTATTCACCTTGTATTTATTAAATTTGATCTAATCTAATCTGACTGGTCGATCTAGAAAACCCAAGATTCTAAATTTATTCCAGGTTGGATTTCAATTTGAACCGAAAAAAATTGACCTGATCAAATCTTATTGGCCATAACCTAACCAAACTTAGCAAAATCAACACTAAAAAATGTTTTTTAAAGAATAAAATGATGTAATTTTGATAAAATAAATAAATAAATTACCCGAGTTAACTTGATAATCTAATAACCGAACAAAACTCAAATAAAGTGCGACAATTATGATTCAAATACCGAAACACAAGAAGGTCATGGCAACTCCAAACTTTGAAAAAAGAATTATATTTTAGTCCTAACATTTGGAGAGCTTTCAATTATACATTTCAATGATGCATGTTCTGTACTCTAAAAAATCAAATATTTTCTTATTCATTCTCTAATCCTAGATTTCTGGTTCCGCCATCGATCCTATCAACTGATCTTTTTATGATCAATTGAACTAAAATGTACGACACAGCAAGTAGGTTATCATATTTGATGAGAAGTGAATACTCCATTAATGGTGGGCCAAACTTTTAACATATAAAAGGGTAAGCTGGTATCCAAGTACAAGGAAAAATCAAAGTTGTCACGTATTGACCATTCATAGTTTGTCATGGGATGCAAAGAAAGAAAGAACTAGTATGTATGTATATAATAGAGTATAATCTTATTGTACATGGGATCGATCTAATGGTTCATAAGACCACAAGAACAGACAAAGACACACAACCCTAAGCAAAAAAATGACAACAAGCAGAAGCTATAAACATAGATAAATCAATCAACGGAGAGAACATTGTAAACCTTAAAAGCCAGGATGGAAGGAAGTTTTGAAACGAAGAGGGAGGGGTGATTATGATGATATGAAGAAGCCAAAGCGTCAACTCAACCGCTGGCAATAGAGCATCAGCACCACCACCATCATCATCATCAATCTCTCTGCAAATGAAATAATGAGAGACCGTGCGTGTGTGTTTGCATGTGTGGTGTAGGGTTTTCTGGTGGGGCAAGACCGACAAGCGTGGGGTTGTCTTGTCTTATCAGTTCCCTTTTCAGTGACCCATTTCTTTTCATTTAAAGGATGATTTTATCTTCCTTCGCTTGTTCGGTGCTTCTTCTAAATTTACTTCCCTCTCCCTCCATTATAGGACTACTGTATATCTTGCATGGCTATCGATGGGCCCAGCTAGCTAGGCATCTAGGGCATGGTCAAGGTCTCTTAACTTGTAGTCAAGCCCTTCACTCACACTTCTGTGTTCCTAGCTACCTCCTGTCCATTATGAATTATTGAGAATAAGAATAACAATCGATATAGTAGCTAGAAGCAATAAAATGTAAGCAATGAGTGATGAAGATAAGCTAGATTTAACAGTGATATTAATATACTATTAAATTAAAGGTTTAATTCTTTGAAAACGTTAGCATCAATTAATATACAGTGTTTAATGGTTACTGTCAACTGTAAACATTAACCGGCTAGTTATTCGAATCCATTATTCATCCTAATAAATTCTTTTATAACAGTACCATAAATGGACTTCAAGACTCACATGACTTTATTTAACAAGAAAAAAAACTTATTTTTAAATTATTATTTACCGAAGAAATTTTAGGATTTTCTACTCTGCCTTTTGTATTTTTTTTTATAAATACTATAGTTAATAAACTTTGGCTCGGCCTGATAGATTAATCCGATAACTTGCCGACTCGAACTTGACCCGAGTTGGGTTTTATTTCAAACCAATTTGAAAGCTGATGTAGTCAAACCAGAATAAAACCAGCCTAGTCACACCATGAACTTTTTAATTTTTACTCAAAACAATGTTTTATTTAAAAAAAATTAAAGCGATTTCATTTAAAATCAAATAAATCTATCATCCTAGCGTTGAGCCGGTGTGATAATTATGATAAATACTACCCTTATTTATATTAAAACTCTAAAGTGAACTCCCATATAAGATAACAGTGAGTCCTCTTTCTTTCTTGTAAGATTTGCTTCACCAGTGTGTGTGTGCTTTGGTTGATGTTGCTGGCTGACCTGTCTCGTATCCAGACTGTTAGACTGTACTTCTTTTCTTCAATGTCCAAAAAAAAAAAAAAAAAAGACAAAACACGAGCTTTTTGGCACAAAAATACTCGTATATAGCATCTCGCACAAAAGCTTTGCCTGAAGGGTTCAAAACCTCATTAGAGCAAAAGTAAAATCACCTGAACCGTAAAGGGTTTTCTTGAATGGTCTTGCTGCTGGGACCGATAAATTTTGAAATCAACAATCAGTTGGGATTCTTTTAACAAGGTTAATTTATCCCATTACAAATTGCACTCAGAGGTGTAGATGGCAAGAGAAGGCCTGCTTAAAGCCCATCCATGCTCGGATACAACTTCAAAGTTTGAACATCCCCCAAGATGTTTCCAATGGCAACATTTTTGCAACTATATAAGAGAGGTTTTTACATATAATGCAATGCAATCTTGAGTTGTTGGCTGAGGAGGTAAATGGGTTTTGCTTAAGCAAAGAATGAAGCTGAAAATGCATTGACCGAGCACGAATACCATGAAAACGAAAACGGTAAAATATGCCCATGAGGGGGGAATGGATAGTTCTTGGGAGGCTGGTACAATTTTGTTTTCTAAGAAATATGAAAGAAAATCTAATTTCTATGGTCTTGTATCCACTGGTGTATGTGCGTGTGTGTGTGTTGTATAGGTGAACAACAAACATGCAGAAATGAAATAACCACAAAGCAAATGATAAATTACTACAAGCTGATGACCTCTTTACATTCTACAAGGTGCGTGAGCTGATGAGCAAATGCAAGATACAAAGGGTAAAATGAAAAAAAGACTGTAAAAAGTACACCTTATACCAATGCCCAGAACTTCTTTCTGCATATTAGTACAGTTTCAGTCTTCTTTCCTTTGTTTTCCAGAACATGTGATTCGACCTCCCACAGAAACTTTGGAGCTAAATGCTGGACTCTTGATGTAAACGATTCCTCATCTCTGATGATAATAAATCCCTGCACATTATAGTCTTGGTAAGATTCTGAATCAAATGTAATGTGGGATACAGACACAAAAGCGTAAATGATTTTAAATGTCAGGCTACAATCCATAGAATGGTTGAAATGGATAAAACCATATTAAGTAACAAGATCAGATCAGATAATCAGTATCTTATATATTCTCTCAGATCTAGATGGCAATAAATTCCAAGGGACGTAAACATTAGCTCCATGCTAGCTTTGTTATGCATCCATGTAAAAAAATGGCCTACAGGTAATGCAAATAATGTGCTAGTGTAACGAGCACATGATGTCTAATATAATTCAGAGAGGCTGGGCATAGCTTTACATCTAGTTGATTAAATCCCATCCATCTCATTCTTCATCCTGGCATTCACCATATAACTTCTCTGATTTTTAAGACTTTGATAGATGAAATATTTTAGAAACAGTTACCTGAGGTCGGATAATACGGTCCATCTCCAGCATGATATCCTCTAGCAGGCAACCTTCTCCATGGTCTTTGTAGTGTGTGAAGAGATGATTGGCATGCAATAAATCATATGTTCGTGGATATGTTGAGAATGGCTCACACCTGAAGTTAAAACAAGTGTGGTAAGCAAACTAGCATATTACAGATCCTTGCATCCACATAGTATAGCTTGAGCACAACTGAATTGATTGAAAATCTCTTACCAATCATGAAAAGCTCCTATGAGACCCCTGTCATAAATAGCTGACAAGGTATTATTCATGCTCATGGGAACTATATTCATCACCCAAACAGGCAGCGAGTTCAAAGCAACAGCAAATCCGCCAATAAAAGCATTCATGTCCATGACATTTCGTATATCCGTCTCATTGATATTCATCAGCTTCCAGTAATGGCCAGCTTGATTTTTCCAGAATATGGCATCTGAAGAAAACTCTTCTTCAGTGATACCTGCAACAAAAATGTGCAGAAATTATCATGTCAGATTGAATATTTAACATGGCTTATGCATTTTCCAAGTGTTCAAAGAGAAAGACTACAAATGACAAGTTAAATGGGACAACGAATGACAAGGTTAAATGCTAGTCATTCATCTGAAATTTCCCACATGAACCCTGTCCCAGTGATTTTGATGACAGGAAAGCACAGGCAATCCTAGCCAGCTTGCCCCCAAGCTGCTTCCAACTACTTGAAACTATAAAATGTATTTGATATTGATATCTATATCTTCCATTGTGCTCATCATAATGCAGTTTGACTACACTTGCAGTGTACTTGATTTTGAAACAAAAAGCTAATATAGAATGCAAATTTGAAAAAGATACCATACTCAGGCATGACCAGGGATCAGGAAAAGCAGGGATGAACAAAAACAACTTTAAATTACTTTAAGCTCATAAAAAGCACATGAGCGCACCAATTTTGCTGAGACTCTTTGAATATACAGAAAGACGTTCTGGTCTGGGAGGCAGTTTCTGAGGATTAGTTGGTGCACTTCTTGGTATGCAGTTCCTCAGTGGTGTTTTCCATGATGGTTTCATGTCATCTACAGTGTCACAGATGTTTATTTGTTTCATCTCTGCATTGTGCAGGAGGCATGACTCATTTTCTTGTTTGACCCAAATTGCAGTTTGAACTTTTCGAGCAATGAGTTTCCAGCACATAGCAGAAGTCAGATTTACCAACTTATCCCAAATCAATGGATAATCTTTATCCTTTCTATAAGCAGGTGGAGACGAATAGACAAAATATCCATTATCTCGCAAAAGACGATTAACTTCTTTGATTAAAATACCACCTGCACTAAAAAAAAATATTGCAATAAAATAAAAGCCCAATGAATTAAAGAGAAGGTGTAAAATCCAAACATAAGTTAAACAGCCTTTTTTCTAACTCGATAATCTTGGGGGGGGAAATGTCCAGGAGCTTGCAAACACAATGAACAACAATTCATATACTTGCCAGGCCATAACGATCTTTATCAACACATATCAGGGTAGCATCTGCAATGTAAAACTTCATAGTGCACTTTCACTAAACTGATTTAAAAGCTTGTTTGGTAGCAAAGATAGCTGATGCATTTCATATATACAGCAATCTGCTGGCATGCATAAAAGCAATGCTACGAATTATGAATAATAAACTTGCATAGAGATGCATTTGTAGTTCCAGGTATGATTTACTATTGTTCCTTTGTGTTAGTTACTATATGCAATTAGAAAAATTTAAGAAATCAGAGATCACTTCTTTTGGCTGACTATATCATTTCAATTCGATAAAAGGATTGCAGAAAAATGCATGAAGAGCATGAAGCATTTATCTGAAACATGTGTTTCTCCCTATGAACAATTTTCAAATGCCACTGCTCAAGCACCATACCATTCTCATGCCAGTCAACACGACATCTCGAACAATGAACCATCTCAAAAGAGCTAGAGGGGTATGGTAGCTGTTTTGTGGAAATGGCAGCAGTCATGGCACCAATTCCTCGTTCTAAAGCAAACTGAATCTGATTTTCATGACCATCTCTGGGAGCAAAAGACATTGTTTGGATATCCAAAGGAAGAAGATAAGCTGAGAAGCTAGCAACACCACAGCCAACATCCAGAACTTGAACAACCCCAGCTGAACGCAGATCACCTGTATCATCAGTTATCATATTTCCTAACCTGCAGTCAAAAAAAAAATCATAAGAGATGGAACATTATAGTGCCTGGGTTTTGGAAATATCATCAATTACTGGTATCATTGCCATCGTAGGAAATGATGAATTAACTTGTTTGAATGTGAATAAGTGATATAAGAAGCTTAAGTTCATCTACCTCTCAATGTAATCTGCTGCTCCATGCTTGAAATGAGTGCCACCACCAGGGAACCACCATAGCTGATCTTTCTCATGCACCCAGTTCTGTCCTCCTTTGACTTCAGCAAGATGTGTATGATTCACATTGCTTCTCCACACATAATCCCTGCTGGTTGGCCATTTTATGGGCAATTTATAATCTTCTGGAGGTGGCACCAAGCAAAATAAACGCTTCTCAAGGGGAGGACAATGCCTCTCTAGCTCTTCTCTTCTAGAAAGATCCAAGGATGGGAACAAAGTTTTCACATAAGCAACATCATGGCAAGGAATATACTCGTTGAACTTCAAAGGGCATACATTCATCCCACTTTCTGGGATTACAATTGGTGTTTGTCGATAAGCAAGAGCAACTTTGTTGGTGAATGTGTAAATACCTGCAAGTGTAGAAGATAAAGTTGTTAAACTTGGTAGCAGACCAAAAGTGTAAAGTTTCATATGCAGTCATTACCAACATGCCAAAGGCTGATGCGAATTAAACTATAGTTTGAGGATGGAAACAGACACAATTTGTGCATGTTCATGGTCATATAATCACTTTTTTTACTGCATGAGCTTTGATATTCCAGGTCTAGAGAATTGTTTTAACATCTAATCTGACCCATGGTTGTTGCAAATCTGGAATGTACGAGTATAAAATGTCAATCCCAAATGCAGCAACGACTATATCCCAAAAATAAATCCACATGTGAACAATGCAACGAGTACTCCCCGAGGCTTCCTTTTGATAAATAGCACATTGCATGCAACTAGAAAATATGCTTGATGCAAATTAAAGAATTACACAGCTGCACCCTAAGATTGGTCCCATGTAGTTGATCCCCACTGAAATATGTCACATCCAGGTCTATTTTCTGTCAATATGTCAGAAACTTAGAATGTCTGCAATTTAACATTACCGTACTCTATTAACCAATCTGTCAATTCAATAGATTCTCATGGTGATCTGTCAAATTCATTTTCTTAATAACCAATCTAACCCTCCAATCTCACTGGTGAGAAAAGGTAAGAGGCGTCCAGGATATGAATCAATATGCTTCTGTAAACAAAGAAAATGGTATCATTTCCATATTCAGAGTATCAAGACATCTACATGTTGTGTGGCCTTAAATGTCATCTTGCAATTTATGAGCTCTCTATTACCTTTTCTAATTGCTACTAGCTTACAGGATTTATTAGCAAAACATTAGTCATCAAAGCAAGGCACTAACAATTCTCAACCAAATAGCCTAAAATTTTTCCAAATGGGTCCATCCAAAACCCACCAAGTTGAATTCTTGCAAACTCGAACACCAATTAAATAAAGAAAAACATAATTACAACCCCAAAATAACAGCAAGAAAAAAGAACCCTCAAAATTTAAGCTCAAAGCAAAATACCAAAATGGGACCAGTGTATAAAAAAGCAACCAACTTTACATTCCACAGAACAAAATCCATCTCCAAAAACACCATGCAATGCAGAAGATTGCGTAAATATCACAATAAAATAAAACTTTACAAGAGAGAGAGAGAGAGAGAGAACATACCATGAGATGAAGAGGAATTAGAAGAGGAGGAGAGTTGAGAGACATAAATGGAGGCATTGTTATTGCCAAAAAGAGTGCCAGTGTAAAATGAACCCACCATTAATAACAAAGCCACCATTATCATCTGCCCTGATTTTGAATCAAAGGCTGACCCCCATGAGTACCCTCCCATCTCTCTGTCTCTATCTCTTGAAATAGAAACTGGGTTTTGCTTCTACGATTTGCAGGAAGCAAAGGAACTAAATTGGCATTTGCAGATTTGGAGAAAGATCTCCTCTTTGAGCTGTTTTAGACACAAATCTAAGAAACAAGAAGTGTTGTGTTGTGAGCTAGAGAGAGAGAGAGAGAGAGAGAGAAAGATCATTGGCTAATCTCCTTAATTTTGGTTTTAGTTTGTTTAGTTATCATCACCGACTTTTTTTAATCGGCACATGACATGCACGTGACTTTTTAGTGTTTGGCAAAGTGTTTTTGTGTTATTATATGTTTTTTAAAATATTTTTTTATAAAAAAATATATCAGATTAATATTATTTTTATATTTTTAGAAAATTTTAACATGTTAGTATTAAAAAAAACTAAAAAAACATTAATATCATATATTTTTAATTAAAAAAATATTTTTAAAAAAACATATTATATCTTAAGTCCGTGCAACTCGAAACTAGCCTTTACATAAGGTGTTTTGCATTTTGTGACTCGTGATTCCATTAAATTGGAATATGTTCATTAATTCTCGCAAATTCCTTCCAAAGAGATGCCGCCGTAAATCTTCAATAGCCCTTGTGTACGATTTTAGCTAAGCTACTGTTTATTTCAATAAAAATGGTTTTTTAAAAATGTATTTTTAATTTTTTTGTATTTATTAATTATTAAAATAATTGATCAACACAAAAAAATTTCTAACCAAGAAAAAATTTGGCTTGGTTTTTAGGAAGTATTTTTTTTAATTTTGAACGGAAAATATTTTCTAGAAGTCATGGAAAATTCAAAAATGTATTATTATTTATTAATTAAATCAAATTTGATCATCAATCTTTTTATTACTATATATTTTATTTTGAATATTTTTTTTAATTTTATCCATTAAAATTTAATCTAAATTGATTTGTGTATTAAAATATATAATAATAAAAGGATTGATGATATATGAAATTTTTAATATATAGTTTTTTTATTATTTGCTTTTCTCTTATCCCTTAAAATTTAATCTATCATATTTGGTTTTTATTTTTATTTTTATTTTATTTGAGATAATTTATGAAATTATAATATTTTTTTTAATTTCATCATTTTTTAACTTTTTATCTATCAAATTTGATCTTTATTATTTTAATTGTTATTTATTTTATTTGAGATAATTTATGAAATTAGATTTTTTTTAATTTCACCTCCAACTTTTTTGTCTATAAAATTTTATCCTCATTCTTTTAATAAACTTGAAAAAAAATTAAGACATTAATAACTTATTTTTCAGCTCATTTTTCATAATATAACCAAATATTATAAAATCTTTTCAAACTTATTATTTTTATAACACTATCAAACATCAAACAATAATTTACTTTCAAAATTTTATTTAAAAAAAAATTTCCCACCAAAGAAACAAGTTATGAATAAAGAAAACTTTCAGCAGAACTAAGAAGGTTACACTGTTGGGCTCTATTTCTTCCTCCAACATCTTATCGAAATGTTTTACAGCTTCATCACCAATCCCATGGATTCCAAACCCCTCCATCGTTGATGTTTCCACATTGTATGTAAATGTTAAGGATAGAGGTTCCTGAGTGCATACTGTATATTCTTCAGGAATGTGAAACAAGCTCCGTCTGAGGTAGTCAAGGACTCAAGGATTCCTTCACCCAATTTGTAGTGCACCCAGAAGCATACATGCATCCAGAGGACTGCCTAAAATCTCAGCTCCTGGTTTAAGACCTGAATCTAGCATCTGCCGGAACAATTCAATGGCCTCCACATAACTCCCATCTTGAATGAACCCTGACTGACTGGTAGCCTTCCAAGTAATGCAGCTTCCAGAAGAGATCTCTCCAAGCAACTGACCAGAGTTTCTCAGTTCCCCACACTTAGCATACAAATCCATGAAAGAAGTCAGCAGAATACCATCACACAGCCCAGCTTTTATAGAAAAAGAATGCAGCTTTCACCTTCCATTAGATTTCCCATCTTTGCAAACACGGATGCAATAAAAGTTAAAGTCTCACTTCACCCTGCACTTTTTCGATATCCCCGCTCAAGGAATAGAAGGTAATCAAAGCATTCCAAGAAACAACATCCCTGCTGTCAATTTCACTGAGAGAAGTTTCAACTTCTTCAACACCACCTAGTTAGTTATACATCTCGAGATTGAGTTCTGCACAGAAACATCAACTAATAATCCGTTCTTTATCACAAAACCATGAGGTTGCGTCCGTTCATTCAAACCGTCGCATGAACAACACCCCTGAAACATAACAATCATCTTAAGTGATCAAACAGCTCTATTTACTAATGGGAAATGTGAAGCTATCAACTTTAACACCCAATTCTCTCATTTTCTTATATAACAACGAAGCTTCCTATAAAGACCAAAATTAACATGGGATTCTATAATCAAATTCCATGTTAGAGTATTGGGTTCTTCTTGTAAAGTTTTTAACACTGATACGGCACTGTGAAGATCATAAAAATGTGTGTAAAGATGTGAACTTTGAAGCAAAGGAGATGGATTGATTGGCCCCAGTTGAGATAATGACAAAAACATGGATCTTTTTTAGAGTTTTGAGGTCTTTACATGAATTTAGAAGTAAAGGAGAGGAAGAGAAGCAATTGGCGGGTTTTTTATAGGTGATGGGAGGGAAGTAGAAAAGGGAGTTTAGAGGTAAGGGAAGACCAGGGAAAATGTAATAAGCAATGGAAATGTGAAGGAATTGTTGAGAGTGGAGAAAGATTCTTGATTGAGAAATCTCTCACTGCACCATTGACAAACAACTATCTGTTTATATAAATAAGTGTGAATTTCCAAGAGACACCCGCCAAAGGAATTTTCTTGTGAGAAAGAGTTTCTAGTCACAAATTTAGGGCCAATCAAACCAACTGAGCTAACAACACTAACCAATTTAATTGTCTGAAAAACATAATGTTAACCAATATCATTGGTCTAATCTACATAGACTTTGACGTAGTTGACAAAGGAATTTTGCATGAAAACGCTCCCATTGGTGGAATCAAATGAAGGCTGGGAATGGAATGGAGTCAAATATGGTTCGTCCTAGGAGTTGGTCAGGGCCAGGGGAACTGAAGTCATTAGGTAAGTCATGTTTAGGGAGTTTCCAACAGTCTGTTCAATTGGTGATCAAGTTTTTAACTAAAACCAACAGGGGAAGTACCTCGGATTGTTTATTCATGTACTTAGGAAATATTATAATTTGGGATCAGGAGAACCATCGTTTTCATTGTATAAATCAACCTAGGTGAAAACAATGTGCAGAGCAACTGCATGGCTGCACTTGTGTTTGGAAGACAGAGAAGGACCAGATTGATGTAGGCTACTAAAGTACGTAGCCTTGATAACTAACGCCAACGCAATGCTACTACCGCAATATTCAGTCAACATTCACATATGAAGTGCAGTCAACATCCTGCAGGGTGATTTTCCCAGTATACAAGTCACTTTTGTGATCAGAACAAAGAGGGAAACACATCTGATTCAGACTTTCATGAATTGCACTCATCCTTGGAACCCACTTGTCTTCATCGGCTGGGTTCACATTTAAAATGTTCTGCAGCAACCGCACTCGATACATAACAGTATCAGTTTTGTCACAAAAATGACCGACACAGGAATGTGATGGCTCATCAGAAGCCAGTCTGATCAGTAGCAAAGATAAAGCCCCATCTACAGGTGTTGGATCTGAAAGATTTTTATCCCCCATCATCTTTACCTCCTTTTCTGTGGGAAAGTGAACCTCTTCACTTCCATTCATATCTGGGACTTTCAAATCTTTAGTGTAATGCCTAATGCATTCAATTTTTGTTGCTTCATGCTTTTCTGCCAACGTCAAAATACAAGAGAACCTCAGATGATAACTTACAACAGTTTTCACCATCTTCAAGTTGTGGCAGCAGCAAAAGAAATCAAGCCATCTTCTCCCTACCCCTGCATACCACTTGATAATATCAGCATCTTCCAGAGAAGTGAGAATGCTGATAGGCCGGGGACGGCCCATTTTATTCGTAAACCCAGCCATCTTAACAGCCTTCCTTACAAGTTCAATAGGTGCAGAGACTTTCATGCACAGTTTTGTCAGATCATCCACGGTTCTCTCAGCATACTTCATTTCCTCCTCTTCCTTGATTCTCCTTCCTTCTTCCTCCAATGCCTTTCTAGCCTTGACTGGTGACAGATGCTTGTGTACCTGCTCTTGGAACTTGTCATAAGAATCGACCAGCTCTTGTGGCAATTGGTCTCTGATGTGCCTCAGGGAGAGGAAATCACCAGCACTGAGCATTCGATGCCATGTCCAACGCTCTTCAAGGGAGCCTAAAAATTCTTGAACCACTTCATCTGCCCAAGTTTGAAAGATTTCTCGAACTTCATTCTCAATTTGAAAATCAAATTTGAACCCATCACTCTGCTTCGACTTTTTAAAAACATGACTCAATAATTTCAAACCCAATTTCTTCCTATTCCTCTCCCGAGCATTTTTCAATTCCAAAGCCTTAACTTCCTTCTGTCTAAGATATTTTTTTCTTGCTCTAATGGCTTTCTCCGACATTGGTGGATGCAAGACTGATGGTGGGACAGCCTGCAATTCCATCCCTAGGAAATCAATTTTCTCAGAAACCGCACTATGAATAGCTGTCTTTACTCTATCCACATTCAACTCCAATTCGCCTTCCAGAAATTTCAAAACCCATTTCTTCAGATTCATCGTCAACATCTTCGAACCTGACGTAATCACTAATATCTCATCCAAGTACCTAACAGCATACATCTTCAGCGGCTTATATGAAGAACTAGACCCTTCACCGATCTCATTCTGATCGAGTTTAGGATTCTCTTTACTCATTCTTAAACGCATCTCTTGAATTTCTCTATCAAATCCATTGAAATAAACATTAATCAATATTGAACACAACCCGCATTCTTGAGGCAACCCCTTCGCTAAATAACACCTACCTAATTCAATCTTCAACACACCACAATCAAACAACCTCTTTATCACATCAATCAAAATCCCATCTTTAATTTTCTCCTCTATAAACAAGTACAACTTATCTACTTTTCTTTTATCAAACTTAACATCATTAAAACAAACACTAAACCACCAACTTGGATTATTCACTGAATTCTTTAGGTACCTTATAGCCGTATGCCGCCCCATATTAACACGTCCACCATAAGAAAACGTGACAAAACGATCATCATAAACAATTTCTAAAACAATCCTAATAGCTTCAATAAAAACCTTAAGTTTCAAATTTGGCAGAACCAAGGTCTCACCTTCATCACTCATTTTGACACAATGAGCCTCAATATCAAACCGATTCTCAAAAATCTCACGACCCATTTCTTCAATTGAGAAACGCTTCGAAACGGAGTGGTAAAGAGAGAGGTTCGGCTGAGTTGACTCGGCCAACTCGTTCGACTCAGTGCAGTTAAGCCCATCATTGCTGTGGTGGGTAATGAGGTTCTGAGAGGCAGTGAGGAGGACTGAAGGTAAACCAACGACGTTTTGGATAAGATTGGAGAACTTTCCATGGGAGTATTGGGAAAGGACTAGGGTTTTGAGCTGGGGTGTTGTTAGGGGTTTTGTAGGGTTTTGGATTGGTGGGGTCTTAGGATTCTGGATGGTGTTAGGGTTTAAGGTTAGTGTAGAATAAAGGAGTTTAAGCGAAGAGGTTGTTGGAGATGAAAGTCTGAGATCAAATGTTGTTGTAACTTTCTTGAGGTTTACAATAAGCATTGAAACATGAAAACAGATGGAGATGGCAGACAGTGTGGCAATGGAGTTGAGACCTTTTGGTGTGCGTGCTTGGATTGTGAACTTAACTGGAACGGGAAGTGTATCGTGGTGAGTTTTAACATGGTTTTTTTGTTTTTTTTGTAAGAAAAAAGAAATTAATGTTTTTAAATTATTTCTCGAATAGGTATTAAAAATAAATTTTAAAAAATAAAAAAAATATTATTATAATACTTTTACAAATAAAAAATAACTAATATCATGTTTCAAACAGTTATTAACGAAATTAAAATCACTAGTTGTTTAAATTAATCTGAGTTCAACTAAATTTACTTTTATTTTTTAACAAAATAAGTTAAACAACTTTATTTTAAAAAAATATTAAAAATTATATTGGATTTTAACCAGGAGAATTTGTTGAGTTGATCAAGTTATTAATTCTAAATTGATTTTAAAAAAAGTTTCAGATTAAATTCATCAACTAAATTCTAAATTCATCCAAGTTTGATCACGTTTAATAATTATCATTAATATTGTTAAAAAAATCAGATATTTTTTTGGAAATTTTATTTATACTTTATTTCTTAAATTGTATTTTGTATTGTAAATAATTTATATTTTAGCTTTTGCATCCAAAATTATAATTTGTTTTTCATTTCCCCACTCCAAGAATATGATGGGATGGAATATTGAACAAAACTGAGTCATCCTCGGATCAAGAAAAAAGTCTATTTAGTGTAGCTAGCAATATTGTTGTTAAATTCATTTTTATAGTTCAGGGGAATTTTTAATTAATTTCTGTATGTCAAATTAAGTTATCTCTTTACTCGGATTAAAAGAAAATGATGAGAATTTGATTTCTCAAAAACTCATTTAAGCTGATAGTTAAAGGAAGGGGTAAGCGCTATTAACCCTAAATCAAAAGAAATTGATTTTGTTGAAGGAAAATGATTGTTGAAACTGTAGTTTTTAAACCTGATATAAAATCGATTTGGAACAAGTTTTGAGTTACTAATTAGATAGGTTTATCGTAGGTTAAATCTGTTTTTTTATTTTATAAAAAATAACAAATGATATCATTTTTAAGAAGAAAAAATAAGTCAATGGGTTTTGATTGAAGTTTTCCTGATATGACCTGATTACGAGTTAACCTGGATTTTTTATTGGATCATAGCGGGTCAATTCTCTTCCTAATTTTTTTTTAAAATCTGACCTCGTTTAGGCTCTAAATTACCGTGGTCATGGGTTAACCACCAGGTCAAATCGAGTTTTAAAATAGTAGTTGAAACCATAGTTATCAGAGTCTGTTCGGCTTGGCGGGTTGACCCACTACCCAAGTGACTCTGGGCCCTGGTCGGGTTTGTAAAAGATAAAACTCGGGCCTGCAATTGACCCAGTGAAACTTGTGTGACCTGTCAAGTTAACTCATAACTTGAAGCGACCCGATAAACCTACAAACCTTAATTTTTTCTTCAAACATTTTCTTTATAAACAGGAAAAAAAAAAAATGAAGGCATAGCAAGTTAACATTTCTCTACAAATGAGAATTTAAATCAAGAGCATTGGAGGAAAATATTCCCGTGATAGAAAGGGCATTGGGTTCAAGTTAAAGGAGGGATAAAAGGAAAATAAGTGTTGCCTCGCGCGTATGGGTTCATCAGATATTTTTTTATTACTCGACTTAATTTTATGTATACAATTCTATTATTTTTTTTTAATTACTAATTCATATCAAAATTTAGTATATAAATATTAAAAAAAAAATATTTTTTTAATGCAAAATTAAAAATTCATTAATGTATATATTTTATATTCACACGAAAAAAATTATGTTTTTTATTGTGAATATAGAATATATATATATTAAAATCTCAATTTTGTTTTTTAATTTTACTGAATTGACTCTAATTAACCCGAGTAATCCAAAACCTTATCTCCTGACCAAATAAATCTTGAGTCGATCTGATAACTGTGGTTGAAACAGAGGATAACCGCGGGTGGGATGAGGCAAAGAGATCGAACTCCTTTGGGGCCTCCTCAGGGAACCGGCAGAAAGGCAAAGCCACTTCACTTCCCTCGTCCCTCGGACCATGAGCAAGGAATCCTCCATTTCGAACCTAGATTCTAGCTAGACATCCATAAAAGAGACTGTGGGCTGAAAGCAATTGTCTCTAAACTTGTGGTAGACAACCTCTCTAATATTTAAGGCTATGTCTTGGGCCTGGCTCGTAATATATGGGAACTTTTTCTTGTTGTGGGAAAAGAAACAGTGATTTAACAATAAGTTTGCATAAAAATAAACATAGGGGTGTGATTTGATTTAATTCTCAAACATTAGGGGTCTAATTAGCCTTTCCCGATCACATGATTCAATATAATGCAATTATTGAACCACAAAGAATTGAATTGAATTGAATTCTTTCATCAGCGGGAGGAATTCACTAATTACTGAATTGGATTCAACTTCATTTAAACAAGTCATTGAATTCCACGGGGTTGTTATTACGCATACTATGGAGTAGGGATGATCATTTTTGGTTCGGTTCGGTTTTTATCAAAAAAAATAACCAAATTAATCTATTTTAAAACAATATAAAGACACATTTATTTTATATTTTTATTTTTATCTTTTTAACCATTCATATATTTATCTTTTCTGTGAAGTTTCTATGCCTCTAAAGCTTACAAAACATGATTTTGGGGGATGGGGGTTGGATTTTTTTTATTTCATCCAAAACTAGAATCTAGTTTTTTTTTTTTTTAATACTAAAACTTATTAGAGGTCACCAGTTCAAGTTCTACAAATCTCAGCGCTATTAAAGGTTTATATAATTATTAATTTCAGGACCCGTAAAATTAGTTAAAATACACACAAACTAGTCCAAAGATCAACATTATTAATAATAATAAAAAAATTGATAAATGATAATAAAACCGACGTCCTCATGTCGGCACCATCTATGGGCTGAATGCCTTGTCGCTAGACTCACGGTGGACCTCTAGTTTTGATGCTAATGGTGCCCTGGACGAGGGCCATGCATGATTAATAGACACTTCTCTTGTTGTGAAAATAAAGAGAGAAGAGAGAGAAGATAACGGGCAAACGATAAGAGATTCGTGACCTTAGAGCCTATAGAGGTTTTCATATGTTTGGCAGAAGATTTTTTCTTTTCTAATCATTCAAACTTCAAATTTCACACGAGTAATTTCTATAAATATTATAGTAGACAATTATTTTGATAAAAAAGAAACAAAAAATTAGTTTGAATGTATGAAAACTAATTCAAAAAATCCATAAGATTAATAAAAATAAATAATGAATATTATATGGTTACTTCTCTCTGTGACTTTTTGTTTTTTTTTTGTGTTGATTAAACAGTACAAATTCAGATTCATAATAGTTTAGATTTTGTCTGGCATGATTTTTTAATGATGGTGTTTTACTTTAAATCATAATTCAAAAATTAATTTTATAAATAATTTATAATAAATTAACTCGAGCTTAAATGACTTTAATTAAAAAACAAGGTTAGTAGAAAATAATTCAAAACAACTTTTATGGAGAGTGGGTGTAGTGTAAATTATAATTTATAAGTCAAAAACAAACTTTTAATTTAAACCAGAAATTATTTCTAACCAAACATGCTCAGATCTTTCTTTAAATAAAAAGAAAAAAAAACTTAAATCAGTTTACCATACCAACCATAAGTTTAAATCGTTAGGTACAACACATAGAGTTTTAACATGTGCTCACCAGCCCCACAAAGCTAATGGTTTGTGAGCTTTTGGAGTCCTGTCCCCCACGGCACAAGCTCTGTGTAGTCAGAATTATTCGTTCGTGCTGCAGTTTTTTCGTTGACTTGCTGTGTCTTTCCACAAGAACTGGGGCTCTTTCTTCCCCTCTGCGAGCTGCCTTCAGCTACATTAATGAAGTGGAACGATGGCTAATCTCCCTGCTCCATTTGCGTGAGTCATAATCAAGGCGCATGCGGCCCCTTCAATAATCTTCCATTGAAACACAAACTCGAGTCAAAATGGTTGGCACTCTAAATCACATTCACGATATTGCTGACGAAAGTTATATTGGAGCTTACTTCACGTATCTCAGGTTATGGGGTGCTGGTAGGGCCTTCCACTATGGAAGATATATAGACGTTGAAATTAACATTTTATCAGCTTCGAATATATATTGCATGATTGAATCCAGCTGTTCCGCCATGGTTGCCTTTTTGACAGCAAGGGGTCCAATTTGGCTTTATGGGATGGGAGTCAAGGCAAGCAGGGAGGAATCCGATATTATTGTTTCTCAAATGAATCATCTTTCGTTCCTTTCTTTTTGCTCAAACTATATATACTCTTAGTCCTCGAACTTTGTGCTTGTTTCTAATACAGTCTCTGGTTCTTTTTCTCTCGCAGTTGCATTCTTCAAAGATTTTTCAGTTTTGTTTTAAACCAGATTTTTTTTCTTCAAAATTTAGAGATTAGCAATGCTTTTTTTGCTTAGAAATATAATAAAAATAATAATTTTATCTCATATTAGAAACATTTAAAATAAAAGTAATACAATTAAAAAAAATAAAACTCCAATCAAAATCACAAATTTGAGATAAATTTACGATTTTCCCATATTCAGATAAAGTGGTCATGGAATAAATACTGGTCTAAAAGTTTACCGTACAGAAATAACACCAAAATGTACGACGATCCAAAATCAAAGTTTGAAACCAATTATTTATCCTAGTTATATAGTGAAGTATTTGAGATTGTAACATAGAATGTTTTTTAAAATAACTTTTTATTTAAAAATATATTAAAATAAAATTTTATATATTTTTTATATATCAACACATCAAAATTATCATAAAATACTAAAACAAATATTTTTTAAAAATCAAAAACCCTTTAAAAAATCATCTAAAAGCGAGTGTCAACTACCTCCAAAAGAACAAAGTCCAGCCAATATTTTTATGATTCTTGAAAGAGGCAAAGGAAGTTTCCCGGAAAAAGGTTAGGAGGACAAGATTTTAACATCGGAGGGAACGCTCATGATGTCTTTATCAAGACTATATTATTTAACTTATTAATTATATAAAGAGGACAAATTAATCGACATTAAACGTCATTTTCCCAGCCATAGTAAACCAAAAAACTATATAGTGATGCATTTTTAATATGTTGCGTAGTTGAAAGTGCTGTATTCTTTCGTGATCCCCACCAATATTATGACCAAACATTTAGCCATTAATTTTCCCACCCCTCACTTCAAGCCACAACCGCCCATTTTCAGTGCTTTGTAGAGGTTTCAACAACCCTAAAATTCGATTAGGATATAATTATCTTGGCATGGCATGATAATCGCTTGAGAATAACTCCATTAAATAATCCAAAGAATATTTTTTAAACCAATTCGTGTGGCAAATGGTGTTATTTCATGGCATGTGGGTCGCTTGAGAATAACCCATGAGAGATATTTTCAAACCAATTCGTGTGTTAGATTAATTTTTTCATATGATGGCCACTGGAGACTTACATTATTACATGGTCGTTAACTTCAGGGCCCGTGGGATTAGTCGAGGTGCGCGCAAGCTGGCCCGAACACCCACGTTAAACTAAAAAAAAAATATGATCATCTAGTAGGTGGTCCAGTGATAAAAACTTAGGATTAAAGGGTTTTTAGATATATTTATTGATTATGATGCTACATTTTTTTTTAATTGATAATATCAAAGTTTGAGAAGTTAGTATTAATATATAATTCAAATTCAAATTAATTGCACAACTATTATTCTTAAAAAAAAGGTTTTACTGTCAAAAGAATTTTTATGCAATTCAAATTATATATATATATATCCAATTAACAAATTTGGGATAGCATTAGTATTTGATTAAAAATCAAATTAATTTCACAGGTATTATTTTTAAACAAAGTTTTTAATATCAAAAGAATTCTTTTACAATACAAATTAGTCATATATAATGTATCCAATTTGAAATATTAGGTGTTCAATTTTTTCTTAATATAAATAGTATTATTATACAAAACTTTTAACATCAAAATAATTTTTTTTATAGTACAAATTGGTCATTGTAAACTATACTCAATTAGTAAAATCGGGTGTTCAAATATATAAAAAAGAACACAGCAATGTGCAGGCGATTGGCTAATATTAACATATAATGGTTACTACCTATGCCATAATTATTTTGCGATTAAGATTCTTTGTTTTTATATTGGAAAGACTACAACGGGAACTATAATTTAATATGGACCGATCCAAGTTTCGCAGATTGTCAGCAGGAATAATGCTGCTCACAATATATATGGTTATTAATAAATAATTAATTATCAGATTTCATTTTTTTTTTCTCGTCAAATGGGATCCCTTTAGTATTGTTTAGCATAACTTTTCCTTCTGCTTTTTAGTGTAACTTGTCTTTCTGTTTTTAAGTCTTTTTTAAAAGTATTTTTTTAATTTAAAAAATATTAAATGACATTTTTTTTATTTTTTCTGATAATTTTGATGTGTTCATGTAAAAAAAAATCTAAAAATAATTTAATTTAATATATTTTAAATAAATTATTTTAAATTCAACAATCTCAACCATCCTCTTAAATAGAATACTTGTCATTTAATTACCCTATATTAAACTAATAACTTTTTGGACATTACTAACGACATTCTTTTGTCCATGTGATATGAAAGAACCCTAATATTTACTTGGAATATTAAATTGAATTAATGAATAATTCAGCTTAATTATAATAATCATATAGCAACGGATCAAGAAGGGAATCCTGTGTTCATATAACTTCATTGTTTATTTTTTTAAAAAAAAAAAACATTAATCAGTAAAAACGGTGTGGCAAATATCCACAAAGTACTATTCTCGAGTAATTTTGTATGATCAACCCGTTTCCACGGTGAGCTAAAGCTTCACGATAAGGGGGTTTGCGTCAAGGCCTAAATTTTACATCTAAAAATTATAATGAATAATTGAATGTGACCTGCTTTTGTCTTGATTGCATGAAATTCATTTTCATTTGTTTTTGTTCTTTGAAGACAACAAGCTATGATCGATATTCCAATAATTGTTTTTAAATTCTTGACTTCATTTAAGAAGAAATACTTATTTAAATATATAGTTTTTTTAAAATATTAGTTTTAAAATTTAAACTCGTGAGATTGAAAAATAAAGTATGCATCATCAATAATTAAGAATGATTTGTTTTTGTGATACGATATGTTTTTTAAAGTAATTTTCAATTATGTTTTACTTGATTAATTGTTTTTAGATGTTTTTCAATGATTTTGATGTATTCATTTAAAATATAAAAAATATAAAAACAAATCATTTCAATACATTTTCAATTAAATTTTTTAAATTATTGGATTCAATGCTATCCTTGCATCCATATTCCTCTAACTAATAGTGATTTGATTAAATTCCAAAAACATTATATATATTGAGAAATACCTTTTACAAAGAATTTCTGCTTACGAGTCATTTATTCAATTGCTGGTGGGAGCTGGAGACCAGCTTTAACGAGGTGATCTACAATGACTCGATGCTTGCCTGTGACCCATGCATCAGGACGCCAAGCTCCCTCCTTCCTGGATTTTTCTTGCACAGAAATTTCTTCTTTGTTCTTCAATCTTCCACTTCAATAATATCCTAATTATAATTATTTTCTCATTCATTTAATTTAATCTTCAACAGAAACTTTTGCTTCGATTGTCAACCCCTTGTATGTGACCGAAGGTTTTGGAATTCAACTCTAGGTTACTTTGTTGAAAATTGTTATAATTTATTTCATCAAATTAATATCCTGTTGAATTCTGCGGATCTGAATCAGACCCGATGCAGTAATTGACATGAACGAATTGACTCTCCGTGACCTAGCAATCCCTTACATCAGCTAGCTGTCAATACCCCATTGTTGGTGCTCAAAACCTTATCAAAAACAGTATGATTTTAATGTGCAACCTGTCTGCCTGTGCCACTAGGCCCAGCCTTCAACGATACGCAATAATATTCATCCTCGTTCAGAGAGATTCATAACCGATGTTCAAACCCTAATATTTAACAATAAAAAAGCAATTTAGTTGAAAATCATTATCTAACAACTGCAGCACTAATGACAGTTCTGCTCCTGATGAACCTGCACACGAAGCCATGTTCTGAGACAGAAGATGGCGTTTATAATTTCCTGGCAATTCTACTCCTGATGAACCTGCAGATGGGGTTTCTAGCTAGCCTCCTGCACATGAGGGTCTAAGCCCTTAGTTACTGTTTTATTTCGAGACAACTCCTGATGAACCTGCACACCGGGCTTCTTCTGATTAACCTATTGTGCATGAGAGTTTAAAAGGGTGTTTTAGAAATGTGCAGGGATTGTTTTTCAGAGTAGTTTTTATTTAAAAATAATATTTTTTTATTTTTAAAAATTATTTTTTAATATCATCACATTATAATAATTTAAAAATATTAAAAAGATATTTTTAAAATAAAAGACAAAACAAGTTTAGTTAAGATAACTTTAATACTATTTTGAAATAGAAAATTGAGACACAAAGTTTCGATCCTACTGGCTTCTTTCCAAGTGACCGTTTAAGCCTACCGGCTTCTTTCTAAGTGACCGTTTCAGCTTACGTGAAAAATTAATTTTTAAAAATAAAAAAAAATATTATTTTTAAATAACATGTTTTTGTATATTTTTTATTTTAAAAATATATAAAAATTTAATATAAGGTGATTTATAGCAAGATAAGTAATTGTATAGCAAGATCATCAAGCGAAGAATTTTAGCATTACATTTTCGCACATAATTACGAGAAAACAATTGTGATTTTTTTTTTCTCGTACTACGGTTGAGGGAAGTACAATTTTCTCAACAAGATCATCCATCACAACCGTCTGATTGACTGATCTTTTTCTTTGATCTCTTCTAGATCTCATTTCCCTAACTAACCCCACAAATCCTAGTACACAATTCAATCCCAAAGAGGGAAAAAAACAAAAAAACAGAAGATGAAAATCAAGGGACATTTTTTTAAGAGCAACCATCATCACATGATTTATAGTTTATGATATAATTATCACACATGATCATGATCATCTCCGCAGCTCCATCATACGACAAAAGTCCTCAAAGCACACAAACCCATCTCCATTCTTATCAACCACTGCTATCATACGCCTGCAATCCTCTAACGTGCACTTTTCGTCGCCAAAAGCCTTGTAAACGTTTAATAATTCGTCTGCCGTTATCTTCCCGTCACGATCCGAGTCAAAAAACACGAAGGCATCTCTCAGCTCATCGTCCCCAGCCGGCTCGCAAGCCGTGCCGAGACGACTCGCAAGCGCCTCGACACTAATATGGTCAACCTCGCCTAAAATAACGGCCATCTCCTCGCTGCTCGGCGGCTCGGCTCCAAGCCGGGTAAGAAGAGCCTCCAGCTCATTCCTTGAGACTAGGCCGTCGTTATCCCTGTCAATTAGCTTAAAGGCCTGGGTCAACTCGAAATAAAGATCGGCCGAGATATCGGTCCAGTCACCCGATACTTGTGGCAAAATGCTGGTAGGAGTCCGAAAACCGGTCTTGGCTGCAGCGGAGGTGGACGCGGAGGAGGAGGCGGAGGAGGAGGAGGAGGCGGTACCTGAGCCAAACGATGATGGATCTGATCTGGATACCGTGGATCGGTCTTTTCTGGAGGCGGACAAGATTTTCTGGCTGAGTTTTTTGATGAATTTCATAGCGAAATTTAGAGAATTGATAGGGACACGGATGGAGAAGATTAGTGTAGAGAAGACAGAGAAGAGAGAAATAATGAGAGGAGGTGGTTGAGGGGCAAGAGAGCAGAAGGTGAGTGTTTAAATGGAGTGTGGTGAGTCTGGTGACAGCCATTTGAGGCAGCTTCCACGAAGCTTCCCTGGAAATTGCACACTATTTATATGTCTCTCTCTCTCTCTTTTCGGTGTGCGTAGTGGCTGTAAATTTATTTATAATATAATGTTTTTATATGTGGATGCTCGTGGTATTATTATTTTCTTTTTGTCATTTATGTGTATGCTGTATTGTTGTATTTTAGTCGGATGAATTTTTCTTTGGTACGACAGATGGAATGTTGATCAGTTTGTGAATTTATTTTTATATACTGTGTGAATTGTTTTATATAATTTTTTATTATTATTTTTATGTGGAGAAGCGGATCGATTTTAAGTATTGATTGGTTTTATATGTCCGGTTTGTTTTCTAGAAAATAATTTTTTTTGGAAAGTGAATTCCAGAAAAGTAAATTATTTTATGATGTTTGATAGTGTAATGAAAAATAAGTTGGAAAATATTTTCCAGTGTTTCGTTATGTTATGAAAAATAAGCTGGAAAATAACTTATTAATGTTTTATTTTTCTCAAATTTATTAAAATAATGAGGAACAAATCTTACAAATTAAAAAGTTGAATGAGAATGAAATTGAAAAAAAATATAATTTTATAAATTATCTCAAATAAAATAAATAATAATCAAAATAATAGAAATCAAATCTAAAAAATAAAAAAAAATGAAAGATGAAGAAATTAAAATAATAATAATTAACATTTCATAAATTATTTCAAAAAAAATAAGTAACAATCAAAAGAATAGGGATCAAATTTGATAAATAAAAAATTTTGATAAAAAAATGATAAGGGAAAAGCAAATAACAATTATAAAAATAAGGACCAAGGTTAATATAAAAATTAAATTTTAAGAGATGAAATTGAAAAACAAATATTCAAAATAAAATATATATAGCAATCAAAAGTTTGAGGACTAAATTTGATATAATCAGCAAATCATATGACATTTCTAAATTTTTCACGATTTCCGGAAAGTGTTTTCCGCCTAAATTTTTCAGGAAAACACTTTCCTGAAAACCAAGCCAAATTTTCCTTTGACTGGAAAGTGTTTTCTGTTAACCAACTTTTTTAATATCAAATAAACACAGGAAAGTTTGGAAAGTGGTTTCCCGGAAAGTGAATTCCGGGAAACAAACATAGCCGTAATTATACTAACTATTGTTTTTTTGTAATAAAATATGTTTTTTTTTATATGTATTCTTGATATTTATCTATTTTTTAATCAATTCTTTATCATAATTCTTTCCAGATTTTTTAGTTATAAAAAACATCTTATTTACCGACATTATTTTATTTATAGAAATTTATTTGTAATTATTAATTAACATTAAAAAAAGCTTATTAAAATTTAAATTTACTACAACTAACTTATTAAACTTATTAAGTAATACTAGACTACAACTAACCCTTTTTACGACAGTTTTTATAATTATTACTTAAAATTAGTATATCTCGATTTGGTTGGTTTTTTAGCTTGAACGGAACCGGATCATAAACAATTATAATTACTAACTTACTAAAACATCTTATTGAAATTTAAATTTATTACAACTAATTATTTTAATTGATAATTATCATAATTATTAACTTACCTGCTAAGTTAATAAATCTTATTAAATCTTAATTTAACTGTAATTACTTATTTTTATCGATAATTATCATCATGAGTTAAGGAATCCTGTTAAAATTTAAATGGATTGTTATTAAGAATAAGAAAGAATTTAGTATATCATCTATTTTGATTTATGTGGGATAAATATTATTTAAGACTTTAGATTAAACTTAAAAAAATAAAAAAACAAATATATTTCAACAAGTTACGCTGTTTTCAATAATATAACCTGTTGAGCTGTGCTATGGAAACCGCGTAATTAAAATAAAAAGAAATCATTGTTTCTTGGAGATATGATTTGCTGGAGCATCTGGGACCCACCTCCGCATGTCTGGGCAATCACAGGAGAGAGAACCGAAAAGAAGACGTCTTTTTTTTTTTTTTCTTCTTGAAAGTTGATTTTCTTTATTTTTGCACTGCTCCCCCCTGTTTTCTTGTTGCTGTGTGCTAAAGATACTTTCTATCAAAGGTTAGCTGCAAAGCTCTAGGCTTGTTGGCACTGCCCACGTGTCATGTTTTTAGTGATTTATAAACAGATACCCGCGCTGTGCTCGAGGCCGTAACAACACTTTAAAAAGAGTAAAAAAATATAAGAATTCGGTAAATGAAAGAGATAGCATGTATTGTAATAGCAATGATCTGTAAAGTAAAAAGATAAAAACAAAATACCATCAAGCATATGATGCTTACACTTATATAATTAACTTAATCTAATTAAAATATAAAATTCATTTAAAAAAAACTACATTCAACAAAGGTTGAAAATAAAAAACCAAGTTAAACCTTGTGACTTCCAGAACAACAAAAAATAGTTCCATGGAAAGTGAATAAATCAATTCACAAAATGTTAGAAAAAAAAGGCTTATTAAAAAAAAATAAAGTAAGTAAGTCCGGGTGAACCTAGTAAATCTAAGTTAATCTCTCAAACTTGTAACCCATTAAATTATATATCATGACTAAACTGAGAAGCTCAACACCTGCTCAAATAAGTGTTGGAGTATGAAACCAATAAATTTAAACTAATTAAAAAAAATTAAAAAAGCTAAATATAACAAAGACATGAAAAAAAAAACAAATCTTGAGAGAACCTTTATTATTTTAAAACGATAGATAAATCTCATAGAAAGTAAATAAAAAAAATGTTGGGGGATGAAATAAAAAAATGAGCTTAAGAAAAGAAAAAAAAACAAGCAAGCTCAAGCGAACCTTGTAAACCTGGGTTAAATTCTCAAGCCCGTAAATCGTAAATTCTTGACCCGGGCTAAGCTCAAAAGCTCAAAAGTTGCAAATTTAAAATGTCAGAGGATGAATTCAATTGATTTAATTTAATTTAAAGACAAAACTCCTTTAAAAAAAAAACCTAAATCTAAATCAAATTGACTTTTTTAAAAAATAATACACCGCAATACCAAACACACTATAATGACCTACCTATAGCTTAAGAATTTCTTTCATTAACAAATTCCTCACCTTTGTTACTGTTTTGAAAAGGAAAATTCTAAGTTATTGGATCATTGTATCGACTTCCTGGTAAATAAATCAACTATTTTTATTAAAATAATAATATCTTCTTTTTTATCTAGTATTGACCCAACATAGTTTAATCCATATTTGGTTAGATTAGCTAATTTTTTTAAAAAAATCAGTTTGACCAACTAAGTTTTACTAATCAACATCTTATTTAGTTTAACTTAAATCAAATTACGATTAAGAGATTAACCAAGTCAATTTTTAGTTCAAGTTTACTAATCATGTTTTTTTTTTTTGTGATTATTTGTTTGACTAAATCTGTATTGTTTGCAATCTTGTTTCAACATTACATACAATACAAGCAATTGAACCTTCAAAATTCATTGTGATCACGGTTGAATTGTCTGTGAGGCGGATTTCTGGAGTTATTCTTCGAGGAAGATGCTAAGCATTTGTTGCCATGACTTTTTCTGGGATCCTAAGATTTCAAAAGCATACCAACGGTCCGAAGAAGTTTAGTTTATTTTAAGAAATAATTCAATAGAAAGCAAAGATGTGATTTTGAAGAAGCAACAAATATAGACAATTAATAATAAATAAACAAATAAATAAATGTTTAAAATGACCACTCTGTCAATAGTTTAAGCTATTAGGTAAGGTCACATGATATAATTTATATTATTCTTTAACACATCCCCTCAAGTGAAAGCCCTTTAGGCTTGAAACTTGCAGAGCTCAAATAAATAGAGATGGTGATATTCGAACTCGTGACCGCTTGGTCATTAAGACTCTAATACTATGTCAACAAAACATCTCAACCCAATAACTTAAGCTATTAGGAGAGATTTCAGAATATAATTTATATTATTCTCTAACACACTCGTGTCTTTGTCTCTGTTTATAAAAACTATTGCTAGATTTTTATTCAGACTTGTCTGGTTGCGATTTGCACCACCATTTCCTATTCTCAGAACTGCAGAAAAGAAAGAGAGAAAGAGGGAAGGAAGAGGGTTCCATGGAGATTCGTCTCATGAATTTCTTGGACACAACATACAATTCTGACTACGAGAAATCAACTTTGAGACCTCCATTGGCAATTGCTGGAGGCTTTCCAAGTTACCACCACCAAGTCTTTCATTCTTGTTAAAAGAAAAAAGAAATCATTTATCATTTTTAACATCCTTTTCTTTTGACTTTTGGCGTAGACTTGTATTGTTGACAAGCAACACAAGTGAAAAGGGACACCTAGCTTTCTCATTTTGTTTCCCATGAACCCTATAAAGAAAGAAGCCTTTCCCTCAATTACCGCATATGTTGAGTGTTTGTTTTAGCTTTCATGATTGAGGTTATGGTCAGATATAATTTAATTATATATAAAATTTAATTATAAAAGTTAATTTCTTTTGTTTTTTTTTAATTTTTTTATAGATCTCACACACAAAACTCAATTTTCACCTTTAAAATTTTAAAACTTGACGAGGTTCGATCTACTTTTACAATTTGACCCACTGTCCCAATCCCATAGCATAAAAAAGAAAAAAAAGAAGAGTGAAAACAATGATGCCAGTTGAATGTGTGCGTGTCAATATATATATATATATATATATATTTATATATAAAATGGTTTAGTACAAATGGCAATAAAATTCAAAAAAAAAAAGAGAACTTTTCATGTCTTGCTTTGTATTATAACTGAACATATATTTGGAGAGAAAAAAAAAAGCAATGTTGACGGACATGATAATTAAAAAAAGATATTTGAAAAATTAATTCAGGAATTAAAATTTGTTCTTTTAATTTTTTCACGTGACAACTTTATATATATATAGAACTTTGGGGGTAAAATTTGGTTTTGAAAAGTACCCGAATGAAACATCAATGATCAATTATTATTTTAACTGATCACAAATCTCTCCCTAACTTTTAACTGAATCTCAAATCAGTATTTTGAAAGTTTAAAATCATTCAATTCGATCATCTAGGCAATTGGTATTTCAACTCGGTCCTCCTTCCTGTTTTGTCCATGGAATGTGAGCTTAATTATTATTTTTATTATTTTTTAATAGCATGAAAAGGCACTAGACACGCATGGTCTCCATATAATGCCACCAGTAAGGTGCATGGACAAATAAAATCAAGAAGAAAGATGGAATTCAATCTCTTCATTGATATGCTACCTCCTACAAAAAATATAGATTATTCTAATTATCAAAGAACACATTACTTGGATTATATTGATGATATAGTTTTATCATATACAAATCAAAATTAAAACAATATTCACATTATACTAGCGAGATAATCCCACCATAGTCATATATGTATAAAATTAAAAGTTAAGATACTTTTACGAATAAAACTATAGTGACTATACACTACATATACACGATGTTGATTAATTATATTAGAGAATAATATAAATCATATCTTGAAGCCTCACCTAACAGCTTAAGTTATTGGGTTGAGATGTTTCTTTGATATGGTATCAGAGCCTTTATGACCAAGCGGTCACGAGTTCGAATCTCATTATCCCTATTTATTTGATAAAAATCAAGCACAAGATAATGCGAGCCTGTGCAAGTTTTAAGTCCAGAGGACTTTAACTTGAGGGGATGTGTTAGAGAATAATACAAATTATATCTTAAAGTCTCACCTAACAGTTTAAGTTATTGGATTGAATTGGTTCTTTAATAAATTAACTAAATATTTTATTGGAAAAATGAAATTAAGCCAGAAGGAACGAGGAGAGTGACCCCATAGTTTGACTTAAAAAACATCTTATCCCATCACTTTCACAACTTGCTATATTTATTATAATGGTAGGAGGAAATCTAAAGATGGTTGGCATTTATTCTATTTTATGCATAGGCAGGAAGGAAAACTGGGGAGAAGGTTAGAATGTAGACAAAGGCTAGCTCCACAATTACGGCAAAATTTAATACCACGCAATGAACTAAAAAAAATAAAAAAACATATAATACTTACTAGGTGTTAGGTTCGAATCTCCGTCCATTTTTTTTCATTAATTAATTAACTAGTTGACAGCATAATAAGTATATATTTTGTAATTTTTTACCATGACAATATTTATTTGATATGTATAGACTGAAAACTTTAATATATATTATTTTAATGATGAGATAGTATATGTTATATGTATTCTAGAAGATGATATGGTAAACGAGGCACGCGGATTCGGATAAAACACTTTCAGAAGAAAATCCCTTATTTTTTAAAAAACTTTTTTGATAAAATATAAAAAGTAGAAAAAATACCTTACTTTTAACAGCTTTTAGTTAATCTTTTAATGATTGTTTATATTTTATTTAAAAAAAAATTAAAACAACATCTTTTTAATTCATCTATATTAACTTAGATTATCATCTCATTCCTTACCCATCCCTGAATTAGTTAATGGATCCGGCTGAGCAATATAAACAATCATATGGTAAATGATTGTTTTTTTATTTTAAAATTATTTTTAAAAAAATTAAAAAAAGTTATATTTATTTTGCTTTAAATTAATATATTTTTGGTGTTTCTAGATTATTTTGATATGCTGTCATAAAAAATAATTTAAAAAAATAAAAAAATATTATTTCAATATATTTCTGAACGAAAAACACTTTAAAAAACAACGATTATCATCCTCTTAAACATCGCTTTTATTAAATTTAAAAAATATAATACAATAGTGTCCTGCAGGACGCACAACTGTGCATTCACACATGGGCAGCTCCGCAAGAGTAATAATAAAAAAGGAAGTCGCTTTCTTTTCTATTGTTTTTTTATTTGTTACCCTGGGGGCATGACAGCCCACAATATGGCTAATTTGGTCCTTGTAAACTCAGTGGGTGGCACTCACAATGGGATGTCAATTGAGTATGAGAAGAAGCATCCAACGAGAGGAAAAGAGAAAATGGTGTTTTCTGTTTTGACTTGTTCATATCCACTCCTTCTGTTCTTGTCTTTGATGATGAATGTGAACTAGTCATATGCCCTCATCATTCGTGTTGTATACTTTCTCTTCTTTAATTTGCTTGCTAGCCCTTGTATTTTTTTTTTCTTTAATTCTTCTTGATGTGTTTTTCTCTTCTTTCTTTCTTATTCTTGTTTAAGGCTTTGGAAGTAGGGTATTTCAAGGTATATTTTCAAAACAAACAGCTAAAAATAATTGGTGAAGATGAAATAGGATGAAAAATCATATTAATAGATGGAATTGTAGTGTAGGGAGTGCATTGAGAAAATTAAATGACAAGAGACCACATTATATATCAATATAGAATGTACATAAACTAAAGATTATAGTTAACATTAACCCTACCCTACTTTAATCAATGAAACGTGAAAATCAAATATTGTTGTTGTTATTTTTTAAAATATTTTTTATTTAAAATAATATTTTTTTATTTTATTTTTAACATATCAAAATAATCTAAAATTATATATATATATATATATATATATATATATATATATATATATATATATATATAAAACATTCAAATAATTTCAAAATTATTTTTTAAAGTACAAAGAACAAACTCACTTCTTCCAAATTTTTTTCCTGCCTCAATTAAAGAGTTATTGGGCGTGCATAAAGGTTCCAAGGAAAAATGATGTTTCCTCCAGAGATTTTCATGATACCTGTCAGTTGACGTGGTGATTGTCAGTCTATATTCATTACAGCTTGTTTAGAACGGTAGAAATTGTGATAATTTAAAATATTTTTTATTTAAAAATATATTAAAATAATTTTTTTTATTTTTTAAAAATTATTTTTAACATCAAAACATCATCTTAAAACATTAAAAAATATATTTTAAATAAAAAAAAAATCAAAATTTTTTAGAACATGATTAACACCATATTTCCAAACTCATCCGTATATCACTAACGCTTTCAAGAGGGATTCTCGTTTTGGGCTCATGGGAGTTTTCTTGGGAGATGAATATTAAATCATTCAATATCTTAAATTTATGAATTAAAATAATTTTTTTAATATTATCTCAGAGTTTAAACAATTAAATAGTTATGAATTTAGTTTTCTTATTTAATTAAATTATAAAAATAATTAGTGATTCACCTAATAACTTAATCTATCTGTGTCACTATTAATACTAACTCGTACATGTCATGTTTTATATATAATGTACTAGCTATTTGATCCATATTTAACCGTAGGTCATAATTTATTTTAAAAACAACAAACTGGGTATGCAAGCTATTTTTATATGTTTTTATACATAAAAAATTTAAAGTATAAATTAAAAAAATTATGCAAGTATCTAATCAAATAAATCGATAATCATTTATGTAAATAAAAAACAAGTCGTTAATAATAACTAAAATATAAACTGTAAAAAAATAAGAGATATATGTAGATGTAGATTAAGATATTTGATATTGTAAAATGAGATATTTAGTCGTTTATGTGTACTAAAGTTATTTATTAAAATCAATATAAGATCATAGAAATAAAAACACATAAAAATAATTGAATAAAAAGAAGAAAAAATATTATACAAAGTTGAATATATTAGAAATATTATTTCAAAATAAATATTAATTTATAAAATAAAGCTCATATGTATAAAATAAAATAAAAATTCTTCAAGAATTAAATACAAATAAAATATTTTTTTAAAAAAATCTTTATTCAAAAAAGGTCTGCAAAACTTGTGGTCTATGTTTTGAGACCAAGATAAACCGATAGAAAAAAGATTGAAGATAACCACAAAATCAATCTTTAAAAAAAACAATAATGTAGAATGATAAAATCATAAAAAAAAAAGATACCGAACTGTATTAACTTTTCAAACTCGTGACCCATGTCATTAGATCAGAAGCACCACAAATAAAAAAACCAAGAAGTCCAATCTCCAACAAATCAAACGTCGAAGGATGAGACCCGGGGGAAAAAAAATCAATCTCACAAAAAATAATAATTAAAAAAATGAGGGTGAAAATCAAAATAAAAATAAATTAGAGGGTATAAAGAAAATTTAAAGAGGGTTAAATTAAAAGGAAAAATATTTAACAAAAAGAAAAAGAAATCAAAAGAATGAGGGCTAAATTAAAAAAAAAAAACATAAATTTTGATTCAAGAATAAAATTTAAAACCAATAAAAATTTAACAAAAGAGCCAAGGAAAAAAATCAAAAATTAAAACAATATAGATCAAATTGGAAAAAATAATATATGACAAAATATAATTTAAGAACTAAATTGAAAACATAATTTTTTTTATATAAAAGGGCCAACCAAGAAAATAAGAAATAAAAAACATAGGGATTGAAATTGAAAAAAAAAGACAAGCGTGTGCTTTCTCTGGAAGAGAAGGAAAAGAAGAGAGAGAAAAAACCGACCGCTAGCGAAAATCCACCAACCATCCGTCGCCACACTAGTAGAAAGAGGACATAATAATGCTTCTAAAGACACGACGAAATGGCAGGTTTATCCATCGGATGATGTCACTTGTGCCAACAGTTTTTTAAAATAAAAAATTATTTTCCAACTTAAAAAAACCCTAAACAAATGCCTTTTTTTTGTCTTTTCTAATGATAAAAATTTATTTTTATTGTATTCTAAGAAGCATAAAAACCAAAAAATCCCTTGGTCAACAACTTTTATTTTTTAACTAAGGGATAAATAAGTAATTTTATTGTTTTAAAGTTTTTGAAGGGACGGAATAACCCTTGATCAACAGTTCTAGATTTTGTTGACCTTGAGGTAAATACATTTGTGCAAAAAAAATAAAAAAGACTAGCGTACTCTCGAACAATCTTTTAATGACTAATAGATCACTGAAAAAGATTGAATTACCCTTGTCGCCCACTATGGCTCCCATTTATTTCCATCCAATGGCAAATAAAGTAATTTTACCGTAACAATTTACAGTGAAAAACTCACTTCCTATATATTTTTTGTTAATAGATTGATGCGGAACAATGAATAAAAAAGAATTAAATAAAAAAGAAACTAAGAATTAAAAACAAAGAAAGAGAAGAAAAGGATAGAAAAGAGAAGATTGAGGGTTGAGAAAATACGCAACTCTGCAATTTTTATTTAATTCATCAAAAACTCCCTTACATTTAGAAAAATACGATACAAATACAAAAATCCTAACTAGAACAAGTAATTGGGGTTATAGCACACTATATACGATACCCAACAATAATTAAATCAAGCCCAACAAATAAAATCTAATTAATAAATTTCAACTAAAAATTCAAATAAATTAAACTAAAATACAAGTTAAAACCTAATCTCAATGGTTTGAACTAGTCTTCATCATCTATGATTATTCAAATACATAAACAATGTCTCGGGTCGAATATATCAACTTAAGTATAGGATTCAGCGCCATGAGCACTTGAAAAAACGCATTCGATTAAAGAATACCTATCCCACTTGAATAATAAGCAAGACCATGAGCAACATGATTCAAATATTCTCAGCAACTTTTCAATGCCATTTCCTCTCATCAACATGAGTTTTGAATGAATAAACGATATGGGACAATCTGATGCAATTTGCTGCTATCGTCATGCTCTCCACTGTTGTGATTTCGGCAACAATGGCGATGAAGTCGTATAAACATGTGTAAAATGAAATTTACGTGCGAGAGAAAAAGAAGAAGGAATTGTATAAAGGAGATGAGAATGGCCGCCTAGCCATCTTGCCATGTCAATTTGTCAGACTCTCCTTTAGTCGTTCTTGGTTTCGTGTGGTTTTTTTTTAATATGGCTGGCTTGACCAGATTGAAAGAAAGAGTACTTGGCACAAAGCAAAGCGAATGCTCCAACAACGACAACACTCCAAACAAAAGTTTGCCCATCAAAATTAACAGACCTTCATTTTCACGAGTTTTTTTTTGGAATTTATTACATTATTATTTTTAAAAAATAATATAATTCATAAAATATTTTAAAAATTAACATAATTTAATGAATAGTGGATGATACATACTACTTGTTAGAGAATAATATATATCATTTATTGAGACCTCACCTAACAGTTTAAACTATTGGGTTGATGACCAAGCGGTCATCAGTTCGAATCTCATCATCTCCATTTATTTGATGAAAATTAAGCACAAAATAATATGAGTCTATACAAGTTTCAAGTTTAAAGGGTTTTCACTTGAGGAGTGTGTGTGATACAATTGATATAATTTAGTGAGAAGCAGATGATACATACTACCCTCTTAAATTGCTAAATGACTTGACAAAAATTAGCTAAATTTTGCTATTTTTTCGGACTGTGATTTTTTTTCCTATGTTAATATCCAAAAAAAAGTTCTTTAATTTTTTTCCACGAGACCATAATGGACCTGTGGCCGTGTCCAATCGACTATAATGAAGCCCTTCAAATCTGAATGCAATGCAACACACAAAGGGCTCAAAGCAATCAGATATCTTCGCCTAGCAAGAGTGATGAAGATCAAGTCAACAAGCTAATGGACTCAAGTCGCCGGTGGACAGGAGCTCTCCCGGCAAATAAACTTCCAAGTCAACACACATTCATGAGCATACACATGCATTCATAGAGAGAGGGTCAAATTCCATCTCGTTGGCTGAAATCTAAGCATGTGGATTACAATTGTTGCATAGTATGCGCACAAAATTAGTTTACAACAGCAATAGCCTGACGCTGCCAGATTGCTTTCAATTGTTTTTTATAATTCACTACTAAGAACATCCTTTTTTAAAATAATGATTATTTTTCAAAGTGTATTTTTTACTTAAAAATATATTAAAATAATATTTTTTATTTTTAAAAATTTATTTTTAATATCAACATATCAAAATAATACGAAAAAACCAAAATAATATTAATTTTAAACAAAAATAAAATCAAAATTTTTTTAGAAAACACTTTTAAAATAAAAAACAAACAGATTCTAAATCTCGTCTATGATACTCCAGTTGTGACTCCAGTTGTGACGGAAAGTCGGAAACCTTTGATTGACAGTAACCCGGGAATCAACTCCACCCAATATTTTGGTACAGTAATGCAGAAGAAACTCAAAGTTAACCATCCACGACATGCTTCTCCTGAATGTCATGAACGACAGAATCATCTGTGTGATCAAGAGTGGAAGCTGATTTATGCAAGGAATCTGTTGCAGGGGAGTCGTCTTCCTCTGCAGCATAGTCCGATTCTGAGCTAGCATCCATGTCCTTTTCAGGACAATCAAGCTGAACACATTCAGGAACTTCACTATTGTAATTCTCCAAATCATGGATCCTATTGGGATGTGCCAAATCTTCTTTCTTTACAATATTCAGCACAAACCCGTTATGGATTCTTTCAGGCTGCAAAAAATCTCCTTCGGTGACTGTAATGCTAGAACCACCAGTAGAATTTCTATTGCTAAAATCTCTCTGATCAAACTCACTTTCTGAATTTCTATCTGGGGTTGTCACTCTTGAGATCTGATTATATGGATCCCTGCCTCCCATCTGAGCCCCAGGCGAGTTAGGATGAGCCATGAAGCCTTTCCTTAGCTCAGAATCAACATCCAGACTTTGGACAAAGTCAATGAACTTATTTGCAGAAGCAGTCCTCATCAAAGGCCCGCCAGATCTTGTCCAAGAATTCAAATCTACACTTTCAGATTCACTATCACTTCCATCATGATGTAGGTTGCGTTGTGTTCTCAAATTCCTACCAGTAGAAGTTCCTCCAGCCACACCAACTCCTTGATGGAATGTTGAAGCAACATCAGCAAGGAAGTCTTCTTCAAGTGAGCCTGTTGAGTTTTCTCTTGCGATGCAATTCCAAGAAGGAATTCTTTTTGAAGCACTAAATCTCAATGTGCTCGCAGAGCTTGCTTGGCCATGAGAAGCAGCAGCAGCTCTCTCAGCACTCCTTTTGAGTCTACGCATGTGGTTCAGAACAGAAACACACTCATCAAGAGCAAGCTCAATACCACAATTAGCTTTTATGGCAGAAAGCTTCTCCCATGTGCACCTTCTGCCTTGGTTTGATGCCTTTTGAAGCTCCAAGTGATTTGGGTTTTGAATAATTTTTGAGTACTGCATCATAAACAAGAATTGAATTCAAACAGCCAGTAAGTCACCATGGGAAAGATTGTCTTTTAATTCATTCCGCATAATTCTGTTTTCTTTTTTTGACAATGGACCACAGAAATATGTAATTAATTCACATGCCATACAACGCACGGAAATATGATCAGAAAATATGGGTTTTAAATCATATATGGACAGATTGATGAGCTTTTGATTTCACCATTCCTACACTAATTAAGAAACGTATATATACACCTTACAATTCTAGGTCCCAGGTTAATTGATATCATGGTTTTAACTGCCACCTTACTGAGGTGTAAAATTTTCATTTGACATGTACCTGAGCGAGTGTGGCAGGCATAACAACAGTAACATCACCTTCCCATTCTTGAGCAAAAAGCTTGGCAAGTCCACCTAATGGAAAACCAAGTTCCAATACCTGATTGCATCTATGTTTTACCTCCATCTCAGCGAGATGAGCAAGCTACAAAGTTAAACACCAAAATGGATTATTTTTGTTTCATCAGAACTGTAAAAGATAAAGGCTGAAAAATATGAAAAAGAAGCACTCAACTTCAAGAAAGGACCAAGAAACAAGAATTATAACTGAGAACAAGCATTATAACTGAAATATCTCTATGCAAGTACACCTTCTGTTTGTAAAGGCTACCAGCTTAGACGATCACTACCCCAGATATTGCGTTTTGAGTCATATTCAAAACCTACATCTAGAACTATTAATCTACACCAACAAAGAAAACATTTTGTTAAGGAAAGAAGTCAAATCCCCAATCCTCTTGCATTCCCTAACATCAACTCAACCCAATCCTCTTGCATTCCCTAACATCAACTCAACCAACCATCAATTGAATCGCTAGAATCACTAGTTTTAAGATCCTAAACCACTGCAAAGCAAACATGACCATTAGTCAAGTCTGTTGTATGGAGTTCATATGAAGAGTTCACATGTCATGAGTGATTTACAAAGAATTTTCAGCCTCTAACTGGAATAGCTATACATTAAAAAAGAAGATGACTAATGGTGAAAAGGACCAAAACGATGAACTGGAGAGTCAAAATCCGTGAGGCATTGATCCAAATAGTTTAAATAGACAGAAATTTTTTGACTCACACTCTATCCAGGGACGGGAATAAAAACTAAGCATTTCCAAAGTAAATTAACAACCAAGCTGGTAAAGTTCAATGACAAAAAAGAAAAGCAAGCATCTTGAGAAGACTTTTGATGTTCAATGACAAATATAATAACAAATACACACCAAGAGCAAATGAGACAGAAGAAAAGGTAAGTTTAAAGCAATGTGTGCATTACCTTGGCAGCAAAGCTACCCCCATATGCCCTGACTATATCCTTCAGTCTCAACAATGGAGCAATGTGAGGATTCGCTTGACTTACAATAAAATGATTGACATTGAATAGTTCCTTCAATTGTATCATTGGTAAATCAATCTCCAGGCTACCATCCCTCCACCTACGCATAGGTGCATCAGATCCTTCTTCAGGATCCAGATTAAAGGGTGGGTGATAAGGCACAAGTTCCCCACTTCTGTCCTTTGCCATTAGTTCCTGGGCTTCAAAAAGGCCAGGAAAAGCACAAGAAGCAGTGACTGCACTCCATATAACAACATGAGGGGAAGTAAGGTAATTAAGGCATCTAGGGGGCTCATGCTTCCTAGGTGAGCAAACTGTGATCCCAAGAATTCGACCAGTCATGTCATAAGCTTCTTGAAATGTAAGATTACTTGTAAGATGCCTTAACATCCATTGCAACTGCCGGATTTCATGAACAGCTCCTTGTCTCATGACCCTCTTCACAACTGTGAAAATTCCACCCAATTGGTCAAAAAACTGAAACGAGTGCCAGGAATCCTCAAAAAAACTTTGCAGCTCTGGCCACGATCTGGTGGCAACAACTGAACACATAATTGACCCCACACTAGAACCAGCAATTATTCGGGGCATAAGCTTGTGCTCCACCAGTGTTTTAACCACACCCACATGAAACGCTCCAAGTGAAGCACCTCCACTCAGAAGCAAAGCTGTTCTCCCAAAAGCATGTCTCGTTTCATGCATGAAAGCAAGCTTTTCTTCCAACGAAAGCTCCTCTGAATCGGAGTCACAAACCATTCTTAACTGAGTTGAGACCTCGTCAATATATTCCTTTATGAGCTTGGGCACTTGAAGCCTACCCTTGTGAAGCTCAGGGTTACACATATTACCGAGATTTCTTACAAGATCGGCTCTCATAAAAAAGATTATATCTCTAAGACATCCCTCTTGGCGACGGTGGTGGAGCTCTTGAAGCTTGTTCCTGACTAGTTCTTCATCATAGAGATCACATTCATGCATCTTTGGGGTCTCTTTATCAAGCATTTTAGCAGCATGAAACCACTCCTCGTATGTCAACGCAGTTCTCATCGTATTCCTCCAAAATTTCCTCCTATACGCTGTTTCGGCCCTCAATTTAACATTCGCATATCTTTTCAATAAAAATGCAATTATCGTCATCATGGCCAATATCCCTTGTGGATTCCTTGGATGAAACCATGATAACATAGGCGCCACAAATTCACCAACTCTATAAATGTAATTCAACAACACATGAAAGATTTTTTGCCTCAAATGTGAGATTGATTTACAGAACAGAACTCTGAAAGCAATTGTCCTACCAATGATCGATGAAGGTCCGATTTTGAAAGGGTCAACACTGGCCTCATTGCTTATATCCATATCTTAGCTAAAACCAAAACAAGAAAGTGGTCTGTAATTGGAAGCGGGGCCTTCTTTTGTCTCAAATCTAACAACAGAATTAGCTTGAACGAAACAAATATGAAACAGCTACAATAGATGGTCACTAAGGAATCAAATTTCACAATTGTGAAAGGATTGTATGTCAAGACTTTGATTCTAATGAGAATGAGAAGGACAATAAAACAATTGAATCTGTCTCTCCCCGGATAGGATGGCAATATATAGAGAGACAATGAAGTAGATAGAATAAAGATATGCAATCCTAATGCAAAAGGACTAGCTATCACAAAATAAGAAGATATTGACAAGTAACAAAAATCCAACCCTTTTGATCCTGTACTGTGTCAACAAGAAAAACAGAATCTTATAAATCCAGATTGCCAGAAGCCAACCTTGCCATATGAGTTTTCAATAACCAAACCCTAAAACCCCTAAAAAAACTACATCCACCTCAAAAACCAAAATACAAAACTAACAAAAGGGTCTCAATATCACCACCCAATAAATAGCAATATCCACTTGAAAAACAAAATCAAACCCAAGAAACCAAATTCAAGAAAGAAACCCAACTCGAGAAAGTGAAGAATGTACAGACTTTAGACAAACAGAGAATGAAAGATTGAGACTTTGTTTTCGTTCGGGAAGGAAAGAGAGAAGAAGGGTGAAGTGAATACAATAAATACAGGATCGGAGTCTTGGGAAATGTTAGAAGAAGATAAGGATATACATACGGTTACGTAAAGATTGAGCAAGGAGGGGGTGATGGCTCTGACATTGACTTTTGCAATCAAAGGCGGATAAGGGAAAGAAAACTATACTGAATGATGACTCGTTTGGAAGAAAAGAAGCATTTGTTTTAACCATCGGATAATTGGAGTTGAGTATTCAAAATGTGATTCGGAGTAGGATGGTATTTTTTATTTTAAAATATATTAAAATAATTTTTTTTAATTTTAAAAAATAATTTTTGATATTAACATATTAATATAATATAAAAAAAACAAAAAAAATATTAATTTAATATTTTTAAAAACACTTTCAAAACATAATATCAAACACATCAAAACATAATATCAAACACATCAAAAGCATGCTGGAAAAGATTTGGTTACAATAATGGAAGCTTTTTAAAATATTTTTAATTTAAAAATATATTAAAATTAATTTTTATTTTAGATTTTTTAAAATTAAAATTATTAAAAAATATTAAAAAAAAATTAATTTTTTAAAATACAAACACATAAAAGCGGAAGTAAAATCACTATTGGAAAGCAACGGGTGGTTTAGACGAAACAATTTCTTATACTTCTTTTCTTTCTATTATTAGCTGACAGCTGTTTGTTGCTTTAGATGCCTTAAAAAACGTTCTATTTACTTAGTTGTGGTTTCACGCTAAGCCGCAAAGGATAGTCTATTTTTTTATTGTCTAAAAAATAATTTTTAAATATTTTAAATGTATTTTTTTTATAAAACAAATTGCATTTCTTACCGTAAACTCAACTAGGTTAGATAAATTATTTTTTAAAAATAAATATGGAAAAAAACAACAACAATACATGAATATTTTTTTAAAAAAAAAGATCAAGATAACCTAGAAAAAAAATATTTTTTTCAAAATAGAACGGCAATATAACTCAATTTTCAACCCATAAATACAAAAAGATAAAATGAAGAAAAAAAGATCTAACAAAATCAGCCTTAATCAATCAAAGTTAACATAACAAACTTATAACCCCACTAATCAGGATCAAGCCAACCTAGGTCATCCCGTCAAACCTACGATTCGAGTAATGAAATTGAAATAACCCGATAAAAAAATGAAGAAGATAAAAAAAAAAACCATTTAGAAAAAAAACAATGTAAACCCGCGTTAACTTTTTAAACCCGTAACCCACCTGAAGTCCAATTCTCAATCAATCAAATGTTAAAGGATGAAATTAAAAAAAAATATTTCCAATTATACAAAAAGATTTAAAACAAAAAATAGTAATTACAAGAATAAGGATCAAAATTATCATAAAAATATAAACAAATTAAAAAGAAAAATCAACTTAACAAAAGGACAAACAAAATAACAATCAAAAGAATGAGAACCACGTTAAAAACAATAGCATATCAAAAATTATGATTAAATGCTTAAATTGAAAACAAATTAAAATTTTACAAAAAAACCCAAGAGTAAAAATTAGAAATCAAAATAAAAAAGAACAAAGTAGTAATCCCGATAAATTAGAAGACATCTATGAAATTTTGCATGACCAGCAAGAAAATCAAGGGGAGGATAGAGAAAATAGGTGGGAAAGAAAGCATTAACGATGCAAAAACATGTCATCATCGATCACAAGCGCCATAAAAAAAAGAGAAGACATTTTAACACTTTTAATAACCTGGTAGAAAGGGAATTTTAGCCGTCAAGAAGAGCAACACATGTCGCCCAAAGGGTGTGGGCACCCTCCACATGTTGGCGTGTGCATTGCATATGCCAACCACTTTTTATTTTTTTTTATTATATATTGTCAAATATCAAATTGTCCACCGAATATGGAAATACAAAAAAGCTTTTGGTCACTAAATTTTAATTATTATTTTTTTGCTTATGTGAGCATTTTGGTTTTTTTCATTGTGCCTTTGTTTTATTAATACATTTTTTGTTATATTTAGTCAAATACCAAATATCCCCCTATCTAACTTGATAATAATGAAAACACTATTATAAAAATACAAAAAAAAAACCCTTGAATACTAGTTTTATTTTTTTTCCCTTTCAAGAGTTTCACTATGCTTTTAAAATGAAAAATAACTTATTTATTTTTGATCAATTTAGTAATAATTAATAAGTCTTGTGAAAAAACTTTGATGCACCTAATAGCCAATTCAATATATTTAGATGTGAAGGAAAATGATGTCATTACACTAATCTAATGAATAGTGCAAATGAGTATATGTCTTCGATGTTTTTAAGAAAAAAATAAAAATAAAACATGTTTGCATTATAAAATTAAAAATGTTTTTTTTATTTCACCATCTTTCATTTTTTATTTTTTATATTCGGTTTCTATTTTTTTTATTGCTATTTGTTTTGTTTGAGATTATTTTTTATATTTGTTTTACAATTTCATCATCCATGGGGGTTTTTATATCAAATTTGATATTTATTCTTTTTACTACTATTTTTTTTTTGTTTTTACAAGTTTTTAAAATTGATATTTTTTTATGATTTTATCCTTCAAAATTAAATTAGTTGGGAAATAAGTTTCTTGATTCAACTCGAGTCTAGGATTTCACGAGCTGTGAATTTTAGAAATTTGATCAAGTTTAGGAAGTATGCTTAGTTTTTATTCTCTTTTTTTAAGCTAATATTTTTTTAATCCTTTTTTTATATATTTGCTTTGTTTTTTTTTGTCTGACTTCTACTGGGCTAGTCTCGGATTCATGACCAAAATCAACGGTTTCAAAAGTTAACGCGGGTTGATTTTAGTTTTTTTTAAATATATTTATTTTAATTTCAACATTAAATATTTGATATATTCAAAATTGATTTTCGTGTATTTTTTCTTTTCCTTTTAAACTTTTAAATGGTTATTTTTTCCATACTTTTTGTATATAAGGTTATCTCAATCTTATATCTATTATCACGAAGTTCGAAAGTTTATCCAGTTTAAATGAGGTTTTTTTTTTGTTTTTTTTCAATTTTGCTTTTCAGCATTAGTTTTTTTATACTTCGGATGCACTTATTTCGGTTTTTTTTACCTTTTTTGTTATTATTTTATTTACTGTTGTTATAAATTTTTATTTATATTATTTAAATTATCAATTAATTATTTGGTTACTCGGGTCTCAGATTTTTTCTATTTCCGGTTTTTTACATAAAAAATAACCGGCTGCTCAGGCCACAAATCTGCTAAATGGCTAAAAGATTGCAGAAGAGTGAAAAAAAGGTGAAATAAACCTTGAAAAGGATTCCACACGAAGCTGGGACGTTGCTGGCACGTAGAGACTATAACTCTACATGGAATTATACTTGTTAAAATCAATTGTTGGAGATTATATTTTTAATACATTCGTGTTTAACAACCATTAAAAAGTTACTAATATGTTTTCCTTATATTTCAAATTTTGATAAAAAAAAAATAAAAAAAAATAAATCTTAAAATGAACAGGAAGGCAAATGCCTAGTAAAATTTGGCACGAAATTAGTTTTGATTCGCTATTTTAAATAAAACTTTTAAATTAAATTGATTTCCTTGTTATAATTTTGTTGTTTTAATATAAAAAAATGAAAATAGCTTTCATTGACAAATAAAGTAAAGAGTACAAGTTTAGAAATAAAATATGAATTTTTCTAATTTTTTCTACTTTAAGTCCCAATATAAATTGGGATTTAAAAGTATCATAAATACATAAATGAAAATTGGCTGGCAGCAGCCCCAAATGACTTTTTTTCTTAATAGAGAATTAGGGTTTTTTTTTTTAATAGAGAATTATTTGCAATGTATGGAGGACGTGATTTTAAAAATATATTAAGAGTATTTTTAGCTTATTGAAAATAATATTGACGTATGATATTGTCAGGTTAACAATGGAAAATTATTTCAATAACATGTTAAATAAATATTTAATGATGTGCAATTGGATTTATTTAATAACAAAGGAAGGAAGTTATTGAAAGATTAAATGGATAGAAAATTATTTTCAAGGCATATATTTCCTCAAAATAAAAAATTTAAGATATGGAAGAAACAAATAGAGTCGAATGGATAACATGGGCCGTGTTTTCTTATTGGGCTTGGTGATGTTTTGGGTTGGGAACCACTGTTTTGCAATCATGGAATTTTTTTTTGGGCTGGATTCTAGCTTATCCATTTTTAGGGTTCTTAAATCTATTGGACCACGGTGTTTTTAGTGAATGTCTAGAAGTAATCTATTGGACCACGGTTCTTAAATGTATTTGGACCATGGAGTTCTTAAATCCATTTTTAGACTTGGCTTGGTATTGATTTTAAAAAGAGAAATAAATATGGGATTAACTCGTAGGTTATTAGATTAACTCGTGTTTATTATTTTTGTTTAAAATCATATTGTTTTATTTTGAAAAGAAATCCTTAATGCCAACCTGATAAAGTTTGATCGACTCAACCGAGTTATGAGTTTATCTCATTAGGCCAGTGTCAAAAATCAATTTAACTCGAAACTTGGTTTGAATTAGATTCTGAATCATAGATCTTGTGAGTCTACCTAGTAGACAAGGTGTAATTTAACAAAATAATGATAATTTATTCGATTCTCTTATAAAAAACTTGAATTAATCCCCATAGAGTTTAAAATTATACTTTGATAAGGGGAAGTATTTTTTTTTTTTTTAGTTTAACGTGGGTGTCCGGGCCAGCTTGCGTGCACCTTGACTAATCCCACGGGCCTTAAAGTTAACGACCATGTAAGCCTCCAGTGACCATCATATGAGCAACCACATGGCTCGAACCTGAAACCACAAAGAGAGCAAACCTCTTGATCCTAAGCTTTTACCAAGTATTTTTAATTTCACTGAAGTTTATTATATTGGATTCCTCCATACTTGGTGGCTAAACAAAGCACAAATGACGCCATTGTGGATAGCTTGTTGACTTGTAGAAGAAACACAAACTTCTTGTCTATTGCAAGTTACTCACATGTGAATTTCACAAGCATTGCTTGGATTAATTAATTAAATAGCATATCCCACGAAAGCAACATATGAATTTCACAAGCATTGCCTGGATTAATTAAATAGCATATCCCACGAAATAAATTTTTTTTTTACCGACTTCACATATAATTACATCTTAAGCTTTGATTCTTTAAATATAAACTAACCTGTTTTTATTTATTTATTTATAAAGACTGCTTTGTATTTATTTTATATTAAAAAATCTATTTATATTAAAATTCATATAAATTCCATCGGCTTGAAATTGCAATATTTAAATTGGCATATAGAAGAAGAAAGGAAACCGTATCTTTGCGTCTCCTATATTCAAACACATAACATGAAAAGGAAACCACTTATGAAAATTTGGATTTTTTTTGTTTATATATTTTTAGATTATTTTGATTTGTTAATATCAAAAATAATTTTTAAAAAATAAAAAAAAATATTATTTTAATATATTTTTAAACTAAAAATATTTTAAATTACAATGATATTTCTAAAAACCGCCTTAATCAACCCATGTGTTCACATTCATAGACAACTAACTAATCTAGAGCAAGTGTGTTGAAAAATATTACTACAAGGCCAGTCCAACACCTCCAATCACACCGTCCGATCTCCGACAATTGCGGTCGAACTCATGACTGGTCCCATGTTCAGCAACTTCAGAGTGGGCCCGCTCAGGAAAATCCTACGCGGTTTCATCTTCCATGTCCCCCCTCGTAGTCTCTTACACTCCTTTGGGCTTACAATAGTCAAGACTCGAGAATCCTAAACCACATCTTGTCGCCAGCTAAATTCTCAGCCAACCAACCAACCATTTTTTTTTAATTTATTTATATAAACACATTTTAAAAAAAAGTTGGATGTAATGTTAATTAAGTAATGAACGTTTTTTGTTTTTATAGTAATAATATTTCTTAACCAAATTTTATGAAAGAAATCGAATCGAAATTGATGTGTTTATGAGATACTTATTTCCTAAATCTTTATTTCGGAACCAAATCCAATAGAAAAGCAAGCAAACTTATTTTATTATGTGATGTAATTTACTTTTTTATAAGCATTTTTAAATCGAATATATATATATATATATATATATATATATATATATATATTCAATTAAAATATATATACATACACATATCATCATCATTATTATCATCTTCTTAAAAACACCCATAAAAGTTAAAAATAACAATATCTTTCACAAATATATAGAATTTTTTATGCGTTGGAGTCCATTTGTTTTTATATATATTTTTTAAATTAAAATTTTATGTGGAATTTTTCAAACAAAACATACTTTGAAAATATCATTAATCTATCGTATTAACTTTATAGCTTAACAAAGTTAAAAAAAATATGATTTATCAAGTTATCGGATTAACTTACATATCATCATTTTAATCTAGATTAATTATTTTTATTAAAACAACATCATCTAATTCTTTTTAAAAAAATCTTTTAAAAAAATCACTTGAAATTAACTTGATTGAACTAACCGAGTTTTATTAAATTAATATCTTTTTTAATTTAACTTAAAACTCAGCACAATTTAGGTTTCAAGTCATAAATTTTCCGGATCAACTTGTCCAGCGGACCAATGATTGAAGGGTTGAGACATCTAAAAGTCACTAATTATCTGCTTTGGATTTTGTATTATACAGTATTTGCATGTCAAGTGTAAAGAAATGGAACAAAAATGCTGCCATATTATGAATCCTACCATCCTCAAAAGGAAGAACCCGCCAATTCCATTAAAGCCAAGTCAATACCTAATACAAGTCAAATCGCATCTGCAAATCTCATTCCAATATGACATCCTTCTTGACAGTTGAAATTTAAAAAATGAAGTCAATAAGAAAAAAACAACCAGACACAGCCATAGCACAACTTTGGAATCCATGATACCTTCTAGTGATCTCATTTCTTTCCTGTACCAATTTGTTTTCAGGGTGGCACCTTGCAAATCCTCCTAAAACCAGTGATGTCCATCCGAAAATAAAAGAACAGAAAGGAAAAAGCTCTTCTTATTTACTTTCTTTTGTCTCAAAGAACCAAATCCTTCTTCTTTTAAGATTTTAAAGATGATGCCTACCAAGCTTGGAGCTGAATTTGACTCTGATTATTCCTTCTCATCTGAAAGTTCATGTATGAGCAGCAAATCGTCATCATCCTCATCATGTTACCAGAAAGAAGATAATAGCTACGAGGCAGGAAGAGAGCTGAAGAGGAAAGTAAAGAAGTTAAGATCATCCAAGCTTGCAAGATTGCCAAGCTTGAAGCTCATCACAAGACAAGCCAAAATTCAATCTGATGATGTTTCTGTCCTGTCTAGTGACGCAGCAAGATCACAACATTCAGGCATGTCACCAAATTATATGAGGACCACCACTTCTTCAAATGCAAAGAAAGAGAATTTGCAGGCAAGTTAGCGCCCCCACCCCCTTATTTTTTTAAAAAAGGAAGTTTCGGTAGCAGTGTTTCAAGTAATTGAAATGTTAAATATAGTAAGCCAAATTATTGCCTTTTCCATGCAGAAATCAGCAAGAACTTTGGCAAGGCGATCTAGTTTTAAGCCAGCAAAGAGTTTGCCAAGGTTGTCTAGTATAAAATTCAGGAGACCTTTGATAAGGAAATCTTCTGGAGGAACTGACCTGAAGAAAAAAATGAAGAGGTCAAGATCAATCAAGCTTGCCGACCGATCTTCCATTGTTTTTGCAAGTGATGCGGATGCATCGGTGGATTATTTGGAGGCAAAAAACTGTTCTGATGGGAGGAATGTTCATTTTCAGGCAAGTCCCCATCTTGAATCTACTTTGATTAGCAACAATGAGGATAGGAAAAAATCAAGTAATTCAAAGCAGAATTTAGCTTCTTCTGGTAACAACTCTATGAGAGTCATGACAAGAACTTCCACATTGAGACCTGTAAGGATCTTCACAAAAGTGGCGAGCTTCAGAACAAAGCGTTCTCAAATTCCAGACTCAAGCATCCAAAAAACCACCTGTTCTTCGGCCATCAAAGACTCCAAGTTTCCAAATCATCTTGAGCTGCAACCAGGAGGAAGTGAATCTGAAGGAAATTCGATCATGAAGGTTTGTCCATATAGTTACTGCTCCCTTCATGACCATCGCCATTCCGATGTACCTCCGCTTAAACGCTTTGTATCAATGAGGCGACGTCTGTTAAAGACCCAAAAAAGCATGAAATCAGAAAGTCAATCCTCTCGAAGAGCGAAGCATTCTGGTATTTCAAAGAAGGGAACACAGACAAGTCAATCGGCATCTTGTGGAGACTTGGCAGTTCTAGAAACAGCCCATGACAAGATGGCTGTCTCATCGTCCATTGGCAGAAAAGCTGGACAAAGAGCTGAGTCAAAGAGTGCTCACGGAGGAGATGAAAAAGATTACAGAGATGTAATAAGTGTCACTGAGAACCAAACTCTTCCAGAAGAAGCTGATGAAGGTAGAATTGCTAGTTTGAACTTGAATGTATTTAAAGGTGATTCACAATTGAACACTGCAAAGGAAAATGCTTCAACAAGTGTAGCTGATGAACGAGTCAATAAACCCAGAAGCCTAAGCCTGAATAGATTCGTGGAGTCCACAGAAATCGACAATAAGGTCTCTTCTGTTTCCATTGGTAAACCATCGCAAGAGGAAACAGCATCCTGTGAAGAAAAGAACCAAGATGCTGTGCAAGATTATCGGTTCCTTGGTGCAGATTCTGAGCATGATTATACTGTGGATACAGGCCACAGAAATCCATGGGAGAAACAGAAGCCCATGGGATTGTGGAACCTAATATATCAGCATATGGCATCAGGTGTTGCTGCAGAAGATGGAACCCGACCACATCTTAATAAAGAAGCCAAGGAAGAAGAAGAAGAAGAGAATACATTGCCTGGCATGAGCAAATCTGGTTCTTTTCAGGATTTTTCTAGTACAGATCACAGCATTGGTGAGGAATATCATGATGAACGCAGCCAGAAGATTCAGCAATACCAATGTGATGCCATTAAGTTGGTGCAAGAAGCATTTGATAGAATACTCTCAGAAATTCCAGACCAGCCAACTGATGATCTATCAGTTACTAGTGACACAACTTCAGACAAGAAGATTGCAGAAAACGATCATGGTGAAGACAGACAATTGAACATCTCAACTTCCTATGATTCATGTGGAGACAGCATGGTGCAGGAACCAGAAGAAACGAGGCTCCAAGCTGATAATGCCTTCCAAAAAGAGAAGGCAGAATCAAGTGTGGAAAGCAAGTCTAACCAGCAAACGCCCAAGAGCTGGAGTAATCTGAGAAAAATACTCATCCTCAAGAGATTCATCAAGGCATTGGAAAAGGTGAGGAACTTCAGTCCACAGAAGCCACGGAATCTAAATGTAGAGGCTGACCCAGAAGCAGAAAAGGTTCATCTGCGTCATCAAACCATGGGAGAGAGAAAAAATTCTGAGGAATGGATGCTTGATCATGCACTTCAACAGGTTATTTCTACACTAGCCCCAGCTCAAAAGAGAAAGGTAGCTCTGCTTGTACAAGCATTTGAGAAAGTCACCCTGCCTACAGAAGTTGGTACTTCGCCAAGGTCCAACATAGAAGCTTCTTCTCAAACAACTCCAGTTAAAACCAGCACCGGTGCCTCTGACTGCAAAGGGTCTAGAGAAGGAAAAGAAACTATATTTGGAATCACTCTTTGTAAGACATCAAGCCTTGAAACAAGCTTCAAACAGAATCAAGACCAGGCCAGTGACTTCTACAAAGTGGATGAGCACATTCAAGGTTCTTGTTCTGAGGTGAAAGAAACAAGTTTAAAAAATGGTTGCATTCATCTAGCATCGAGTCCTTCGTCCACAAAGAACACTGCTGCAGAGTTGAAGAATGAATTTGTTGCTTTCAATCTTGGTAATGGTGAAACTAATTCCACTGTTAAAGATGATGAGCCTGATTTCGTCAGCCACTGTTTGGTGGAGGATACAGATTCCAACTTATGTGACAATCCATTGCCAAGGTCAGCTGATGTTCTACGAACTTCTAGTGAGGAACTTGTGATATATGGGGAAACCCTCCAAGAGGATGCCAAAGAAGCAAGTGCAGTTTCTGCCTCAGAGGTACATGATCGTAATTTTGGATTAAACGGCCAAAAGTCAGACATCAATAACAAAAACAACGGAACTTGTGATGAATCAGATGAACCCAAAAGCCAAACCCTAAAAGATTACGAGGGTTCCATTGCAAATACCGATGTGGTTTCTTCATCTTCAGTTTCTGTGCCACTAAAGGAATCATCTGAAGTTGCTGGAGAAGAAAATAAGCTCCTCCAAGGATCCACCCTGCTTGACGATTCAGAACCAGGTTGTACAACTGATGCTGCACATGAAAAGCAGAAACATATGAAGTTCTGGTTCTTGATATATAAGCACATGGTATCAGGCAATGCGACATTACTTGAGGGAGCAGAGAATGAAGAACAAGGGGATGGTGGCAACCAATTGGTTGAAATGAACACATTGGATAATGATGACGCGGGCAACCAAAAGATTAAACTCCAGCAGATTGAAACCATTAGACTGGTAGAAGAAGCAATTGATCAAATCCCTCTTCCAGAATTTCAAGAAGACTCACCAGATGATCAATCAGTTGCCTGCGACATAATTCAAGACCAGGACCAGGAGCACACAGAAAAGAAAGCTGGGGAAGGGGAGGAACCTTTCATCTCATCTTCCTTTGAGGACACCAATGAAAGCTTTGAAAAATCTGACAGCACAAAAGTAGAGGAGAGCACCACACTGTATCAACAAGAACAGCAGCTCAATTCTGATAACATCAGTGCACAAGAAAAGGCAAAACCAATACCACCAGCAGGAAACAAGCCAAAGCCAGCTATGCAAAACTGGAGCAATCTGAAAAAGGTGATCCTCCTCAAGAGATTCGTTAAGGCATTGGAAAAGGTGAAAAAATTCAATCCAAGGGAGCCACGATTTCTGCCCTTGGACCCTGCAAGTGAAGCTGAAAAGGTTCATTTAAGGCACCAAGACACGGGTGATAGGAAAAATGCTGATGAATGGATGCTTGATTATACACTTCAACAGGTTGTTGCTAAACTGACTCCGGCTCGGAAAAGAAAAGTGTCATTGCTTGTAGAAGCCTTTGAGGCAGTCACCCCTATTGGAAGTTGAAAAATACATGATACAGCAGCCCTTTGAGTTATTCTGTAAGGTGAAACACAGCCCTTGTGTTTCCTTTCTGTTATCAGTTCAAAGCCAACAATGTTGCCCACATACAGCAGCCACTTGATTTTTTTTAATGAAAGCAAAAATTGAAGTCATAACGAGTTTACATCTCAGTGTTTGAAAAAACATGCACGTAAGATAACAAGAAGCTGTTAGCCGATAATTATTCACTTTGTCGCATCAGCGATACAGGTTAAATTATCACACAGGAGAAACCTCAGTGGATTTATCATTCATACAAGTGATAGCATTCTAGCAATAGATGAAAGCCATGAATTCAGTGAAGATAGTAAAGGAGCATAGACTACTATCATTATTGTAATTCTAAAACCTTATGAATGTTTCTTGTGGAGACTGATTAAGAGTTTTGTGACCAAGTGATGTCTCTTGCATGGTGTACTTAACAGGATTCCTTCATTGTCAATGAGTCAAAAATAAAATACAATATATCGAATTTTGACCATAATGAATTATTGAAAGCAAACTTGAATTTTTTTTTTTTTTGGGAGCGTTAATGGCAAGATTCTCTTCAAACTCAGCCAAACCAGTGGCCAGAATACGATCTGCTAAACCATTAGAAGCAAAAGGTTGGACATTACTGTTATCCTTTTCTGGACAACTATTACTGTAATACATGATGAGCAAACTACTCCATAAAAAAAAAATAGTGAGAAAATAGTAAATCAATATGTAATTAGATGCCTGATGAACAGGACAGGCAAGTTAATCCAAATGGGTACCCGGAAGTATCTCCATGAGCAGCCAACCAAGGTTCAACCATGGAAGCACCACAGCTGTAAAAAATATGGCTTTGAGCACCCAATCTTCCACGAGCAGCCAAATTAGATTGTTTTGCAAACCAATTCAAAACCTTGAACCCGTCTTCAAAAGCCCCGGGTACATGGTCTCTGGTGCCAATCTATACCCAACAGCCACGACAATAACATCACACAATTTAACTATTCTCCGATAAAAGGTATCGTTTCCTACCGATTCATTGCTTCACAAACCCACCACCGTGAAACTGCAGCATCACAAGCAACTTTCGGTCCGGTAAAAGTTACCTGGGGGAGGCAAATAGCTGCTGTAATCATGGGTGTAGGCAATGCGGAGGTGACAAGTGTCGGGAAGGAAAACGCGGAGGGAAAGAGAAGAGAAAGGGTCGACATGGATGTCTTTGGTAGCGACACTGTCAGTAAAAGATGGGTTGCTAGCGGGGATGGATTCATGGGGTGGAGACGTTACACCAAAAGGGTTAGGTTGCCGAGTGAGAGTAGTTTGGGAAGGGATTGTAGAGTTTCGCGATTAAGCTTGGCCTTTTTTATCCAGAGATTATCCTTTTTTCACGCCTTAAAAAGCAAACTGATTGATTGTTGACTGTTGTGGGGGTGATTATCCTACCGTGTAAAGCCAAAGGAAACTCTAACTTTTCATAGCTGAATTTTATAGTTACTATTTCCAAGACTTCTAGACAATTGAGAGGCCGCCATGCTTGTGCAAAGGTTGTTAGCTAACCAAATATCATGGCCAAACAACCCCTGAATCCTGATTGCAAAGTAAAACTTATGGGAGCCTGCGATCCCCATCAACGCAGGACACAAACATTAGGGTTCCATTCACATATTTCACGTCATCACCTGTAAAAAAATTGCATTTGTAGACAGATAATAGAGTAGCATCTACGGGGCGGCATGAGAAAGCTCTTTCGGCAGAGTTACTGGAGTTGAAGGGAAAGAAATGAATTCCAGATCACATTTCAAGCCTGCAGATAGGAGTAGAAATTTTTAGCCAATCTGCTCATTCTGCAGAACCAGCAATCGCAAAAGCAGAGATAAAACTTCCGCAGCAGTTATTTAACTTGGATGGTATCAAGAACCTAAAGGATACTTGGCAG